>NW_026970317.1:0-319473 GCF_028390025.1 Pseudophryne corroboree
TACCTAAAGTTTAAAGCAGAAATTGGGGCACTTTTGAAATTTTCATTTTTGACCAAAATTGACAGGTCCGGGGCTTAGGGAAATTCTCATATGCCACAAAACGGATGAAGCTCCTGTTCAAAAATGATGCTCCGAAATCAACTTCTGTCACCTTAGTGGTACATTTTGGGATAGTACCTAAAGTTTAAAGCAGAAATTGGGGCACTTTTGAAATTTTCATTTTTGACCAAAATCGACAGGTCCGGGGCTTAGGGAATTTCTCATATGTCACAAAACGGATCAAGCTTCTGTTCAAAAATGATGCTCCGAAATCAACTTCTGTCACCTTAGTGATACATTTTGGGATAGCACCTAAAGTTTAAAGCAGAAATTGGGGCACTTTTGAAATTTTCATTTTTGACCAAAATCGACAGGTCCGGGGCTTAGGGAATTTCTCATATGCCACAAAACGGTTGAAGCTTCTGTTCAAAAATGATGCTCCAAATTCAACTTCTGTCACCTTAGTGATACATTTTGGGATAGCATCTACAGTTTAAAGCAGAAATTGGGGCACTTTCGAAATTTTCATTTTTGACCAAAATCGACAGGTCCGGGGCTTAGGGAATTTCTCATATGCCACAAAACGGTTGAAGCTTCTGTTCAAAAATGATGCTCCAAATTCAACTTCTGTCACCTTAGTGATACATTTTGGGATAGCATCTACAGTTTAAAGCAGAAATTGGGGCACTTTCGAAATTTTCATTTTTGACCAAAATCGACAGGTCCGGGGCTTAGGGAATTTCTCATATGCCACAAAACGGTTGAAGCTTCTGTTCAAAAATGATGCTCCGAAATCAACTTCTGTCACCTTAGTGATACATTTTGGGATAGTACCTAAAGTTTAAAGCAGAAATTGGGGCACTTTTGAAATTTTCATTTTTGACCAAAATCGACAGGTCCGGGGCTTAGGGAATTTCTCATATGCCACAAAACGGTTGAAGCTTCTGTTCAAAAATGATGCTCCGAAATCAACTTCTGTCACCTTAGTGATACATCTTGGGATAGTACCTAAAGTTTAAAGCAGAAATTGGGGCACTTTTGAAATTTTCATTTTTGACCAAAATCAACAGGTCCGGGGCTTAGGGAATTTCTCATATGCCACAAAACGGTTGAAGCTCCTGGTCAACAATGATGCTCCAAAATCAACTTCTATCACCTTAGTGATACATTTTGGGATAGCATCTACAGTTTAAAGCAGAAATTGGGGCACTTTCGAAATTTTCATTTTTGACCAAAATCGACAGGTCCGGGGCTTAGGGAATTTCTCATATGCCACAAAACGGTTGAAGCTTCTGTTCAAAAATGATGCTCCAAATTCAACTTCTGTCACCTTAGTGATACATTTTGGGATAGCATCTACAGTTTAAAGCAGAAATTGGGGCACTTTCGAAATTTTCATTTTTGACCAAAATCGACAGGTCCGGGGCTTAGGGAATTTCTCATATGCCACAAAACGGTTGAAGCTTCTGTTCAAAAATGATGCTCCGAAATCAACTTCTGTCACCTTAGTGATACATTTTGGGATAGTACCTAAAGTTTAAAGCAGAAATTGGGGCACTTTTGAAATTTTCATTTTTGACCAAAATCGACAGGTCCGGGGCTTAGGGAATTTCTCATATGCCACAAAACGGTTGAAGCTCCTGGTCAACAATGATGCTCCAAAATCAACTTCTATCACCTTAGTGATACATTTTGGGATAGCACCTAAAGTTTAAAGCAGAAATTGGGGCACTTTTGACATTTTCATTTTTGACCAAAATCGACAGGTCCGGGGCTTAGGGAAATTCTCATATGCCACAAAACGGATGAAGCTCCTGTTCAAAAATGATGCTCCGAAATCAACTTCTGTCACCTTAGTGGTACATTTTGGGATAGTACCTAAAGTTTAAAGCAGAAATTGGGGCACTTTTGAAATTTTCATTTTTGACCAAAATCGACAGGTCCGGGGCTTAGGGAATTTCTCATATGTCACAAAACGGATCAAGCTTCTGTTCAAAAATGATGCTCCGAAATCAACTTCTGTCACTTTAGTGATACATTTTGGGATAGCACCTAAAGTTTAAAGCAGAAATTGGGGCACTTTTGAAATTTTCATTTTTGACCAAAATCGACAGGTCCGGGGCTTAGGGAATTTCTCATATGCCACAAAACGGTTGAAGCTTCTGTTCAAAAATGATGCTCCAAATTCAACTTCTGTCACCTTAGTGATACATTTTGGGATAGCATCTACAGTTTAAAGCAGAAATTGGGGCACTTTCGAAATTTTCATTTTTGACCAAAATCGACAGGTCCGGGGCTTAGGGAATTTCTCATATGCCACAAAACGGTTGAAGCTTCTGTTCAAAAATGATGCTCCGAAATCAACTTCTGTCAACTTAGTGATACATTTTGGGATAGTACCTAAAGTTTAAAGCAGAAATTGGGGCACTTTTGAAATTTTCATTTTTGACCAAAATCGACAGGTCCGGGGCTTAGGTAATTTCTCATATGCCACAAAACGGTTGAAGCTTCTGTTCAAAAATGATGCTCCGAAATCAACTTCTGTCACCTTAGTGATACATCTTGGGATAGCACCTAAAGTTTAAAGCAGAAATTTGGGCACTTTTGAAAATTTCATTTTTGACCAAAATCGACAGGTCCGGGGCTTAGGGAATTTCTCATATGCCACAAAACGGTTGAAGCTTCTGTTCAAAAATGATGCTCCGAAATCAACTTCTGTCACCTTAGTGATACATTTTGGGATAGTACCTAAAGTTTAAAGCAGAAATTGGGGCACTTTTGAAATTTTCCTTTTTGACCAAAATCGACAGGTCCGGGGCTTAGGGAATTTCTCATATGCCACAAAACGGTTGAAGCTTCTGTTCAAAAATGATGCTCCGAAATCAACTTCTGTCACCTTAGTGATACATTTTGGGATAGTACCTAAAGTTTAAAGCAGAAATTGGGGCACTTTTTAAAATTTCATTTTTGACCAAAATCGACAGGTCCAAGGCTTAGGGAATTTCTCATATCACACAAAACGGTTAAAGCTCCTGTTCAAAAATGATGCTCCGAAATCAACTTCTGTCACCTTAGTGATACATTTTGGGATAGTACCTAAAGTTTAAAGCAGAAATTGGGGCACTTTTGAAATTTTCATTTTTGACCAAAATCGACAGGTCCGGGGCTTAGGGAATTTCTCATATGCCACAAAACGGTTGAAGCTCCTGTTCAAAAATGATGCTCCGAAATCAACTTCTGTCACCTTAGTGATAAATTTTGGGACAGCACCTAAAATTTGAAGCAGAAATTGGGGCACTTTTGAAATTTTCATTTTTGACCAAAATCGACAGGTCCGGGGCTTAGGGAATTTCTCATATGCCACAAAATGGTTGAAGCTTCTGTTCAAAAATGATGCTCCGAAATCAACTTCTGTCACCTTAGTGATACATTTTGGGATAGTACCTAAAGTTTAAAGCAGAATTGGGGCACTTTTGAAATTTTCATCAAAAATGATGCTCCGAAATCAACTTCTGTCAACTTAATGATACATTTTGGGATAGTACCTAAAGTTTAAAGCAGAAAGTGGGGCACTTTTGAAATTTTCATTTTTGACCAAAATCGACAGGTCCGGGGCTTAGGGATTTTCTCATATGCCACAAAACGGTTGAAGCTCCTGTTCAAAAATGATGCTCCGAAATCAACTTCTGTCACCTTAGTGATACATTTTGGGACAGCACCTAAAGTTTAAAGCAGAAATTGGGGCACTTTTGAAATTTTCATTTTTGATCAAAATCGACAGGTCCGGGGCTTAGGGAATTTCTCATATGCCACAAAACGGTTGAAGCTTCTGTTCAAAAATGATGCTCCGAAATCAACTTCTGTCACCTTAGTGATACATTTTGGGATAGTACCTAAAGTTTAAAGCAGAAATTGGGGCACTTTTGAAATTTTCATTTTTGACCAAAATCGACAGGTCCAAGGCTTAGGGAATTTCTCATATGCCACAAAACGGTTGAAGCTCCTGTTCAAAAATGATGCTCCGAAATCAACTTCTGTCACCTTAGTGATACATTTTGGGACAGCACCTAAAGTTTAAAGCAGAAATTGGGGCACTTTTGAAATTTTCATTTTTTACCAAAATCGACAGGTCCGGGGCTTAGGGAATTTCTCATATGCCACAAAACGGTTGAAGCTTCTGTTCAAAAATGATGCTCCGAAATCAACTTCTGTCAACTTAGTGATACATTTTGGGATAGTACCTAAAGTTTAAAGCAGAATTGGGGCACTTTTGAAATTTTCATTTTTGACCAAAATCGACAGGTCCGGGGCTTAGGGAATTTCTCATATGCCACAAAACGATTGAAGCTTCTGTTCAAAAATGATGCTCCGAAATCAACTTCTGTCAACTTAGTGATACATTTTGGGATAGTACCTAAAGTTTAAAGCAGAATTGGGGCACTTTTGAAATTTTCATCAAAAATGATGCTCCGAAATCAACTTCTGTCACCTTAGAGATACATTTTGGGATAGCACCTAAAGTTTAAAGCAGAAATTGGGGCACTTTTGAAATTTTCATTTTTGACCAAAATCGACAGGTCCGGTGCTTAGGGAATTTCTCATATGCCACAAAACGGTTGAAGCTTCTGTTCAAAAATGATGCTCCAAAATCAACTTCTGTCACCTTAGTGATACATTTTGGGATAGCACCTAAAGTTTAAAGCAGAAATTGGGGCACTTTTGAAATTTTCATTTTTGACCAAAATCGACAGGTCCGGGGCTTAGGGAATTTCTCATATGCCACAAAACGGTTGAAGCTTCTGTTCAAAAATGATGCTCCAAAATCAACTTCTGTCACCTTAGAGATACATTTTGGGATAGTACCTAAAGTTTAAAGCAGAAATTGGGGCACTTTCAAAATTTTCATTTTTGACCAAAATCGACAGGTCCGGGCCTTAGGGATTTTCTCATATGCCACAAAACGGTTGAAGCTCCTGTTCAAAAATGATGCTCCTAAATCAACTTCTGTCACCTTAGTGATACATTTTGGGATAGTACCTTAAGTTTAAAGCAGAAATTGGGGCACTTTTGAAATTTTCATTTTTGACCAAAATCGACAGGTCCGGGCCTTAGGGATTTTCTCATATGCCACAAAACGGTTGAAGCTCCTGTTCAAAAATGATGCTCCTAAATCAACTTCTGTCACCTTAGTGATACATTTTGGGATAGCACCTTAAGTTTAAAGCAGAAATTGGGGCACTTTTGAAATTTTCATTTTTGACCAAAATCGACAGTTCCGGGGCTTAGGGAATTTCTCATATGCCAAAAAACGGTTGAAGCTTCTGTTCAAAAATGATGCTCCGAAATCAAATTCTGTCAACTTAGTGATACATTTTGGGATAGTACCTAAAGTTTAAAGCAGAAATTGGGGCACTTTTGAAATTTTCATTTTTGACCAAAATCGACAGGTCCAAGGCTTAGGGAATTTCTCATATGCCACAAAACGGTTGAAGCTCCTGTTCAAAAATGATGCTCCGAAATCAACTTCTGTCACCTTAGTGATACATTTTGGGACAGCACCTAAAGTTTAAAGCAGAAATTGGGGCACTTTTGAAATTTTCATTTTTGACCAAAATCGACAGGTCCGGGGCTTAGGGAATTTCTCATATGCCACAAAACGGTTGAAGCTTCTGTTCAAAAATGATGCTCCGAAATCAACTTCTGTCAACTTAGTGATACATTTTGGGATAGTACCTAAAGTTTAAAGCAGAATTGGGGCACTTTTGAAATTTTCATTTTTGACCAAAATCGACAGGTCCGGGGCTTAGGGAATTTCTCATATGCCACAAAACGGTTGAAGCTTCTGTTCAAAATTGATGCTCCAAAATCAACTTCTGTCACCTTAGAGATACATTTTGGGATAGTACCTAAAGTTTAAAGCAGAAATTGGGGCACTTTCAAAATTTTCATTTTTGACCAAAATCGACAGGTCCGGGCCTTAGGGATTTTCTCATATGCCACAAAACGGTTGAAGCTCCTGTTCAAAAATGATGCTCCTAAATCAACTTCTGTCACCTTAGTGATACATTTTGGGATAGTACCTTAAGTTTAAAGCAGAAATTGGGGCACTTTTGAAATTTTCATTTTTGACCAAAATCGACAGGTCCGGGGCTTAGGGAATTTCTCATATGCCACAAAACGGTTGAAGCTCCTGTTCAAAAATGATGCTCCGAAATCAACTTCTGTCACCTTAGTGATACATCTTGGGATAGTACCTAAAGTTTAAAGCAGAAATTGGGGCACTTTCAAAATTTTCATTTTTGACCAAAATCGACAGGTCCGGGCCTTAGGGATTTTCTCATATGCCACAAAACGGTTGAAGCTCCTGTTCAAAAATGATGCTCCTAAATCAACTTCTGTCACCTTAGTGATACATTTTGGGATAGCACCTTAAGTTTAAAGCAGAAATTGGGGCACTTTTGAAATTTTCATTTTTGACCAAAATCGACAGTGTCGGGGCTTAGGGAATTTCTCATATGCCAAAAAACGGTTGAAGCTTCTGTTCAAAAATGATGCTCCGAAATCAACTTCTGTCAACTTAGTGATACATTTTGGGATAGTACCTAAAGTTTAAAGCAGAAATTGGGGCACTTTTGAAATTTTCATTTTTGACCAAAATCGACAGGTCCAAGGCTTAGGGAATTTCTCATATGCCACAAAACGGTTGAAGCTTCTGTTCAAAAATGATGCTCCAAAATCAACTTCTGTCACCTTAGTGATACATTTTGGGATAGCACCTAAAGTTTAAAGCAGAAATTGGGGCACTTTTGAAATTTTCATTTTTGACCAAAATCGACAGGTCTGGGGCTTAGGGAAATTCTCATATGCCACAAAACGGATGAAGCTCCTGTTCAAAAATGATGCTCCGAAATCAACTTCTGTCACCTTAGTGGTACATTTTGGGATAGTACCTAAAGTTTAAAGCAGAAATTGGGGCACTTTTGAAATTTTCATTTTTGACCAAAATCGACAGGTCCGGGGCTTAGGGAATTTCTCATATGCCACAAAACGGTTGAAGCTACTGTTCAAAAATGATGCTCCGAAATTAACTTCTGTCACCTTAGTGGTACATTTTGGGATAGTACCTAAAGTTTAAAGCAGAAATTGGGGCACTTTTGAAATTTTCATTTGTGACCAAAATCGACAGGTCCGGGGCTTAGGGAATTTCTCATATGCCACAAAACGGTTGAAGCTTCTGTTCAAAAATGATGCTCCGAAATCAACTTCAGTCACCTTAGTGATACATCTTGGGATAGTACCTAAAGTTTAAAGCAGAAATTGGGGCACTTTTGAAATTTTCATTTTTGACCAAAATCGACAGGTCCGGGGCTTAGGGAATTTCTCATATGCCACAAAACGGTTGAAGCTCCTGTTCAACAATGATGCTCCAAAATCAACTTCTATCACCTTAGTGATACATTTTGGGATAGCACCTAAAGTTTAAAGCAGAAATTGGGGCACTTTTGAAATTTTCATTTTTGACCAAAATCGACAGGTCCGGGGCTTAGGGAATTTCTCATATGCCACAAAACGGTTGAAGCTTCTGTTCAAAAATGATGCTCCGAAATCAACTTCTGTCACCTTAGTGATACATCTTGGGATAGTACCTAAAGTTTAAAGCAGAAATTGGGGCACTTTTGAAATTTTCATTTTTGACCAAAATCGACAGGTCCGGGGCTTAGGGAATTTCTCATATGCCACAAAACGGTTGAAGCTCCTGTTCAACAATGATGCTCCAAAATCAACTTCTATCACCTTAGTGATACATTTTGGGATAGCACCTAAAGTTTAAAGCAGAAATTGGGGCACTTTTGAAATTTTCATTTTTGACCAAAATCGACAGGTCCGGGGCTTAGGGAATTTCTCATATGCCACAAAACGGTTGAAGCTTCTGTTCAAAAATGATGCTCCGAAATCAACTTCTGTCACCTTAGTGATACATCTTGGGATAGTACCTAAAGTTTAAAGCAGAAATTGGGGCACTTTTGAAATTTTCATTTTTGACCAAAATCGACAGGTCCGGGGCTTAGGGAATTTCTCATATGCCACAAAACGGTTGAAGCTCCTGTTCAACAATGATGCTCCGAAATCAACTTCTGTCACCTTAGTGGTACATTTTGGGATAGTACCTAAAGTTTAAAGCAGAAATTGGGGCACTTTTGAAATTTTCATTTTTGACCAAAATCGACAGGTCCGGGGCTTAGGGAATTTCTCATATGCCACAAAACGGTTGAAGCTCCTGTTCAACAATGATGCTCCAAAATCAACTTCTATCACCTTAGTGATACATTTTGGGATAGTACCTAAAGTTTAAAGCAGAAATTGGGGCACTTTCGAAATTTTCATTTTTGACCAAAATCGACAGGTCCGGGGCTTAGGGAATTTCTCATATGCCACAAAACGGTTGAAGCTTCTGTTCAAAAATGATGCTCCGAAATCAACTTCTGTCACCTTAGTGATACATTTTGGGATAGTACCTAAAGTTTAAAGCAGAAATTGGGGCACTTTTGAAATTTTCATTTTTGACCAAAATCGACAGGTCCGGGGCTTAGGGAATTTCTCATATGCCACAAAACGGTTGAAGCTTCTGTTCAAAAATGATGCTCCGAAATCAACTTCTGTCACCTTAGTGATACATCTTGGGATAGTACCTAAAGTTTAAAGCAGAAATTGGGGCACTTTTGAAATTTTCATTTTTGACCAAAATTGACAGGTCCGGGGCTTAGGGAAATTCTCATATGCCACAAAACGGATGAAGCTCCTGTTCAAAAATGATGCTCCGAAATCAACTTCTGTCACCTTAGTGGTACATTTTGGGATAGTACCTAAAGTTTAAAGCAGAAATTGGGGCACTTTTGAAATTTTCATTTTTGACCAAAATCGACAGGTCCGGGGCTTAGGGAATTTCTCATATGTCACAAAACGGATCAAGCTTCTGTTCAAAAATGATGCTCCGAAATCAACTTCTGTCACCTTAGTGATACATTTTGGGATAGCATCTACAGTTTAAAGCAGAAATTGGGGCACTTTTGAAATTTTCATTTTTGACCAAAATCGACAGGTCCGGGGCTTAGGGAATTTCTCATATGCCACAAAACGGTTGAAGCTTCTGTTCAAAAATGATGCTCCGAAATCAACTTCTGTCACCTTAGTGATACATCTTGGGATAGTACCTAAAGTTTAAAGCAGAAATTGGGGCACTTTTGAAATTTTCATTTTTGACCAAAATCGACAGGTCCGGGGCTTAGGGAATTTCTCATATGCCACAAAACGGTTGAAGCTCCTGGTCAACAATGATGCTCCAAAATCAACTTCTATCACCTTAGTGATACATTTTGGGATAGCATCTACAGTTTAAAGCAGAAATTGGGGCACTTTCGAAATTTTCATTTTTGACCAAAATCGACAGGTCCGGGGCTTAGGGAATTTCTCATATGCCACAAAACGGTTGAAGCTTCTGTTCAAAAATGATGCTCCAAATTCAACTTCTGTCACCTTAGTGATACATTTTGGGATAGCATCTACAGTTTAAAGCAGAAATTGGGGCACTTTCGAAATTTTCATTTTTGACCAAAATCGACAGGTCCGGGGCTTAGGGAATTTCTCATATGCCACAAAACGGTTGAAGCTTCTGTTCAAAAATGATGCTCCGAAATCAACTTCTGTCACCTTAGTGATACATTTTGGGATAGTACCTAAAGTTTAAAGCAGAAATTGGGGCACTTTTGAAATTTTCATTTTTGACCAAAATCGACAGGTCCGGGGCTTAGGGAATTTCTCATATGCCACAAAACGGTTGAAGCTCCTGGTCAACAATGATGCTCCAAAATCAACTTCTATCACCTTAGTGATACATTTTGGGATAGCACCTAAAGTTTAAAGCAGAAATTGGGGCACTTTTGACATTTTCATTTTTGACCAAAATCGACAGGTCCGGGGCTTAGGGAAATTCTCATATGCCACAAAACGGATGAAGCTCCTGTTCAAAAATGATGCTCCGAAATCAACTTCTGTCACCTTAGTGGTACATTTTGGGATAGTACCTAAAGTTTAAAGCAGAAATTGGGGCACTTTTGAAATTTTCATTTTTGACCAAAATCGACAGGTCCGGGGCTTAGGTAATTTCTCATATGCCACAAAACGGTTGAAGCTTCTGTTCAAAAATGATGCTCCGAAATCAACTTCTGTCACCTTAGTGATACATCTTGGGATAGCACCTAAAGTTTAAAGCAGAAATTTGGGCACTTTTGAAAATTTCATTTTTGACCAAAATCGACAGGTCCGGGGCTTAGGGAATTTCTCATATGCCACAAAACGGTTGAAGCTTCTGTTCAAAAATGATGCTCCGAAATCAACTTCTGTCACCTTAGTGATACATTTTGGGATAGTACCTAAAGTTTAAAGCAGAAATTGGGGCACTTTTGAAATTTTCCTTTTTGACCAAAATCGACAGGTCCGGGGCTTAGGGAATTTCTCATATGCCACAAAACGGTTGAAGCTTCTGTTCAAAAATGATGCTCCGAAATCAACTTCTGTCACCTTAGTGATACATTTTGGGATAGTACCTAAAGTTTAAAGCAGAAATTGGGGCACTTTTTAAAATTTCATTTTTGACCAAAATCGACAGGTCCAAGGCTTAGGGAATTTCTCATATCACACAAAACGGTTAAAGCTCCTGTTCAAAAATGATGCTCCGAAATCAACTTCTGTCACCTTAGTGATACATTTTGGGATAGTACCTAAAGTTTAAAGCAGAAATTGGGGCACTTTTGAAATTTTCATTTTTGACCAAAATCGACAGGTCCGGGGCTTAGGGAATTTCTCATATGCCACAAAACGGTTGAAGCTCCTGTTCAAAAATGATGCTCCGAAATCAACTTCTGTCACCTTAGTGATAAATTTTGGGACAGCACCTAAAATTTGAAGCAGAAATTGGGGCACTTTTGAAATTTTCATTTTTGACCAAAATCGACAGGTCCGGGGCTTAGGGAATTTCTCATATGCCACAAAATGGTTGAAGCTTCTGTTCAAAAATGATGCTCCGAAATCAACTTCTGTCACCTTAGTGATACATTTTGGGATAGTACCTAAAGTTTAAAGCAGAATTGGGGCACTTTTGAAATTTTCATCAAAAATGATGCTCCGAAATCAACTTCTGTCAACTTAATGATACATTTTGGGATAGTACCTAAAGTTTAAAGCAGAAAGTGGGGCACTTTTGAAATTTTCATTTTTGACCAAAATCGACAGGTCCGGGGCTTAGGGATTTTCTCATATGCCACAAAACGGTTGAAGCTCCTGTTCAAAAATGATGCTCCGAAATCAACTTCTGTCACCTTAGTGATACATTTTGGGACAGCACCTAAAGTTTAAAGCAGAAATTGGGGCACTTTTGAAATTTTCATTTTTGATCAAAATCGACAGGTCCGGGGCTTAGGGAATTTCTCATATGCCACAAAACGGTTGAAGCTTCTGTTCAAAAATGATGCTCCGAAATCAACTTCTGTCACCTTAGTGATACATTTTGGGATAGTACCTAAAGTTTAAAGCAGAAATTGGGGCACTTTTGAAATTTTCATTTTTGACCAAAATCGACAGGTCCAAGGCTTAGGGAATTTCTCATATGCCACAAAACGGTTGAAGCTCCTGTTCAAAAATGATGCTCCGAAATCAACTTCTGTCACCTTAGTGATACATTTTGGGACAGCACCTAAAGTTTAAAGCAGAAATTGGGGCACTTTTGAAATTTTCATTTTTTACCAAAATCGACAGGTCCGGGGCTTAGGGAATTTCTCATATGCCACAAAACGGTTGAAGCTTCTGTTCAAAAATGATGCTCCGAAATCAACTTCTGTCAACTTAGTGATACATTTTGGGATAGTACCTAAAGTTTAAAGCAGAATTGGGGCACTTTTGAAATTTTCATTTTTGACCAAAATCGACAGGTCCGGGGCTTAGGGAATTTCTCATATGCCACAAAACGATTGAAGCTTCTGTTCAAAAATGATGCTCCGAAATCAACTTCTGTCAACTTAGTGATACATTTTGGGATAGTACCTAAAGTTTAAAGCAGAATTGGGGCACTTTTGAAATTTTCATCAAAAATGATGCTCCGAAATCAACTTCTGTCACCTTAGAGATACATTTTGGGATAGCACCTAAAGTTTAAAGCAGAAATTGGGGCACTTTTGAAATTTTCATTTTTGACCAAAATCGACAGGTCCGGTGCTTAGGGAATTTCTCATATGCCACAAAACGGTTGAAGCTTCTGTTCAAAAATGATGCTCCAAAATCAACTTCTGTCACCTTAGTGATACATTTTGGGATAGCACCTAAAGTTTAAAGCAGAAATTGGGGCACTTTTGAAATTTTCATTTTTGACCAAAATCGACAGGTCCGGGGCTTAGGGAATTTCTCATATGCCACAAAACGGTTGAAGCTTCTGTTCAAAAATGATGCTCCAAAATCAACTTCTGTCACCTTAGAGATACATTTTGGGATAGTACCTAAAGTTTAAAGCAGAAATTGGGGCACTTTCAAAATTTTCATTTTTGACCAAAATCGACAGGTCCGGGCCTTAGGTATTTTCTCATATGCCACAAAACGGTTGAAGCTCCTGTTCAAAAATGATGCTCCTAAATCAACTTCTGTCACCTTAGTGATACATTTTGGGATAGTACCTTAAGTTTAAAGCAGAAATTGGGGCACTTTTGAAATTTTCATTTTTGACCAAAATCGACAGGTCCGGGCCTTAGGGATTTTCTCATATGCCACAAAACGGTTGAAGCTCCTGTTCAAAAATGATGCTCCTAAATCAACTTCTGTCACCTTAGTGATACATTTTGGGATAGCACCTTAAGTTTAAAGCAGAAATTGGGGCACTTTTGAAATTTTCATTTTTGACCAAAATCGACAGTTCCGGGGCTTAGGGAATTTCTCATATGCCAAAAAACGGTTGAAGCTTCTGTTCAAAAATGATGCTCCGAAATCAAATTCTGTCAACTTAGTGATACATTTTGGGATAGTACCTAAAGTTTAAAGCAGAAATTGGGGCACTTTTGAAATTTTCATTTTTGTCCAAAATCGACAGGTCCAAGGCTTAGGGAATTTCTCATATGCCACAAAACGGTTGAAGCTCCTGTTCAAAAATGATGCTCCGAAATCAACTTCTGTCACCTTAGTGATACATTTTGGGACAGCACCTAAAGTTTAAAGCAGAAATTGGGGCACTTTTGAAATTTTCATTTTTGACCAAAATCGACAGGTCCGGGACTTAGGGAATTTCTCATATGCCACAAAACGGTTGAAGCTTCTGTTCAAAAATGATGCTCCGAAATCAACTTCTGTCAACTTAGTGATACATTTTGGGATAGTACCTAAAGTTTAAAGCAGAATTGGGGCACTTTTGAAATTTTCATTTTTGACCAAAATCGACAGGTCCGGGGCTTAGGGAATTTCTCATATGCCACAAAACGGTTGAAGCTTCTGTTCAAAATTGATGCTCCAAAATCAACTTCTGTCACCTTAGAGATACATTTTGGGATAGTACCTAAAGTTTAAAGCAGAAATTGGGGCACTTTCAAAATTTTCATTTTTGACCAAAATCGACAGGTCCGGGCCTTAGGGATTTTCTCATATGCCACAAAACGGTTGAAGCTCCTGTTCAAAAATGATGCTCCTAAATCAACTTCTGTCACCTTAGTGATACATTTTGGGATAGTACCTTAAGTTTAAAGCAGAAATTGGGGCACTTTTGAAATTTTCATTTTTGACCAAAATCGACAGGTCCGGGGCTTAGGGAATTTCTCATATGCCACAAAACGGTTGAAGCTCCTGTTCAAAAATGATGCTCCGAAATCAACTTCTGTCACCTTAGTGATACATCTTGGGATAGTACCTAAAGTTTAAAGCAGAAATTGGGGCACTTTCAAAATTTTCATTTTTGACCAAAATCGACAGGTCCGGGCCTTAGGGATTTTCTCATATGCCACAAAACGGTTGAAGCTCCTGTTCAAAAATGATGCTCCTAAATCAACTTCTGTCACCTTAGTGATACATTTTGGGATAGCACCTTAAGTTTAAAGCAGAAATTGGGGCACTTTTGAAATTTTCATTTTTGACCAAAATCGACAGTGTCGGGGCTTAGGGAATTTCTCATATGCCAAAAAACGGTTGAAGCTTCTGTTCAAAAATGATGCTCCGAAATCAACTTCTGTCAACTTAGTGATACATTTTGGGATAGTACCTAAAGTTTAAAGCAGAAATTGGGGCACTTTTGAAATTTTCATTTTTGACCAAAATCGACAGGTCCAAGGCTTAGGGAATTTCTCATATGCCACAAAACGGTTGAAGCTTCTGTTCAAAAATGATGCTCCAAAATCAACTTCTGTCACCTTAGTGATACATTTTGGGATAGCACCTAAAGTTTAAAGCAGAAATTGGGGCACTTTTGAAATTTTCATTTTTGACCAAAATCGACAGGTCCGGGGCTTAGGGAATTTCTCATATGCCACAAAACGGTTGAAGCTTCTGTTCAAAAATGATGCTCCAAAATCAACTTCTGTCACCTTAGAGATACATTTTGGGATAGTACCTAAAGTTTAAAGCAGAAATTGGGGCACTTTCAAAATTTTCATTTTTGACCAAAATCGACAGGTCCGGGCCTTAGGGATTTTCTCATATGCCACAAAACGGTTGAAGCTCCTGTTCAAAAATGATGCTCCTAAATCAACTTCTGTCACCTTAGTGATACATTTTGGGATAGTACCTTAAGTTTAAAGCAGAAATTGGGGCACTTTTGAAATTTTCATTTTTGACCAAAATCGACAGGTCCGGGCCTTAGGGATTTTCTCATATGCCACAAAACGGTTGAAGCTCCTGTTCAAAAATGATGCTCCTAAATCAACTTCTGTCACCTTAGTGATACATTTTGGGATAGCACCTTAAGTTTAAAGCAGAAATTGGGGCACTTTTGAAATTTTCATTTTTGACCAAAATCGACAGTTCCGGGGCTTAGGGAATTTCTCATATGCCAAAAAACGGTTGAAGCTTCTGTTCAAAAATGATGCTCCGAAATCAACTTCTGTCAACTTAGTGATACATTTTGGGACAGCACCTAAAGTTTAAAGCAGAAATTGGGGCACTTTTGAAATTTTCATTTTTGACCAAAATCGACAGGTCCGGGGCTTAGGGAATTTCTCATCTGCCACAAAACGGTTGAAGCTTCTGTTCAAAAATGATGCTCCGAAATCAACTTCTGTCAACTTAGTGATACATTTTGGGATAGTACCTAAAGTTTAAAGCAGAATTGGGGCACTTTTGAAATTTTCATTTTTGACCAAAATCGACAGGTCCGGGGCTTAGGGAATTTCTCATATGCCACAAAACGGTTGAAGCTTCTGTTCAAAATTGATGCTCCAAAATCAACTTCTGTCACCTTAGAGATACATTTTGGGATAGTACCTAAAGTTTAAAGCAGAAATTGGGGCACTTTCAAAATTTTCATTTTTGACCAAAATCGACAGGTCCGGGCCTTAGGGATTTTCTCATATGCCACAAAACGGTTGAAGCTCCTGTTCAAAAATGATGCTCCTAAATCAACTTCTGTCACCTTAGTGATACATTTTGGGATAGTACCTTAAGTTTAAAGCAGAAATTGGGGCACTTTTGAAATTTTCATTTTTGACCAAAATCGACAGGTCCGGGGCTTAGGGAATTTCTCATATGCCACAAAACGGTTGAAGCTCCTGTTCAAAAATGATGCTCCGAAATCAACTTCTGTCACCTTAGTGATACATCTTGGGATAGTACCTAAAGTTTAAAGCAGAAATTGGGGCACTTTCAAAATTTTCATTTTTGACCAAAATCGACAGGTCCGGGCCTTAGGGATTTTCTCATATGCCACAAAACGGTTGAAGCTCCTGTTCAAAAATGATGCTCCTAAATCAACTTCTGTCACCTTAGTGATACATTTTGGGATAGCACCTTACGTTTAAAGCAGAAATTGGGGCACTTTTGAAATTTTCATTTTTGACCAAAATCGACAGTTCCGGGGCTTAGGGAATTTCTCATATGCCAAAAAACGGTTGAAGCTTCTGTTCAAAAATGATGCTCCGAAATCAACTTCTGTCAACTTAGTGATACATTTTGGGATAGTACCTAAAGTTTAAAGCAGAAATTGGGGCACTTTTGAAATTTTCATTTTTGACCAAAATCGACAGGTCCAAGGCTTAGGGAATTTCTCATATGCCACAAAACGGTTGAAGCTTCTGTTCAAAAATGATGCTCCAAAATCAACTTCTGTCACCTTAGTGATACATTTTGGGATAGCACCTAAAGTTTAAAGCAGAAATTGGGGCACTTTTGAAATTTTCATTTTTGACCAAAATCGACAGGTCCGGGGCTTAGGGAATTTCTCATATGCCACAAAACGGTTGAAGCTTCTGTTCAAAAATGATGCTCCAAAATCAACTTCTGTCACCTTAGAGATACATTTTGGGATAGTACCTAAAGTTTAAAGCAGAAATTGGGGCACTTTCAAAATTTTCATTTTTGACCAAAATCGACAGGTCCGGGCCTTAGGGATTTTCTCATATGCCACAAAACGGTTAAAGCTCCTGTTCAAAAATGATGCTCCTAAATCAACTTCTGTCACCTTAGTGATACATTTTGGGATAGTACCTTAAGTTTAAAGCAGAAATTGGGGCACTTTTGAAATTTTCATTTTTGACCAAAATCGACAGGTCCGGGCCTTAGGGATTTTCTCATATGCCACAAAACGGTTGAAGCTCCTGTTCAAAAATGATGCTCCTAAATCAACTTCTGTCACCTTAGTGATACATTTTGGGATAGCACCTTAAGTTTAAAGCAGAAATTGGGGCACTTTTGAAATTTTCATTTTTGACCAAAATCGACAGTTCCGGGGCTTAGGGAATTTCTCATATGCCAAAAAACGGTTGAAGCTTCTGTTCAAAAATGATGCTCCGAAATCAACTTCTGTCAACTTAGTGATACATTTTGGGATAGTACCTAAAGTTTAAAGCAGAAATTGGGGCACTTTTGAAATTTTCATTTTTGACCAAAATCGACAGGTCCAAGGCTTAGGGAATTTCTCATATGCCACAAAACGGTTGAAGCTTCTGTTCAAAAATGATGCTCCAAAATCAACTTCTGTCACCTTAGTGATACATTTTGGGATAGCACCTAAAGTTTAAAGCAGAAATTGGGGCACTTTTGAAATTTTCATTTTTGACCAAAATCGACAGGTCTGGGGCTTAGGGAAATTCTCATATGCCACAAAACGGATGAAGCTCCTGTTCAAAAATGATGCTCCAAATTCAACTTCTGTCACCTTAGTGATACATTTTGGGATAGCATCTACAGTTTAAAGCAGAAATTGGGGCACTTTCGAAATTTTCATTTTTGACCAAAATCGACAGGTCCGGGGCTTAGGGAATTTCTCATATGCCACAAAACGGTTGAAGCTTCTGTTCAAAAATGATGCTCCGAAATCAACTTCTGTCACCTTAGTGATACATTTTGGGATAGTACCTAAAGTTTAAAGCAGAAATTGGGGCACTTTTGAAATTTTCATTTTTGACCAAAATCGACAGGTCCGGGGCTTAGGGAATTTCTCATATGCCACAAAACGGTTGAAGCTCCTGGTCAACAATGATGCTCCAAAATCAACTTCTATCACCTTAGTGATACATTTTGGGATAGCACCTAAAGTTTAAAGCAGAAATTGGGGCACTTTTGACATTTTCATTTTTGACCAAAATCGACAGGTCCGGGGCTTAGGGAAATTCTCATATGCCACAAAACGGATGAAGCTCCTGTTCAAAAATGATGCTCCGAAATCAACTTCTGTCACCTTAGTGGTACATTTTGGGATAGTACCTAAAGTTTAAAGCAGAAATTGGGGCACTTTTGAAATTTTCATTTTTGACCAAAATCGACAGGTCCGGGGCTTAGGGAATTTCTCATATGTCACAAAACGGATCAAGCTTCTGTTCAAAAATGATGCTCCGAAATCAACTTCTGTCACTTTAGTGATACATTTTGGGATAGCACCTAAAGTTTAAAGCAGAAATTGGGGCACTTTTGAAATTTTCATTTTTGACCAAAATCGACAGGTCCGGGGCTTAGGGAATTTCTCATATGCCACAAAACGGTTGAAGCTTCTGTTCAAAAATGATGCTCCAAATTCAACTTCTGTCACCTTAGTGATACATTTTGGGATAGCATCTACAGTTTAAAGCAGAAATTGGGGCACTTTCGAAATTTTCATTTTTGACCAAAATCGACAGGTCCGGGGCTTAGGGAATTTCTCATATGCCACAAAACGGTTGAAGCTTCTGTTCAAAAATGATGCTCCAAATTCAACTTCTGTCACCTTAGTGATACATTTTGGGATAGCATCTACAGTTTAAAGCAGAAATTGGGGCACTTTCGAAATTTTCATTTTTGACCAAAATCGACAGGTCCGGGGCTTAGGGAATTTCTCATATGCCACAAAACGGTTGAAGCTTCTGTTCAAAAATGATGCTCCGAAATCAACTTCTGTCAACTTAGTGATACATTTTGGGATAGTACCTAAAGTTTAAAGCAGAAATTGGGGCACTTTTGAAATTTTCATTTTTGACCAAAATCGACAGGTCCGGGGCTTAGGTAATTTCTCATATGCCACAAAACGGTTGAAGCTTCTGTTCAAAAATGATGCTCCGAAATCAACTTCTGTCACCTTAGTGATACATCTTGGGATAGCACCTAAAGTTTAAAGCAGAAATTTGGGCACTTTTGAAAATTTCATTTTTGACCAAAATCGACAGGTCCGGGGCTTAGGGAATTTCTCATATGCCACAAAACGGTTGAAGCTTCTGTTCAAAAATGATGCTCCGAAATCAACTTCTGTCACCTTAGTGATACATTTTGGGATAGTACCTAAAGTTTAAAGCAGAAATTGGGGCACTTTTGAAATTTTCCTTTTTGACCAAAATCGACAGGTCCGGGGCTTAGGGAATTTCTCATATGCCACAAAACGGTTGAAGCTTCTGTTCAAAAATGATGCTCCGAAATCAACTTCTGTCACCTTAGTGATACATTTTGGGATAGTACCTAAAGTTTAAAGCAGAAATTGGGGCACTTTTTAAAATTTCATTTTTGACCAAAATCGACAGGTCCAAGGCTTAGGGAATTTCTCATATCACACAAAACGGTTAAAGCTCCTGTTCAAAAATGATGCTCCGAAATCAACTTCTGTCACCTTAGTGATACATTTTGGGATAGTACCTAAAGTTTAAAGCAGAAATTGGGGCACTTTTGAAATTTTCATTTTTGACCAAAATCGACAGGTCCGGGGCTTAGGGAATTTCTCATATGCCACAAAACGGTTGAAGCTCCTGTTCAAAAATGATGCTCCGAAATCAACTTCTGTCACCTTAGTGATAAATTTTGGGACAGCACCTAAAATTTGAAGCAGAAATTGGGGCACTTTTGAAATTTTCATTTTTGACCAAAATCGACAGGTCCGGGGCTTAGGGAATTTCTCATATGCCACAAAATGGTTGAAGCTTCTGTTCAAAAATGATGCTCCGAAATCAACTTCTGTCACCTTAGTGATACATTTTGGGATAGTACCTAAAGTTTAAAGCAGAATTGGGGCACTTTTGAAATTTTCATCAAAAATGATGCTCCGAAATCAACTTCTGTCAACTTAATGATACATTTTGGGATAGTACCTAAAGTTTAAAGCAGAAAGTGGGGCACTTTTGAAATTTTCATTTTTGACCAAAATCGACAGGTCCGGGGCTTAGGGATTTTCTCATATGCCACAAAACGGTTGAAGCTCCTGTTCAAAAATGATGCTCCGAAATCAACTTCTGTCACCTTAGTGATACATTTTGGGACAGCACCTAAAGTTTAAAGCAGAAATTGGGGCACTTTTGAAATTTTCATTTTTGATCAAAATCGACAGGTCCGGGGCTTAGGGAATTTCTCATATGCCACAAAACGGTTGAAGCTTCTGTTCAAAAATGATGCTCCGAAATCAACTTCTGTCACCTTAGTGATACATTTTGGGATAGTACCTAAAGTTTAAAGCAGAAATTGGGGCACTTTTGAAATTTTCATTTTTGACCAAAATCGACAGGTCCAAGGCTTAGGGAATTTCTCATATGCCACAAAACGGTTGAAGCTCCTGTTCAAAAATGATGCTCCGAAATCAACTTCTGTCACCTTAGTGATACATTTTGGGACAGCACCTAAAGTTTAAAGCAGAAATTGGGGCACTTTTGAAATTTTCATTTTTTACCAAAATCGACAGGTCCGGGGCTTAGGGAATTTCTCATATGCCACAAAACGGTTGAAGCTTCTGTTCAAAAATGATGCTCCGAAATCAACTTCTGTCAACTTAGTGATACATTTTGGGATAGTACCTAAAGTTTAAAGCAGAATTGGGGCACTTTTGAAATTTTCATCAAAAATGATGCTCCGAAATCAACTTCTGTCACCTTAGAGATACATTTTGGGATAGCACCTAAAGTTTAAAGCAGAAATTGGGGCACTTTTGAAATTTTCATTTTTGACCAAAATCGACAGGTCCGGTGCTTAGGGAATTTCTCATATGCCACAAAACGGTTGAAGCTTCTGTTCAAAAATGATGCTCCAAAATCAACTTCTGTCACCTTAGTGATACATTTTGGGATAGCACCTAAAGTTTAAAGCAGAAATTGGGGCACTTTTGAAATTTTCATTTTTGACCAAAATCGACAGGTCCGGGGCTTAGGGAATTTCTCATATGCCACAAAACGGTTGAAGCTTCTGTTCAAAAATGATGCTCCAAAATCAACTTCTGTCACCTTAGAGATACATTTTGGGATAGTACCTAAAGTTTAAAGCAGAAATTGGGGCACTTTCAAAATTTTCATTTTTGACCAAAATCGACAGGTCCGGGCCTTAGGGATTTTCTCATATGCCACAAAACGGTTGAAGCTCCTGTTCAAAAATGATGCTCCTAAATCAACTTCTGTCACCTTAGTGATACATTTTGGGATAGTACCTTAAGTTTAAAGCAGAAATTGGGGCACTTTTGAAATTTTCATTTTTGACCAAAATCGACAGGTCCGGGCCTTAGGGATTTTCTCATATGCCACAAAACGGTTGAAGCTCCTGTTCAAAAATGATGCTCCTAAATCAACTTCTGTCACCTTAGTGATACATTTTGGGATAGCACCTTAAGTTTAAAGCAGAAATTGGGGCACTTTTGAAATTTTCATTTTTGACCAAAATCGACAGTTCCGGGGCTTAGGGAATTTCTCATATGCCAAAAAACGGTTGAAGCTTCTGTTCAAAAATGATGCTCCGAAATCAAATTCTGTCAACTTAGTGATACATTTTGGGATAGTACCTAAAGTTTAAAGCAGAAATTGGGGCACTTTTGAAATTTTCATTTTTGACCAAAATCGACAGGTCCAAGGCTTAGGGAATTTCTCATATGCCACAAAACGGTTGAAGCTCCTGTTCAAAAATGATGCTCCGAAATCAACTTCTGTCACCTTAGTGATACATTTTGGGACAGCACCTAAAGTTTAAAGCAGAAATTGGGGCACTTTTGAAATTTTCATTTTTGACCAAAATCGACAGGTCCGGGGCTTAGGGAATTTCTCATATGCCACAAAACGGTTGAAGCTTCTGTTCAAAAATGATGCTCCGAAATCAACTTCTGTCAACTTAGTGATACATTTTGGGATAGTACCTAAAGTTTAAAGCAGAATTGGGGCACTTTTGAAATTTTCATTTTTGACCAAAATCGACAGGTCCGGGGCTTAGGGAATTTCTCATATGCCACAAAACGGTTGAAGCTTCTGTTCAAAATTGATGCTCCAAAATCAACTTCTGTCACCTTAGAGATACATTTTGGGATAGTACCTAAAGTTTAAAGCAGAAATTGGGGCACTTTCAAAATTTTCATTTTTGACCAAAATCGACAGGTCCGGGCCTTAGGGATTTTCTCATATGCCACAAAACGGTTGAAGCTCCTGTTCAAAAATGATGCTCCTAAATCAACTTCTGTCACCTTAGTGATACATTTTGGGATAGTACCTTAAGTTTAAAGCAGAAATTGGGGCACTTTTGAAATTTTCATTTTTGACCAAAATCGACAGGTCCGGGGCTTAGGGAATTTCTCATATGCCACAAAACGGTTGAAGCTCCTGTTCAAAAATGATGCTCCGAAATCAACTTCTGTCACCTTAGTGATACATCTTGGGATAGTACCTAAAGTTTAAAGCAGAAATTGGGGCACTTTCAAAATTTTCATTTTTGACCAAAATCGACAGGTCCGGGCCTTAGGGATTTTCTCATATGCCACAAAACGGTTGAAGCTCCTGTTCAAAAATGATGCTCCTAAATCAACTTCTGTCACCTTAGTGATACATTTTGGGATAGCACCTTAAGTTTAAAGCAGAAATTGGGGCACTTTTGAAATTTTCATTTTTGACCAAAATCGACAGTGTCGGGGCTTAGGGAATTTCTCATATGCCAAAAAACGGTTGAAGCTTCTGTTCAAAAATGATGCTCCGAAATCAACTTCTGTCAACTTAGTGATACATTTTGGGATAGTACCTAAAGTTTAAAGCAGAAATTGGGGCACTTTTGAAATTTTCATTTTTGACCAAAATCGACAGGTCCAAGGCTTAGGGAATTTCTCATATGCCACAAAACGGTTGAAGCTTCTGTTCAAAAATGATGCTCCAAAATCAACTTCTGTCACCTTAGTGATACATTTTGGGATAGCACCTAAAGTTTAAAGCAGAAATTGGGGCACTTTTGAAATTTTCATTTTTGACCAAAATCGACAGGTCCGGGGCTTAGGGAATTTCTCATATGCCACAAAACGGTTGAAGCTTCTGTTCAAAAATGATGCTCCAAAATCAACTTCTGTCACCTTAGAGATACATTTTGGGATAGTACCTAAAGTTTAAAGCAGAAATTGGGGCACTTTCAAAATTTTCATTTTTGACCAAAATCGACAGGTCCGGGCCTTAGGGATTTTCTCATATGCCACAAAACGGTTGAAGCTCCTGTTCAAAAATGATGCTCCTAAATCAACTTCTGTCACCTTAGTGATACATTTTGGGATAGTACCTTAAGTTTAAAGCAGAAATTGGGGCACTTTTGAAATTTTCATTTTTGACCAAAATCGACAGGTCCGGGCCTTAGGGATTTTCTCATATGCCACAAAACGGTTGAAGCTCCTGTTCAAAAATGATGCTCCTAAATCAACTTCTGTCACCTTAGTGATACATTTTGGGATAGCACCTTAAGTTTAAAGCAGAAATTGGGGCACTTTTGAAATTTTCATTTTTGACCAAAATCGACAGTTCCGGGGCTTAGGGAATTTCTCATATGCCAAAAAACGGTTGAAGCTTCTGTTCAAAAATGATGCTCCGAAATCAACTTCTGTCAACTTAGTGATACATTTTGGGATAGTACCTAAAGTTTAAAGCAGAAATTGGGGCACTTTTGAAATTTTCATTTTTGACCAAAATCGACAGGTCCAAGGCTTAGGGAATTTCTCATATGCCACAAAACGGTTGAAGCTCCTGTTCAAAAATGATGCTCCGAAATCAACTTCTGTCACCTTAGTGATACATTTTGGGACAGCACCTAAAGTTTAAAGCAGAAATTGGGGCACTTTTGAAATTTTCATTTTTGACCAAAATCGACAGGTCCGGGGCTTAGGGAATTTCTCATATGCCACAAAACGGTTGAAGCTTCTGTTCAAAAATGATGCTCCGAAATCAACTTCTGTCAACTTAGTGATACATTTTGGGATAGTACCTAAAGTTTAAAGCAGAATTGGGGCACTTTTGAAATTTTCATTTTTGACCAAAATCGACAGGTCCGGGGCTTAGGGAATTTCTCATATGCCACAAAACGGTTGAAGCTTCTGTTCAAAATTGATGCTCCAAAATCAACTTCTGTCACCTTAGAGATACATTTTGGGATAGTACCTAAAGTTTAAAGCAGAAATTGGGGCACTTTCAAAATTTTCATTTTTGACCAAAATCGACAGGTCCGGGCCTTAGGGATTTTCTCATATGCCACAAAACGGTTGAAGCTCCTGTTCAAAAATGATGCTCCTAAATCAACTTCTGTCACCTTAGTGATACATTTTGGGATAGTACCTTAAGTTTAAAGCAGAAATTGGGGCACTTTTGAAATTTTCATTTTTGACCAAAATCGACAGGTCCGGGGCTTAGGGAATTTCTCATATGCCACAAAACGGTTGAAGCTCCTGTTCAAAAATGATGCTCCGAAATCAACTTCTGTCACCTTAGTGATACATCTTGGGATAGTACCTAAAGTTTAAAGCAGAAATTGGGGCACTTTCAAAATTTTCATTTTTGACCAAAATCGACAGGTCCGGGCCTTAGGGATTTTCTCATATGCCACAAAACGGTTGAAGCTCCTGTTCAAAAATGATGCTCCTAAATCAACTTCTGTCACCTTAGTGATACATTTTGGGATAGCACCTTACGTTTAAAGCAGAAATTGGGGCACTTTTGAAATTTTCATTTTTGACCAAAATCGACAGTTCCGGGGCTTAGGGAATTTCTCATATGCCAAAAAACGGTTGAAGCTTCTGTTCAAAAATGATGCTCCGAAATCAACTTCTGTCAACTTAGTGATACATTTTGGGATAGTACCTAAAGTTTAAAGCAGAAATTGGGGCACTTTTGAAATTTTCATTTTTGACCAAAATCGACAGGTCCAAGGCTTAGGGAATTTCTCATATGCCACAAAACGGTTGAAGCTTCTGTTCAAAAATGATGCTCCAAAATCAACTTCTGTCACCTTAGTGATACATTTTGGGATAGCACCTAAAGTTTAAAGCAGAAATTGGGGCACTTTTGAAATTTTCATTTTTGACCAAAATCGACAGGTCCGGGGCTTAGGGAATTTCTCATATGCCACAAAACGGTTGAAGCTTCTGTTCAAAAATGATGCTCCAAAATCAACTTCTGTCACCTTAGAGATACATTTTGGGATAGTACCTAAAGTTTAAAGCAGAAATTGGGGCACTTTCAAAATTTTCATTTTTGACCAAAATCGACAGGTCCGGGCCTTAGGGATTTTCTCATATGCCACAAAACGGTTAAAGCTCCTGTTCAAAAATGATGCTCCTAAATCAACTTCTGTCACCTTAGTGATACATTTTGGGATAGTACCTTAAGTTTAAAGCAGAAATTGGGGCACTTTTGAAATTTTCATTTTTGACCAAAATCGACAGGTCCGGGCCTTAGGGATTTTCTCATATGCCACAAAACGGTTGAAGCTCCTGTTCAAAAATGATGCTCCTAAATCAACTTCTGTCACCTTAGTGATACATTTTGGGATAGCACCTTAAGTTTAAAGCAGAAATTGGGGCACTTTTGAAATTTTCATTTTTGACCAAAATCGACAGTTCCGGGGCTTAGGGAATTTCTCATATGCCAAAAAACGGTTGAAGCTTCTGTTCAAAAATGATGCTCCGAAATCAACTTCTGTCAACTTAGTGATACATTTTGGGATAGTACCTAAAGTTTAAAGCAGAAATTGGGGCACTTTTGAAATTTTCATTTTTGACCAAAATCGACAGGTCCAAGGCTTAGGGAATTTCTCATATGCCACAAAACGGTTGAAGCTTCTGTTCAAAAATGATGCTCCAAAATCAACTTCTGTCACCTTAGTGATACATTTTGGGATAGCACCTAAAGTTTAAAGCAGAAATTGGGGCACTTTTGAAATTTTCATTTTTGACCAAAATCGACAGGTCTGGGGCTTAGGGAAATTCTCATATGCCACAAAACGGATGAAGCTCCTGTTCAAAAATGATGCTCCGAAATCAACTTCTGTCACCTTAGTGGTACATTTTGGGATAGTACCTAAAGTTTAAAGCAGAAATTGGGGCACTTTTGAAATTTTCATTTTTGACCAAAATCGACAGGTCCGGGGCTTAGGGAATTTCTCATATGCCACAAAACGGTTGAAGCTACTGTTCAAAAATGATGCTCCGAAATTAACTTCTGTCACCTTAGTGGTACATTTTGGGATAGTACCTAAAGTTTAAAGCAGAAATTGGGGCACTTTTGAAATTTTCATTTTTGACCAAAATCGACAGGTCCGGGGCTTAGGGAATTTCTCATATGCCACAAAACGGTTGAAGCTTCTGTTCAAAAATGATGCTCCGAAATCAACTTCAGTCACCTTAGTGATACATCTTGGGATAGTACCTAAAGTTTAAAGCAGAAATTGGGGCACTTTTGAAATTTTCATTTTTGACCAAAATCGACAGGTCCGGGGCTTAGGGAATTTCTCATATGCCACAAAACGGTTGAAGCTCCTGTTCAACAATGATGCTCCAAAATCAACTTCTATCACCTTAGTGATACATTTTGGGATAGCACCTAAAGTTTAAAGCAGAAATTGGGGCACTTTTGAAATTTTCATTTTTGACCAAAATCGACAGGTCCGGGGCTTAGGGAATTTCTCATATGCCACAAAACGGTTGAAGCTTCTGTTCAAAAATGATGCTCCGAAATCAACTTCTGTCACCTTAGTGATACATCTTGGGATAGTACCTAAAGTTTAAAGCAGAAATTGGGGCACTTTTGAAATTTTCATTTTTGACCAAAATCGACAGGTCCGGGGCTTAGGGAATTTCTCATATGCCACAAAACGGTTGAAGCTTCTGTTCAAAAATGATGCTCCAAATTCAACTTCTGTCACCTTAGTGATACATTTTGGGATAGCATCTACAGTTTAAAGCAGAAATTGGGGCACTTTCGAAATTTTCATTTTTGACCAAAATCGACAGGTCCGGGGCTTAGGGAATTTCTCATATGCCACAAAACGGTTGAAGCTTCTGTTCAAAAATGATGCTCCGAAATCAACTTCTGTCACCTTAGTGATACATTTTGGGATAGTACCTAAAGTTTAAAGCAGAAATTGGGGCACTTTTGAAATTTTCATTTTTGACCAAAATCGACAGGTCCGGGGCTTAGGGAATTTCTCATATGCCACAAAACGGTTGAAGCTTCTGTTCAAAAATGATGCTCCGAAATCAACTTCTGTCACCTTAGTGATACATCTTGGGATAGTACCTAAAGTTTAAAGCAGAAATTGGGGCACTTTTGAAATTTTCATTTTTGACCAAAATTGACAGGTCCGGGGCTTAGGGAAATTCTCATATGCCACAAAACGGATGAAGCTCCTGTTCAAAAATGATGCTCCGAAATCAACTTCTGTCACCTTAGTGGTACATTTTGGGATAGTACCTAAAGTTTAAAGCAGAAATTGGGGCACTTTTGAAATTTTCATTTTTGACCAAAATCGACAGGTCCGGGGCTTAGGGAATTTCTCATATGTCACAAAACGGATCAAGCTTCTGTTCAAAAATGATGCTCCGAAATCAACTTCTGTCACCTTAGTGATACATTTTGGGATAGCACCTAAAGTTTAAAGCAGAAATTGGGGCACTTTTGAAATTTTCATTTTTGACCAAAATCGACAGGTCCGGGGCTTAGGGAATTTCTCATATGCCACAAAACGGTTGAAGCTTCTGTTCAAAAATGATGCTCCAAATTCAACTTCTGTCACCTTAGTGATACATTTTGGGATAGCATCTACAGTTTAAAGCAGAAATTGGGGCACTTTCGAAATTTTCATTTTTGACCAAAATCGACAGGTCCGGGGCTTAGGGAATTTCTCATATGCCACAAAACGGTTGAAGCTTCTGTTCAAAAATGATGCTCCAAATTCAACTTCTGTCACCTTAGTGATACATTTTGGGATAGCATCTACAGTTTAAAGCAGAAATTGGGGCACTTTCGAAATTTTCATTTTTGACCAAAATCGACAGGTCCGGGGCTTAGGGAATTTCTCATATGCCACAAAACGGTTGAAGCTTCTGTTCAAAAATGATGCTCCGAAATCAACTTCTGTCACCTTAGTGATACATTTTGGGATAGTACCTAAAGTTTAAAGCAGAAATTGGGGCACTTTTGAAATTTTCATTTTTGACCAAAATCGACAGGTCCGGGGCTTAGGGAATTTCTCATATGCCACAAAACGGTTGAAGCTTCTGTTCAAAAATGATGCTCCGAAATCAACTTCTGTCACCTTAGTGATACATCTTGGGATAGTACCTAAAGTTTAAAGCAGAAATTGGGGCACTTTTGAAATTTTCATTTTTGACCAAAATCGACAGGTCCGGGGCTTAGGGAATTTCTCATATGCCACAAAACGGTTGAAGCTCCTGGTCAACAATGATGCTCCAAAATCAACTTCTATCACCTTAGTGATACATTTTGGGATAGCATCTACAGTTTAAAGCAGAAATTGGGGCACTTTCGAAATTTTCATTTTTGACCAAAATCGACAGGTCCGGGGCTTAGGGAATTTCTCATATGCCACAAAACGGTTGAAGCTTCTGTTCAAAAATGATGCTCCAAATTCAACTTCTGTCACCTTAGTGATACATTTTGGGATAGCATCTACAGTTTAAAGCAGAAATTGGGGCACTTTCGAAATTTTCATTTTTGACCAAAATCGACAGGTCCGGGGCTTAGGGAATTTCTCATATGCCACAAAACGGTTGAAGCTTCTGTTCAAAAATGATGCTCCGAAATCAACTTCTGTCACCTTAGTGATACATTTTGGGATAGTACCTAAAGTTTAAAGCAGAAATTGGGGCACTTTTGAAATTTTCATTTTTGACCAAAATCGACAGGTCCGGGGCTTAGGGAATTTCTCATATGCCACAAAACGGTTGAAGCTCCTGGTCAACAATGATGCTCCAAAATCAACTTCTATCACCTTAGTGATACATTTTGGGATAGCACCTAAAGTTTAAAGCAGAAATTGGGGCACTTTTGACATTTTCATTTTTGACCAAAATCGACAGGTCCGGGGCTTAGGGAAATTCTCATATGCCACAAAACGGATGAAGCTCCTGTTCAAAAATGATGCTCCGAAATCAACTTCTGTCACCTTAGTGGTACATTTTGGGATAGTACCTAAAGTTTAAAGCAGAAATTGGGGCACTTTTGAAATTTTCATTTTTGACCAAAATCGACAGGTCCGGGGCTTAGGGAATTTCTCATATGTCACAAAACGGATCAAGCTTCTGTTCAAAAATGATGCTCCGAAATCAACTTCTGTCACTTTAGTGATACATTTTGGGATAGCACCTAAAGTTTAAAGCAGAAATTGGGGCACTTTTGAAATTTTCATTTTTGACCAAAATCGACAGGTCCGGGGCTTAGGGAATTTCTCATATGCCACAAAACGGTTGAAGCTTCTGTTCAAAAATGATGCTCCAAATTCAACTTCTGTCACCTTAGTGATACATTTTGGGATAGCATCTACAGTTTAAAGCAGAAATTGGGGCACTTTCGAAATTTTCATTTTTGACCAAAATCGACAGGTCCGGGGCTTAGGGAATTTCTCATATGCCACAAAACGGTTGAAGCTTCTGTTCAAAAATGATGCTCCAAATTCAACTTCTGTCACCTTAGTGATACATTTTGGGAAAGCATCTACAGTTTAAAGCAGAAATTGGGGCACTTTCGAAATTTTCATTTTTGACCAAAATCGACAGGTCCGGGGCTTAGGGAATTTCTCATATGCCACAAAACGGTTGAAGCTTCTGTTCAAAAATGATTCTCCGAAATCAACTTCTGTCAACTTAGTGATACATTTTGGGATAGTACCTAAAGTTTAAAGCAGAAATTGGGGCACTTTTGAAATTTTCATTTTTGACCAAAATCGACAGGTCCGGGGCTTAGGTAATTTCTCATATGCCACAAAACGGTTGAAGCTTCTGTTCAAAAATGATGCTCCGAAATCAACTTCTGTCACCTTAGTGATACATCTTGGGATAGCACCTAAAGTTTAAAGCAGAAATTTGGGCACTTTTGAAAATTTCATTTTTGACCAAAATCGACAGGTCCGGGGCTTAGGGAATTTCTCATATGCCACAAAACGGTTGAAGCTTCTGTTCAAAAATGATGCTCCGAAATCAACTTCTGTCACCTTAGTGATACATTTTGGGATAGTACCTAAAGTTTAAAGCAGAAATTGGGGCACTTTTGAAATTTTCCTTTTTGACCAAAATCGACAGGTCCGGGGCTTAGGGAATTTCTCATATGCCACAAAACGGTTGAAGCTTCTGTTCAAAAATGATGCTCCGAAATCAACTTCTGTCACCTTAGTGATACATTTTGGGATAGTACCTAAAGTTTAAAGCAGAAATTGGGGCACTTTTTAAAATTTCATTTTTGACCAAAATCGACAGGTCCAAGGCTTAGGGAATTTCTCATATCACACAAAACGGTTAAAGCTCCTGTTCAAAAATGATGCTCCGAAATCAACTTCTGTCACCTTAGTGATACATTTTGGGATAGTACCTAAAGTTTAAAGCAGAAATTGGGGCACTTTTGAAATTTTCATTTTTGACCAAAATCGACAGGTCCGGGGCTTAGGGAATTTCTCATATGCCACAAAACGGTTGAAGCTCCTGTTCAAAAATGATGCTCCGAAATCAACTTCTGTCACCTTAGTGATAAATTTTGGGACAGCACCTAAAATTTGAAGCAGAAATTGGGGCACTTTTGAAATTTTCATTTTTGACCAAAATCGACAGGTCCGGGGCTTAGGGAATTTCTCATATGCCACAAAATGGTTGAAGCTTCTGTTCAAAAATGATGCTCCGAAATCAACTTCTGTCACCTTAGTGATACATTTTGGGATAGTACCTAAAGTTTAAAGCAGAATTGGGGCACTTTTGAAATTTTCATCAAAAATGATGCTCCGAAATCAACTTCTGTCAACTTAATGATACATTTTGGGATAGTACCTAAAGTTTAAAGCAGAAAGTGGGGCACTTTTGAAATTTTCATTTTTGACCAAAATCGACAGGTCCGGGGCTTAGGGATTTTCTCATATGCCACAAAACGGTTGAAGCTCCTGTTCAAAAATGATGCTCCGAAATCAACTTCTGTCACCTTAGTGATACATTTTGGGACAGCACCTAAAGTTTAAAGCAGAAATTGGGGCACTTTTGAAATTTTCATTTTTGATCAAAATCGACAGGTCCGGGGCTTAGGGAATTTCTCATATGCCACAAAACGGTTGAAGCTTCTGTTCAAAAATGATGCTCCGAAATCAACTTCTGTCACCTTAGTGATACATTTTGGGATAGTACCTAAAGTTTAAAGCAGAAATTGGGGCACTTTTGAAATTTTCATTTTTGACCAAAATCGACAGGTCCAAGGCTTAGGGAATTTCTCATATGCCACAAAACGGTTGAAGCTCCTGTTCAAAAATGATGCTCCGAAATCAACTTCTGTCACCTTAGTGATACATTTTGGGACAGCACCTAAAGTTTAAAGCAGAAATTGGGGCACTTTTGAAATTTTCATTTTTTACCAAAATCGACAGGTCCGGGGCTTAGGGAATTTCTCATATGCCACAAAACGGTTGAAGCTTCTGTTCAAAAATGATGCTCCGAAATCAACTTCTGTCAACTTAGTGATACATTTTGGGATAGTACCTAAAGTTTAAAGCAGAATTGGGGCACTTTTGAAATTTTCATTTTTGACCAAAATCGACAGGTCCGGGGCTTAGGGAATTTCTCATATGCCACAAAACGATTGAAGCTTCTGTTCAAAAATGATGCTCCGAAATCAACTTCTGTCAACTTAGTGATACATTTTGGGATAGTACCTAAAGTTTAAAGCAGAATTGGGGCACTTTTGAAATTTTCATCAAAAATGATGCTCCGAAATCAACTTCTGTCACCTTAGAGATACATTTTGGGATAGCACCTAAAGTTTAAAGCAGAAATTGGGGCACTTTTGAAATTTTCATTTTTGACCAAAATCGACAGGTCCGGTGCTTAGGGAATTTCTCATATGCCACAAAACGGTTGAAGCTTCTGTTCAAAAATGATGCTCCAAAATCAACTTCTGTCACCTTAGTGATACATTTTGGGATAGCACCTAAAGTTTAAAGCAGAAATTGGGGCACTTTTGAAATTTTCATTTTTGACCAAAATCGACAGGTCCGGGGCTTAGGGAATTTCTCATATGCCACAAAACGGTTGAAGCTTCTGTTCAAAAATGATGCTCCAAAATCAACTTCTGTCACCTTAGAGATACATTTTGGGATAGTACCTAAAGTTTAAAGCAGAAATTGGGGCACTTTCAAAATTTTCATTTTTGACCAAAATCGACAGGTCCGGGCCTTAGGGATTTTCTCATATGCCACAAAACGGTTGAAGCTCCTGTTCAAAAATGATGCTCCTAAATCAACTTCTGTCACCTTAGTGATACATTTTGGGATAGTACCTTAAGTTTAAAGCAGAAATTGGGGCACTTTTGAAATTTTCATTTTTGACCAAAATCGACAGGTCCGGGCCTTAGGGATTTTCTCATATGCCACAAAACGGTTGAAGCTCCTGTTCAAAAATGATGCTCCTAAATCAACTTCTGTCACCTTAGTGATACATTTTGGGATAGCACCTTAAGTTTAAAGCAGAAATTGGGGCACTTTTGAAATTTTCATTTTTGACCAAAATCGACAGTTCCGGGGCTTAGGGAATTTCTCATATGCCAAAAAACGGTTGAAGCTTCTGTTCAAAAATGATGCTCCGAAATCAAATTCTGTCAACTTAGTGATACATTTTGGGATAGTACCTAAAGTTTAAAGCAGAAATTGGGGCACTTTTGAAATTTTCATTTTTGACCAAAATCGACAGGTCCAAGGCTTAGGGAATTTCTCATATGCCACAAAACGGTTGAAGCTCCTGTTCAAAAATGATGCTCCGAAATCAACTTCTGTCACCTTAGTGATACATTTTGGGACAGCACCTAAAGTTTAAAGCAGAAATTGGGGCACTTTTGAAATTTTCATTTTTGACCAAAATCGACAGGTCCGGGGCTTAGGGAATTTCTCATATGCCACAAAACGGTTGAAGCTTCTGTTCAAAAATGATGCTCCGAAATCAACTTCTGTCAACTTAGTGATACATTTTGGGATAGTACCTAAAGTTTAAAGCAGAATTGGGGCACTTTTGAAATTTTCATTTTTGACCAAAATCGACAGGTCCGGGGCTTAGGGAATTTCTCATATGCCACAAAACGGTTGAAGCTTCTGTTCAAAATTGATGCTCCAAAATCAACTTCTGTCACCTTAGAGATACATTTTGGGATAGTACCTAAAGTTTAAAGCAGAAATTGGGGCACTTTCAAAATTTTCATTTTTGACCAAAATCGACAGGTCCGGGCCTTAGGGATTTTCTCATATGCCACAAAATGGTTGAAGCTCCTGTTCAAAAATGATGCTCCTAAATCAACTTCTGTCACCTTAGTGATACATTTTGGGATAGTACCTTAAGTTTAAAGCAGAAATTGGGGCACTTTTGAAATTTTCATTTTTGACCAAAATCGACAGGTCCGGGGCTTAGGGAATTTCTCATATGCCACAAAACGGTTGAAGCTCCTGTTCAAAAATGATGCTCCGAAATCAACTTCTGTCACCTTAGTGATACATCTTGGGATAGTACCTAAAGTTTAAAGCAGAAATTGGGGCACTTTCAAAATTTTCATTTTTGACCAAAATCGACAGGTCCGGGCCTTAGGGATTTTCTCATATGCCACAAAACGGTTGAAGCTCCTGTTCAAAAATGATGCTCCTAAATCAACTTCTGTCACCTTAGTGATACATTTTGGGATAGCACCTTAAGTTTAAAGCAGAAATTGGGGCACTTTTGAAATTTTCATTTTTGACCAAAATCGACAGTGTCGGGGCTTAGGGAATTTCTCATATGCCAAAAAACGGTTGAAGCTTCTGTTCAAAAATGATGCTCCGAAATCAACTTCTGTCAACTTAGTGATACATTTTGGGATAGTACCTAAAGTTTAAAGCAGAAATTGGGGCACTTTTGAAATTTTCATTTTTGACCAAAATCGACAGGTCCAAGGCTTAGGGAATTTCTCATATGCCACAAAACGGTTGAAGCTTCTGTTCAAAAATGATGCTCCAAAATCAACTTCTGTCACCTTAGTGATACATTTTGGGATAGCACCTAAAGTTTAAAGCAGAAATTGGGGCACTTTTGAAATTTTCATTTTTGACCAAAATCGACAGGTCCGGGGCTTAGGGAATTTCTCATATGCCACAAAACGGTTGAAGCTTCTGTTCAAAAATGATGCTCCAAAATCAACTTCTGTCACCTTAGAGATACATTTTGGGATAGTACCTAAAGTTTAAAGCAGAAATTGGGGCACTTTCAAAATTTTCATTTTTGACCAAAATCGACAGGTCCGGGCCTTAGGGATTTTCTCATATGCCACAAAACGGTTGAAGCTCCTGTTCAAAAATGATGCTCCTAAATCAACTTCTGTCACCTTAGTGATACATTTTGGGATAGTACCTTAAGTTTAAAGCAGAAATTGGGGCACTTTTGAAATTTTCATTTTTGACCAAAATCGACAGGTCCGGGCCTTAGGGATTTTCTCATATGCCACAAAACGGTTGAAGCTCCTGTTCAAAAATGATGCTCCTAAATCAACTTCTGTCACCTTAGTGATACATTTTGGGATAGCACCTTAAGTTTAAAGCAGAAATTGGGGCACTTTTGAAATTTTCATTTTTGACCAAAATCGACAGTTCCGGGGCTTAGGGAATTTCTCATATGCCAAAAAACGGTTGAAGCTTCTGTTCAAAAATGATGCTCCGAAATCAACTTCTGTCAACTTAGTGATACATTTTGGGATAGTACCTAAAGTTTAAAGCAGAAATTGGGGCACTTTTGAAATTTTCATTTTTGACCAAAATCGACAGGTCCAAGGCTTAGGGAATTTCTCATATGCCACAAAACGGTTGAAGCTCCTGTTCAAAAATGATGCTCCGAAATCAACTTCTGTCACCTTAGTGATACATTTTGGGACAGCACCTAAAGTTTAAAGCAGAAATTGGGGCACTTTTGAAATTTTCATTTTTGACCAAAATCGACAGGTCCGGGGCTTAGGGAATTTCTCATATGCCACAAAACGGTTGAAGCTTCTGTTCAAAAATGATGCTCCGAAATCAACTTCTGTCAACTTAGTGATACATTTTGGGATAGTACCTAAAGTTTAAAGCAGAATTGGGGCACTTTTGAAATTTTCATTTTTGACCAAAATCGACAGGTCCGGGGCTTAGGGAATTTCTCATATGCCACAAAACGGTTGAAGCTTCTGTTCAAAATTGATGCTCCAAAATCAACTTCTGTCACCTTAGAGATACATTTTGGGATAGTACCTAAAGTTTAAAGCAGAAATTGGGGCACTTTCAAAATTTTCATTTTTGACCAAAATCGACAGGTCCGGGCCTTAGGGATTTTCTCATATGCCACAAAACGGTTGAAGCTCCTGTTCAAAAATGATGCTCCTAAATCAACTTCTGTCACCTTAGTGATACATTTTGGGATAGTACCTTAAGTTTAAAGCAGAAATTGGGGCACTTTTGAAATTTTCATTTTTGACCAAAATCGACAGGTCCGGGGCTTAGGGAATTTCTCATATGCCACAAAACGGTTGAAGCTCCTGTTCAAAAATGATGCTCCGAAATCAACTTCTGTCACCTTAGTGATACATCTTGGGATAGTACCTAAAGTTTAAAGCAGAAATTGGGGCACTTTCAAAATTTTCATTTTTGACCAAAATCGACAGGTCCGGGCCTTAGGGATTTTCTCATATGCCACAAAACGGTTGAAGCTCCTGTTCAAAAATGATGCTCCTAAATCAACTTCTGTCACCTTAGTGATACATTTTGGGATAGCACCTTACGTTTAAAGCAGAAATTGGGGCACTTTTGAAATTTTCATTTTTGACCAAAATCGACAGTTCCGGGGCTTAGGGAATTTCTCATATGCCAAAAAACGGTTGAAGCTTCTGTTCAAAAATGATGCTCCGAAATCAACTTCTGTCAACTTAGTGATACATTTTGGGATAGTACCTAAAGTTTAAAGCAGAAATTGGGGCACTTTTGAAATTTTCATTTTTGACCAAAATCGACAGGTCCAAGGCTTAGGGAATTTCTCATATGCCACAAAACGGTTGAAGCTTCTGTTCAAAAATGATGCTCCAAAATCAACTTCTGTCACCTTAGTGATACATTTTGGGATAGCACCTAAAGTTTAAAGCAGAAATTGGGGCACTTTTGAAATTTTCATTTTTGACCAAAATCGACAGGTCCGGGGCTTAGGGAATTTCTCATATGCCACAAAACGGTTGAAGCTTCTGTTCAAAAATGATGCTCCAAAATCAACTTCTGTCACCTTAGAGATACATTTTGGGATAGTACCTAAAGTTTAAAGCAGAAATTGGGGCACTTTCAAAATTTTCATTTTTGACCAAAATCGACAGGTCCGGGCCTTAGGGATTTTCTCATATGCCACAAAACGGTTAAAGCTCCTGTTCAAAAATGATGCTCCTAAATCAACTTCTGTCACCTTAGTGATACATTTTGGGATAGTACCTTAAGTTTAAAGCAGAAATTGGGGCACTTTTGAAATTTTCATTTTTGACCAAAATCGACAGGTCCGGGCCTTAGGGATTTTCTCATATGCCACAAAACGGTTGAAGCTCCTGTTCAAAAATGATGCTCCTAAATCAACTTCTGTCACCTTAGTGATACATTTTGGGATAGCACCTTAAGTTTAAAGCAGAAATTGGGGCACTTTTGAAATTTTCATTTTTGACCAAAATCGACAGTTCCGGGGCTTAGGGAATTTCTCATATGCCAAAAAACGGTTGAAGCTTCTGTTCAAAAATGATGCTCCGAAATCAACTTCTGTCAACTTAGTGATACATTTTGGGATAGTACCTAAAGTTTAAAGCAGAAATTGGGGCACTTTTGACATTTTCATTTTTGACCAAAATCGACAGGTCCAAGGCTTAGGGAATTTCTCATATGCCACAAAACGGTTGAAGCTCCTGTTCAAAAATGATGCTCCGAAATCAACTTCTGTCACCTTAGTGATACATCTTGGGATAGTACCTAAAGTTTAAAGCAGAAATTGGGGCACTTTCAAAATTTTCATTTTTGACCAAAATCGACAGGTCCGGGCCTTAGGGATTTTCTCATATGCCACAAAACGGTTGAAGCTCCTGTTCAAAAATGATGCTCCTAAATCAACTTCTGTCACCTTAGTGATACATTTTGGGATAGCACCTTAAGTTTAAAGCAGAAATTGGGGCACTTTTGAAATTTTCATTTTTGACCAAAATCGACAGTTCCGGGGCTTAGGGAATTTCTCATATGCCAAAAAACGGTTGAAGCTTCTGTTCAAAAATGATGCTCCGAAATCAACTTCTGTCAACTTAGTGATACATTTTGGGATAGTACCTAAAGTTTAAAGCAGAAATTGGGGCACTTTTGAAATTTTCATTTTTGACCAAAATCGACAGGTCCAAGGCTTAGGGAATTTCTCATATGCCACAAAACGGTTGAAGCTCCTGTTCAAAAATGATGCTCCGAAATCAACTTCTGTCACCTTAGTGATACATTTTGGGACAGCACCTAAAGTTTAAAGCAGAATTAGGGCACTTTTGAAATTTTCATTTTTGACCAAAATCGACAGGTCCGGGGCTTAGGGAATTTCTCATATGCCACAAAACGGTTGAAGCTTCTGTTCAAAAATGATGCTCCGAAATCAACTTCTGTCACCTTAGTGATACATTTTGGGATAGTACCTAAAGTTTAAAGCAGAAATTGGGGCACTTTTGAAAATTTCATTTTTGACCAAAATCGACAGGTCCAAGGCTTAGGGAATTTCTCATATCACACAAAACGGTTGAAGCTCCTGTTCAAAAATGATGCTCCGAAATCAACTTCTGTCACCTTAGTGATACATTTTGGGACAGCACCTAAAGTTTAAAGCAGAAATTGGGGCACTTTTGAAATTTTAATTTTTGACCAAAATCGACAGGTCCGGGGCTTAGGGAATTCTCATATGCCACAAAACGGTTGAAGCTTCTGTTCAAAAATGATGCTCCGAAATCAACTTCTGTCACCTTAGTGATACATTTTGGGATAGTACCTAAAGTTTAAAGCAGAAATTGGGGCACTTTTGACATTTTCATTTTTGACCAAAATCGACAGGTCCAAGGCTTAGGGAATTTCTCATATGCCACAAAACGGTTGAAGCTCCTGTTCAAAAATGATGCTCCGAAATCAACTTCTGTCACCTTAGTGATACATTTTGGGACAGCACCTAAAGTTTAAAGCAGAAATTGGGGCACTTTTGAAATTTTCATTTTTGACCAAAATCGACAGGTCCGGGGCTTAGGGAATTTCTCATATGCCACAAAACGGTTGAAGCTTCTGTTCAAAAATGATGCTCCGAAATCAACTTCTGTCAACTTAGTGATACATTTTGGGATAGTACCTAAATTTTAAAGCAGAATTGGGGCACTTTTGAAATTTTCATCAAAAATGATGCTCCGAAATCAACTTCTGTCACCTTAGTGATACATTTTGGGATAGTACCTAAAGTTTAAAGCAGAAATTGGGGCACTTTTGAAATTTTCATTTTTGACCAAAATCGACAGGTCCAAGGCTTAGGGAATTTCTCATATGCCACAAAACGGTTGAAGCTCCTGTTCAAAAATGATGCTCCGAAATCAACTTCTGTCACCTTAGTGATACATTTTGGGATAGCACCTAAAGTTTAAAGCAGAAATTGGGGCACTTTTGAAATTTTCATTTTTGACCAAAATCGACAGGTCCGGGGCTTAGGGAATTTCTCATATGCCACAAAACGGTTGAAGCTTCTGTTCAAAAATGATGCTCCAAAATCAACTTCTGTCACCTTAGTGATACATCTTGGGATAGTACCTAAAGTTTAAAGCAGAAATTGGGGCACTTTCAAAATTTTCATTTTTGACCAAAATCGACAGTTCCGGGGCTTAGGGAATTTCTCATATGCCAAAAAACGGTTGAAGCTTCTGTTCAAAAATGATGCTCCGAAATCAACTTCTGTCAACTTAGTGATACATTTTGGGATAGTACCTAAAGTTTAAAGCAGAAATTGGGGCACTTTTGAAATTTTCATTTTTGACCAAAATCGACAGGTCCGGGGCTTAGGGAATTTCTCATATGCCACAAAACGGTTGAAGCTTCTGTTCAAAAATGATGCTCCGAAATCAACTTCTGTCAACTTAGTGATACATTTTGGGATAGTACCTAAAGTTTAAAGCAGAATTGGGGCACTTTTGAAAATTTCATTTTTGACCAAAATCGACAGGTCCGGTGCTTAGGGAATTTCTCATATGCCACAAAACGGTTGAAGCTTCTGTTCAAAAATGATGCTCCAAAATCAACTTCTGTCACCTTAGTGATACATTTTGGGATAGCACCTAAAGTTTAAAGCAGAAATTGGGGCACTTTTGAAATTTTCATTTTTGACCAAAATCGACAGGTCCGGGCCTTAGGGATTTTCTCATATGCCACAAAACGGTTGAAGCTCCTGTTCAAAAATGATGCTCCTAAATCAACTTCTGTCACCTTAGTGATACATTTTGGGATAGTACCTTAAGTTTAAAGCAGAAATTGGGGCACTTTTGAAATTTTCTTTGTTGACCAAAATCGACAGGTCCAAGGCTTAGGGAATTTCTCATATGCCACAAAACGGTTGAAGCTCCTGTTCAAAAATGATGCTCCGAAATCAACTTCTGTCACCTTAGTGATACATTTTGGGATAGTACCTAAAGTTTAAAGCAGAAATTGGGGCACTTTTGAAATTTTCATTTTTGACCAAAATCGACAGGTCCGGGGCTTAGGGAATTTCTCATATGCCACAAAACGGTTGAAGCTTCTGTTCAAAAATGATGCTCCAAAATCAACTTCTGTCACCTTAGTGATACATTTTGGGATAGCACCTAAAGTTTAAAGCAGAAATTGGGGCACTTTTGAAATTTTCATTTTTGACCAAAATCGACAGGTCCGGTGCTTAGGGAATTTCTCATATGCCACAAAACGGTTGAAGCTTCTGTTCAAAAATGATGCTCCAAAATCAACTTCTGTCACCTTAGTGATACATTTTGGGATATCACCTAAAGTTTAAAGCAGAAATTGGGGCACTTTTGAAATTTTCATTTTTGACCAAAATCGACAGGTCCGGGCCTTAGGGATTTTCTCATATGCCACAAAACGGTTGAAGCTCCTGTTCAAAAATGATGCTCCTACAGATGTAGCCACCTTTATCTTGACTGTTTCTCCGCCGAGACGGGCGTTTAGCCACGCTAAGGCGATAGCTGAGTTTAATCACAGGCAGGCGCGTTGAGACGATCTAGATACTCATCATGCATTACACATCTCCACCACTGTGTGGCTAATGCTCCACTAATCCAGTACTTTCGATCGTACAGTATAGCGGCGGATTGATCTACAGCTCTGGCAATACTGTAGGCGTAACGGGAGGCGGTGGAAAAAGTATGGAGTACAGTACTGTATGTGTATGGAGACGCAACTACAGTAATTGTGTAAAAGGAAGAATGTACAGTACAATGTATAAACACCGTGCTTTTAAAATATATGAGCGTCTGAGTTCGCTAATGCATAATGGGAATGGAGGACTAGCAGAAGGCGGAGGAAAACACCGTGCTTTACAAATGCGAGCGTCCGAGTCCTCTAAGGCATAAACCAACAGCAATGGGGCGGGGGCCGGGCGCTGTTTGCAGTACTTTCACACATGAAATTAGAAATCTCTCATGAGGCGTCGTGGGCTAGGGGTGAAGGCTCCCACCTCCCTCACTGGGGGTCCAGGGTTCGAGACATGATGTGCTTTCTTTCTTTTTTTTTTTTTTTCTGTAATAATGCACTGTATTATTTTATTTACATTGTAAGACAGTCAATGGAAGGATGCACACAGGTTTCACATAAATCAAAGTACATCTGCAGGAGCGATTCTTTACGCTAAATGCACCCAAACAGCGTGAATGAAATGAGTGTATTCTGACGCTACCAACTAAGCAAAACAGTACTGTAGATCTTCAGCGTTTGTGCATTGCACAGGACCTGAATTTCCTCCCTGTGCAGGCCCCCAGGGGGGAAGGGCGATGGGGGTAGGGGGGAGACGATGGAAAATACTGTGCCTTTGAAATGCAATTACAGTACATGAGCGTCCGAGTACACTACGGCATACTGTAAACCAACACCAATGGGAAGGAAGTGCCAACCTTATTTTTAATGTGTTCCCGTGACATTCACTTTAAAAAAATTTTTTTCTCTCCAATACAGTACATCCAATGGAAGGATGCACACAGGTTTCACATAAATCAAAGTACATCTGCAGGAGCGATTCTTTACGCTAAATGCAACCTACAGTACGGTACTGTAAGTGAGCAAAATAGTACTACAGTGGGCGTTTGTGTATTGCACATGACCTGCATTCCCTCCCTGTCTACTGCATGATCTGTGCAGGCTCCCATGGGGGAAGGGCAACAGGCTAGCAGAAGGCGGAGGAAAACACCGTGCTTTACAAATGCGAGCGTCCGAGTCCTCTAAGGCATAAACCAACAGCAATGGGGCGGGGGCCGGGCGCTGTTTGCAGTACTTTCACACATGAAATTAGAAATCTCTCATGAGGCATCGTGGGCTAGGGGTGAAGGCTCCCACCTCCCTCACTGGGGGTCCAGGGTTCGAGACATGATGTGCTTTCTTTCTTTTTTTTTTTTTTTTTCTGTAATAATGCACTGTATTATTTTATTTACATTGTAAGACAGTCAATGGAAGGATGCACACAGGTTTCACATAAATCAAAGTACATCTGCAGGAGCGATTCTTTACGCTAAATGCACCCAAACAGCGTGAATGAAATGAGTGTATTCTGACGCTACCAACTAAGCAAAACAGTACTGTAGATCTTCAGCGTTTGTGCATTGCACAGGACCTGAATTTCCTCCCTGTGCAGGCCCCCAGGGGGGAAGGGCGATGGGGGTAGGGGGGAGACGATGGAAAATACTGTGCCTTTGAAATGCAATTACAGTACATGAGCGTCCGAGTACACTACGGCATACTGTAAACCAACACCAATGGGAAGGAAGTGCCAACCTTATTTTTAATGTGTTCCCGTGACATTCACTTTAACATTTTTTTTTTCTCTCCAATACAGTACATCCAATGGAAGGATGCACACAGGTTTCACATAAATCAAAGTACATCTGCAGGAGCGATTCTTTACGCTAAATGCAACCTACAGTACGGTACTGTAAGTGAGCAAAATAGTACTACAGTGGGCGTTTGTGTATTGCACATGACCTGCATTCCCTCCCTGTCTACTGCATGATCTGTGCAGGCTCCCATGGGGGAAGGGCAACAGGCTAGCAGGAGGCGGAGGAAAACACCGTGCTTTACAAATGCGAGCGTCCGAGTCCTCTAAGGCATAAACCAACAGCAATGGGGCGAGGGCCGGGCGCTGTTTGCAGTACTTTCACACATGAAATTAGAAATCTCTCATGAGGCATCGTGGGCTAGGGGTGAAGGCTCCCACCTCCCTCACTGGGGGTCCAGGGTTCGAGACATGATGTGCTTTCTTTCTTTTTTTTTTTTTTTTCTGTAATAATGCACTGTATTATTTTATTTACATTGTAAGACAGTCAATGGAAGCGTCTCAGTCACCGCCCGCTACCCACTTTGCAAATCTGTTTCCTCGTAGGCAGACTTGCTGTGTGGATCTTCTCCGACCTTTCAGAAATCTCCTGATAATTTGCTCTCCGTTTCTGCCTTCGAAAACTTCTTCACAGGCCATACTGTTCCAGCGCATTGACACAGTTTCGTCATACAGTATTTGACCGGTAATTCTTTCATTTACGGTTTACAATTATTTATATACTGTACGTAAATGATGAATGTCCCTGTGCATTGCTCCATGGCCTGTACAACTTATCCCGGTGTATTTTAAAATGTATACCATCTCTCACTCCATATCCGAGCGCTGCCACGTGCTGGGAGTTCACGGTCGGCGGCCATTTTGTCAGGTTGCTAAGCGATCCAGCTCGGTATACCGTAATGTGCATAGACCTCGCTTATCCCAATGTAATTGAGCTAGGGGATTGTGACGCTCCTTCAGCATTGCCCCCTGAACTGTGAAATGTATGCCATATTGTATCTCACTACATATCCGAGCGCTGCCACGTGCTGGGAGTTCACGGTCGGCGGCCATGTTGTCAGGTTGCTAAGCGATCCAGCTCGGTATACCGTAATGTGCATACTGTAGACCTCGCTTATCCCAATGTAATTGAGCTAGGGGATTGTGACGCTCCTTCAGCATTGCCCCCTGAACTGTGAAATGTATGCCATATTGTATCTCACTACATATCCGAGCGCTGCCACGTGCTGGGAGTTCACGGTCGGCGGCCATTTTGTCAGGTTGCTAAGCGATCCAGCTCGGTATACCGTAATGTGCATAGACCTCGCTTATCCCAATGTAATTGAGCTAGGGGATTGTGACGCTCCTTCAGCATTGCCCCCTGAACTGTGAAATGTATGCCATACTGTATCTCACTACATATACGAGCGCTGCCACGTGCTGGGGGTTCACGGTCGGTGGCCATTTTTAGTGTGCATAGAACTCGCTTATCCACATAGGCCCCTGTGTTTTTAACTACTATATTGAGATGCACATTTCTAGGCCTACAGTATTTAATATACAGTAAGCAGCATTGTTGTTAGGCAATAATTGAAGAATTTACATACAGTACTGACATGTACTGTATGTAATGCTTGTACATCATGTCAGTCGACCCTTATGCTGTACACTACTGTAAGTCTCACAGGGCCCATGCACTTCCAAGGAGGGTTATTTACTGTACTGTATCTGTTTCATACAGGAAACTAATTGCAGTCCATAACACTGAAGTTGTATTTTCAGTACTGTACAGTATACAATACTTAAATTTGAACATCAGGTACTGGATAGTAAACATGTACAGTATTAACTTCTATCATAAAACTCTTATGCATTTTCAGATGTGTAAATTTTAGACTACAGTATTCACAAATGTTTTCTCTCCATACAGGAATTATAGTTGGACAACATGCCAGTAACTATCAACAAAACGATGAGCAAGATAATCGCCAACATGAAAAAAGAAAATAAAACCATCAAAGAGATCCATGCATGGCTCAAGGAAAGTGGCATTATAGTCACTTTAGAAACGGTGCGCTATCATGCATTCGAGAGAACAACGCCCAGATTTGTATTTCCTACAAAATGCACATGGTACGTACTGTACACTACTGTAATGTTTAAATGACTTGCTTTATACCATAAACAATTTTTTTGAAATAAAATAAAAACTTCATCAATTGTAACTGTGATTGTGCTGTTCATGAATTCATATTTTTCATACTGTATTGTACTGTAGGAGAGTGCAACAAATTGTGGAGGAACTAACTCGTGAGGATGATGAGCGTACTGCTCTGCAAATAAAACGAATTCTCCATTCCAAGTATGACCTGGACATATCGGCCACCAGCATCAGAAGGATGCGACGGAAAATGGGATGGACCTTTGGCGCAACAAGGTAAAATACTGAAAGCAGTATAAACCATACAGTAAATGCACTGTTAATAATCCCTTGATACGTGATATAATAATGCCATAAATCATTATACAGAGTGTGTACTTTATACTATATACAGTATGTGTGTGTGTATATACTGTATATATTCTATCCCAAAAGAGATACCTACTGTATAGGCACTCAGAGACAGCAATGAAGCATTGCCGGCTTATTGTGATGATTACATACTGTATACTGTGTGTGTGTGTTTGTGTGTATGTACAGTATGTATATATATATTACTCTGTATGTAACTTAATGTACTGTATGTACAGTTTAATGTATACAGTAGGTATATAATACAGTATACTGCACATACAGTCTACTGTATATACAGTAATCTGTAAATCTGTAATTTCATAACTGTATCTGATTTCATTATTTTTGGCTCTTCACAGGATATCTCCAATGATAAGAGATGTGAATAAAGAAAAGAGAGTGGAACAGGCACGGCGATGGATTGAGAGTGGTGAAACATTTGATGATGTCATTTTCACAGATGAATCGTCTGTTGCCCTTGAGCGGTTCTCCAGAATGTCATTCAGGAAACGTAACCATATCTCTTTAAAACCACGCCCAAAGCATCCATTGAAAGTCCATGTATGGGGAGGCATATCACGATTAGGAGCTGGTCCCCTATTATTTTTCGAAGGTACAGTACTATACTTTATTCTGTGCCTGTGTTCTGTAAAAATACATGTTGTACTGTAGAGTACGTGTAACTGCACAATAAAAGGAGTTGCTTATTAATGAACAACATTTTTTGATTTCTGTAGGAATCATGGATAAGAAATATTTCCAAGAAACAATAGTAGAGAAATGTATGGTGCCATTTGTGAATAAATATTACCCAACTCACCATAGGATATTCCAAGACAATGATCCTAAACACTCCGCCTCAGCCAAATTTATGGAAGAGAAAGGTATGAATTGGGAACGCACACCACCAGAGTGAGTATTCTTTCAACAGTGTACAAGTAAAATTTTGGATAGCACTCTAGTACTGTAAAAAAAAATTTTTGTTTAATAAACAGTACAATATTGTATGTTTAATTTTCTCTATTTACTGTAATGTAATTAATTTTTTCTATACGCTTTTTTTTTATTTTTATATAGATCACCAGACATGAACCCAATCGAATTAGTGTGGGCTCAATTGAAGAGGTACGTTAGGAGTGTTGCAAAGCCAACAACAAAACAGCAACTGGTGGATGGGATAAAGAAATTTTGGCTAGAAGTACTCACACCTGAACATTGTAATAATTATATAAATCACCTGTATAAAGTATTACCTGTTGTAGTTGAAAGAAATGGTCAAGCCACAAATATGTAGTTCTGTATTTTCTGTTTAAAATTTTAAATTGGTGCATTATTAAAAAAAATGATAAAATTGCCTTTGTCTGATTATTGCATAAACTAATGTAGAATATTATACAGTAGTAATGTTATTGATGTGTACTGTATGAACAGTTATTTTCAGTTTTATAAGTCCTGAATAAGAGTACTGTACATTTTGATCAGTGCAGTACATGGAATCGGATGTTGTAATACTTTATTTTTACATTAATATTGATGTTTTTCCAATAAATATTCAATTTTACAGTATGGTACGGTACAGTACATGAGGGTACCTGTACAGTATGATACGTCATTATGGGGGAGAAATACTGTATCCACTAAATGTACAGTAAAATGTTTTTTTCTTATTACAAACACACAAATGCATCTCAGATGGAAATATGCTATACACAGCAGACAGCTTATGGTGACAGAACTTCCCTACTGTATCCCCACCCATAGTCGTGGTATATTTTAGATTGCCTAATGAGACACTCCTGCAGCATTGCCAATGATTCATGTAAAACCTGTGTGCAAACAGTATCTGTATTGAATGCAAAGTACAGTAAGAGTACAGTATACAGTATTATCAGAGCCAAACCTGACCAACATGATGCCCTAGGCTAGATTTTGGCTGATGCCCTCTTGCACAGATGCTACGTAGTTCCGCCTCTAACCCTGCACCCCTTTCCCAGCACCATCACCCATTTTGGCGCTCCTACCCCCTATAATCTAAATAAGAACAATGTGCACATTTAGTGCCAGCCCAAAACAGTGTACAGTATGTTCTTGCTGGGAAGGGGCATGGTAACACAATAATACCCGAAGATGAAATGACACAACACAGTACTGCAACTTTATTCACATTATATCATGCAGTGGTGTCTCTTATTCTCATGACATCATATCATAGTACCACATTACTCCTAACAGTAATGCCCCTTATTCACATTACACCCCACCACATTCATCTTTATTTACATTAGACCACAGGTTCTCAAACTCAGTCCTCAGGACCCCACACAGTGCAGGTTTTGCAGGTCTCACAGAATCACAAGTGAAAAAATTAGCTCCACCTACTGTATGGACCTTCTAAAATGTGTCAGTTAGTAATGAATACATCTGTGCACTTGCTGGTTTACCTGCAAAACATGCACTGTGTGGGGTCCTGAGGACCAAGTTTGAGAACCACTGCATTAGACCATGCAGTAGTGCCCTTTCCTTATGTTACACCAGAAAATATTGTAGTACACCTTATACACATACAGTACAGTAATGCCACACATTAGTAATGCATTTCATATTTAAATTTTCTGATTTAATTTCATAGAGCCGCAGTCACTCACAGAATATAGGCATGTACTGTAGCATCTCATTTTATTCTGCAGAAGCTGATTATTCCCGTTTGGCTAGTTTGCCGCCTCTGTACAGTATATCACAATAGAAAAAAGGTATAGTGTCAGTGAAAAAAGCACCTCATGACAGATACTGTACACAAGCTCATGTCTAAATACTGTATACTGTAAGCAGTGACATTAAGGGGTACAGTACTGTATATGCAATTGCAGTCGAATTCCGGAAGGAATACGGAAAAAATGGACACGGGATCCCCCATCTTTTTAGAACCAGCACCGGGCTCTGCGCCTGGTCCTGGTGCAAAAAATAAGGGGGACAAAAAAAGCGTAGGGGTTCCCCATATTTTTTGAATCAGCACTGGGCTCCACTAGCTGGACAGATAATGCACAGCCGGGGGAGACTTTTATACCGGTCCCTGCGGCCATGGAATTAAATACCCAACTAGTCACACCTGGCCGGAGTACCCTGGAGGAGTGGGGGCCACTTAAATCAAGGGGACCCCCCTCCAGCCACTCGATTATCTCTATCACCCCTGTGTATTGTAGCTAGGGGATTGTGACGCTCCTTCAGCATTGCCCCGTAGCCTGCAAAATCTGTGCTGTTATTTGCTCCATAGCTGAGTGCCTCCTAGGAGCTACTGTAGGAGTCACAGGCGGTAGCCATTTCAATTGAGTCTGCCCTGCTATAGAATTGTACAGGTATGTGTACATTACCGTACGGTGCATAGAACCTTTACAGTAGAAACTCTCCTGCAGCTTTGGCCTGCTTTACTGTATGTACTGTAAAACTTGTGTTTTGTCAGTTTGCTATGCGACCGAGCCCGGTGTAACGTACAGTACTGTAATGTGCATAGACCTCGCTTACAGTATCTCTGTGTATTTTGGCTAGGGGATTGTGACGCTCCTTCAGCATCGCCCCGTAGCCTGCACAGCTTATGCCATTTCTCATTCCATACCCAACTGCTGCATGCCACGAGGTGGGGGTTCAGGAGGTGGGGGTTCATGGGTAGTGGTCGTTTTGACAGTGTGCTATGCGATTGAGTCCGGTGTACCGTAATACTGTATGCAATCCTACAGTGGCTTATCCCTCCCCTGTGTATTTTGGCTAGGGGATTGTGACGCTCCTTCAGCATTGCCCCATAACCTGCACAAGGGTTCAGGGGCGGCGGCCATTTTGCCAGTGTGCTACAGTATGTCATCGAGTCCGGTGTACCATAATATGCATACTGTGTATTTTAGCTAGGGGATTGTGACGCTCCTTCAGCATTGCCCCATAGTCTGTACAATCTGGACTATTACTTGCTCCGTAGCCTAGGGCCTCTGTGGGGCAAGGAGTCATAGGTGGTAGCCATTTCTATTCAGTCTGCCCAGCTACAGAATTGTATGTGTACTGTGTACGGAGCATAGTACCTTAACCTGCATAGAACCTGCACATTATGGTACACCGGACTCGATCGCATAGAACCGCTCATGCAGCTACTGTATGCCCTGGTTTACAGTATGTGAATAAAAAAAATAATAAAGTGTCTGAAAAAAACTACAGTAACATGCATTCGTACTTAAGGAATCGAACCCTGGACTCTGAGTATAGGAAGCGAAACACTTCACCACTTCGCCGCAGACAAATGTATAAATCCGTTGGTTTTGATTATGCTGTAATGGCTACGGGATTAGGACGATAACATACTGTAGAAAATTCCTAATCTTGAGAGGCAATAGTGAACTTGTAACACACATCCATTTGCGACAGTGTACACTACTGGTTTTACAGTACTGTGTTTTGTCTGCGGGACTTGGACGCTCACATACAGTATTCATAAAGTATTGTAGATGGATCATATACTGTATGCTGTACTACTGTATTTGCGTCGGTGTCGTACTGTATATACAGTACTGTATTAAATAATGCAGCGTAATGAGTACAGTATTTGCTGTATGCAGCGTAATGAGACGCCTTAGTAAAGTAGTCCTTATTATGTATGTCAGTATTGTATTTTACGGGAGACCACACGCATGCGCAGTGGTGATTGTAAAAAGCGACATCTGGTGGCTGATCGCAGGTATTACACGTAAAGGTAACGCCAAACGTCAAATGTCTGTCTCCGTGCGATTAGATAGCCTCTCTGTGGCTAGGCGCGCCTCGCTACGCCACAGTACGCTGCGTATGGTCGAACGGGACAACCGCCGCGGCCACTCAAGATAAAGGTGGCTACATCTGTAAATCAACTTCTGTCACCTTAGTGATACATTTTGGGATAGCACCTTAAGTTTAAAGCAGAAATTGGGGCACTTTTGAAATTTTCATTTTTGACCAAAATCGACAGTTCCGGGGCTTAGGGAATTTCTCATATGCCAAAAAACGGTTGAAGCTTCTGTTCAAAAATGATGCTCCGAAATCAACTTCTGTCAACTTAGTGATACATTTTGGGATAGTACCTAAAGTTTAAAGCAGAAATTGGGGCACTTTTGAAATTTTCATTTTTGACCAAAATCGACAGGTCCAAGGCTTAGGGAATTTCTCATATGCCACAAAACGGTTGAAGCTCCTGTTCAAAAATGATGCTCCGAAATCAACTTCTGTCACCCTAGTGATACATTTTGGGACAGCACCTAAAGTTTAAAGCAGAATTGGGGCACTTTTGAAATTTTCATTTTTGACCAAAATCGACAGGTCCGGGGCTTAGGGAATTTCTCATATGCCACAAAACGGTTGAAGCTTCTGTTCAAAAATGATGCTCCGAAATCAACTTCTGTCACCTTAGTGATACATTTTGGGATAGTACCTAAAGTTTAAAGCAGAAATTGGGGCACTTTTGAAAATTTCATTTTTGACCAAAATCGACAGGTCCAAGGCTTAGGGAATTTCTCATATCACACAAAACGGTTGAAGCTCCTGTTCAAAAATGATGCTCCGAAATCAACTTCTGTCACCTTAGTGATACATTTTGGGACAGCACCTAAAGTTTAAAGCAGAAATTGGGGCACTTTTGAAATTTTCATTTTTGACCAAAATCGACAGGTCCGGGGCTTAGGGAATTTCTCATATGCCACAAAACGGTTGAAGCTCCTGTTCAAAAATGATGCTCCGAAATCAACTTCTGTCACCTTAGTGATACATTTTGGGATAGTACCTAAAGTTTAAAGCAGAAATTGGGGCACTTTTGAAATTTTCATTTTTGACCAAAATCGACAGGTCCGGGGCTTAGGGAATTTCTCATATGCCACAAAACGGTTGAAGCTTCTGTTCAAAAATGATGCTCCGAAATCAACTTCTGTCACCTTAGTGATACATTTTGGGATAGTACCTAAAGTTTAAAGCAGAAATTGGGGCACTTTTGAAATTTTCATTTTTGACCAAAATCGACAGGTCCGGGCCTTAGGGATTTTCTCATATGCCACAAAACGGTTGAAGCTCCTGTTCAAAAATGATGCTCCTACAGATGTAGCCACCTTTATCTTGACTGTTTCTCCGCCGAGACGGGCGTTTAGCCACGCTAAGGCGATAGCTGAGTTTAATCACAGGCAGGCGCGTTGAGACGATCTAGATACTCATCATGCATTACACATCTCCACCACTGTGTGGCTAATGCTCCACTAATCCAGTACTTTCGATCGTACAGTATAGCGGCGGATTGATCTACAGCTCTGGCAATACTGTAGGCGTAACGGGAGGCGGTGGAAAAAGTATGGAGTACAGTACTGTATGTGTATGGAGACGCAACTACAGTAATTGTGTAAAAGGAAGAATGTACAGTACAATGTATAAACACCGTGCTTTTAAAATATATGAGCGTCTGAGTTCGCTAATGCATAATGGGAATGGAGGACTAGCAGAAGGCGGAGGAAAACACCGTGCTTTACAAATGCGAGCGTCCGAGTCCTCTAAGGCATAAACCAACAGCAATGGGGCGGGGGCCGGGCGCTGTTTGCAGTACTTTCACACATGAAATTAGAAATCTCTCATGAGGCGTCGTGGGCTAGGGGTGAAGGCTCCCACCTCCCTCACTGGGGGTCCAGGGTTCGAGACATGATGTGCTTTCTTTCTTTTTTTTTTTTTTTCTGTAATAATGCACTGTATTATTTTATTTACATTGTAAGACAGTCAATGGAAGGATGCACACAGGTTTCACATAAATCAAAGTACATCTGCAGGAGCGATTCTTTACGCTAAATGCACCCAAACAGCGTGAATGAAATGAGTGTATTCTGACGCTACCAACTAAGCAAAACAGTACTGTAGATCTTCAGCGTTTGTGCATTGCACAGGACCTGAATTTCCTCCCTGTGCAGGCCCCCAGGGGGGAAGGGCGATGGGGGTAGGGGGGAGACGATGGAAAATACTGTGCCTTTGAAATGCAATTACAGTACATGAGCGTCCGAGTACACTACGGCATACTGTAAACCAACACCAATGGGAAGGAAGTGCCAACCTTATTTTTAATGTGTTCCCGTGACATTCACTTTAACATTTTTTTTTTCTCTCCAATACAGTACATCCAATGGAAGGATGCACACAGGTTTCACATAAATCAAAGTACATCTGCAGGAGCGATTCTTTACGCTAAATGCAACCTACAGTACGGTACTGTAAGTGAGCAAAATAGTACTACAGTGGGCGTTTGTGTATTGCACATGACCTGCATTCCCTCCCTGTCTACTGCATGATCTGTGCAGGCTCCCATGGGGGAAGGGCAACAGGCTAGCAGAAGGCGGAGGAAAACACCGTGCTTTACAAATGCGAGCGTCCGAGTCCTCTAAGGCATAAACCAACAGCAATGGGGCGGGGGCCGGGCGCTGTTTGCAGTACTTTCACACATGAAATTAGAAATCTCTCATGAGGCATCGTGGGCTAGGGGTGAAGGCTCCCACCTCCCTCACTGGGGGTCCAGGGTTCGAGACATGATGTGCTTTCTTTCTTTTTTTTTTTTTTTTTCTGTAATAATGCACTGTATTATTTTATTTACATTGTAAGACAGTCAATGGAAGGATGCACACAGGTTTCACATAAATCAAAGTACATCTGCAGGAGCGATTCTTTACGCTAAATGCACCCAAACAGCGTGAATGAAATGAGTGTATTCTGACGCTACCAACTAAGCAAAACAGTACTGTAGATCTTCAGCGTTTGTGCATTGCACAGGACCTGAATTTCCTCCCTGTGCAGGCCCCCAGGGGGGAAGGGCGATGGGGGTAGGGGGGAGACGATGGAAAATACTGTGCCTTTGAAATGCAATTACAGTACATGAGCGTCCGAGTACACTACGGCATACTGTAAACCAACACCAATGGGAAGGAAGTGCCAACCTTATTTTTAATGTGTTCCCGTGACATTCACTTTAACATTTTTTTTTTCTCTCCAATACAGTACATCCAATGGAAGGAGGCACACAGGTTTCACATAAATCAAAGTACATCTGCAGGAGTGATTCTTTACGCTAAATGCAACCTACAGTACGGTACTGTAAGTGAGCAAAATAGTACTACAGTGGGCGTTTGTGTATTGCACATGACCTGCATTCCCTCCCTGTCTACTGCATGATCTGTGCAGGCTCCCATGGGGGAAGGGCAACAGGCTAGCAGGAGGCGGAGGAAAACACCGTGCTTTACAAATGCGAGCGTCCGAGTCCTCTAAGGCATAAACCAACAGCAATGGGGCGAGGGCCGGGCGCTGTTTGCAGTACTTTCACACATGAAATTAGAAATCTCTCATGAGGCATCGTGGGCTAGGGGTGAAGGCTCCCACCTCCCTCACTGGGGGTCCAGGGTTCGAGACATGATGTGCTTTCTTTCTTTTTTTTTTTTTTTCTGTAATAATGCACTGTATTATTTTATTTACATTGTAAGACAGTCAATGGAAGCGTCTCAGTCACCGCCCGCTACCCACTTTGCAAATCTGTTTCCTCGTAGGCAGACTTGCTGTGTGGATCTTCTCCGACCTTTCAGAAATCTCCTGATAATTTGCTCTCCGTTTCTGCCTTCGAAAACTTCTTCACAGGCCATACTGTTCCAGCGCATTGACACAGTTTCGTCATACAGTATTTGACCGGTAATTCTTTCATTTACGGTTTACAATTATTTATATACTGTACGTAAATGATGAATGTCCCTGTGCATTGCTCCATGGCCTGTACAACTTATCCCGGTGTATTTTAAAATGTATACCATCTCTCACTCCATATCCGAGCGCTGCCACGTGCTGGGAGTTCACGGTCGGCGGCCATTTTGTCAGGTTGCTAAGCGATCCAGCTCGGTATACCGTAATGTGCATAGACCTCGCTTATCCCAATGTAATTGAGCTAGGGGATTGTGACGCTCCTTCAGCATTGCCCCCTGAACTGTGAAATGTATGCCATATTGTATCTCACTACATATCCGAGCGCTGCCACGTGCTGGGAGTTCACGGTCGGCGGCCATGTTGTCAGGTTGCTAAGCGATCCAGCTCGGTATACCGTAATGTGCATACTGTAGACCTCGCTTATCCCAATGTAATTGAGCTAGGGGATTGTGACGCTCCTTCAGCATTGCCCCCTGAACTGTGAAATGTATGCCATATTGTATCTCACTACATATCCGAGCGCTGCCACGTGCTGGGAGTTCACGGTCGGCGGCCATTTTGTCAGGTTGCTAAGCGATCCAGCTCGGTATACCGTAATGTGCATAGACCTCGCTTATCCCAATGTAATTGAGCTAGGGGATTGTGACGCTCCTTCAGCATTGCCCCCTGAACTGTGAAATGTATGCCATACTGTATCTCACTACATATACGAGCGCTGCCACGTGCTGGGGGTTCACGGTCGGTGGCCATTTTTAGTGTGCATAGAACTCGCTTATCCACATAGGCCCCTGTGTTTTTAACTACTATATTGAGATGCACATTTCTAGGCCTACAGTATTTAATATACAGTAAGCAGCATTGTTGTTAGGCAATAATTGAAGAATTTACATACAGTACTGACATGTACTGTATGTAATGCTTGTACATCATGTCAGTCGACCCTTATGCTGTACACTACTGTAAGTCTCACAGGGCCCATGCACTTCCAAGGAGGGTTATTTACTGTACTGTATCTGTTTCATACAGGAAACTAATTGCAGTCCATAACACTGAAGTTGTATTTTCAGTACTGTACAGTATACAATACTTAAATTTGAACATCAGGTACTGGATAGTAAACATGTACAGTATTAACTTCTATCATAAAACTCTTATGCATTTTCAGATGTGTAAATTTTAGACTACAGTATTCACAAATGTTTTCTCTCCATACAGGAATTATAGTTGGACAACATGCCAGTAACTATCAACAAAACGATGAGCAAGATAATCGCCAACATGAAAAAAGAAAATAAAACCATCAAAGAGATCCATGCATGGCTCAAGGAAAGTGGCATTATAGTCACTTTAGAAACGGTGCGCTATCATGCATTCGAGAGAACAACGCCCAGATTTGTATTTCCTACAAAATGCACATGGTACGTACTGTACACTACTGTAATGTTTAAATGACTTGCTTTATACCATAAACAATTTTTTTGAAATAAAATAAAAACTTCATCAATTGTAACTGTGATTGTGCTGTTCATGAATTCATATTTTTCATACTGTATTGTACTGTAGGAGAGTGCAACAAATTGTGGAGGAACTAACTCGTGAGGATGATGAGCGTACTGCTCTGCAAATAAAACGAATTCTCCATTCCAAGTATGACCTGGACATATCGGCCACCAGCATCAGAAGGATGCGATGGAAAATGGGATGGACCTTTGGCGCAACAAGGTAAAATACTGAAAGCAGTATAAACCATACAGTAAATGCACTGTTAATAATCCCTTGATACGTGATATAATAATGCCATAAATCATTATACAGAGTGTGTACTTTATACTATATACAGTATGTGTGTGTGTATATACTGTATATATTCTATCCCAAAAGAGATACCTACTGTATAGGCACTCAGAGACAGCAATGAAGCATTGCCGGCTTATTGTGATGATTACATACTGTATACTGTGTGTGTGTGTTTGTGTGTATGTACAGTATGTATATATATATTACTCTGTATGTAACTTAATGTACTGTATGTACAGTTTAATGTATACAGTAGGTATATAATACAGTATACTGCACATACAGTCTACTGTATATACAGTAATCTGTAAATCTGTAATTTCATAACTGTATCTGATTTCATTATTTTTGGCTCTTCACAGGATATCTCCAATGATAAGAGATGTGAATAAAGAAAAGAGAGTGGAACAGGCACGGCGATGGATTGAGAGTGGTGAAACATTTGATGATGTCATTTTCACAGATGAATCGTCTGTTGCCCTTGAGCGGTTCTCCAGAATGTCATTCAGGAAACGTAACCATATCTCTTTAAAACCACGCCCAAAGCATCCATTGAAAGTCCATGTATGGGGAGGCATATCACGATTAGGAGCTGGTCCCCTATTATTTTTCGAAGGTACAGTACTATACTTTATTCTGTGCCTGTGTTCTGTAAAAATACATGTTGTACTGTAGAGTACGTGTAACTGCACAATAAAAGGAGTTGCTTATTAATGAACAACATTTTTTGATTTCTGTAGGAATCATGGATAAGAAATATTTCCAAGAAACAATAGTAGAGAAATGTATGGTGCCATTTGTGAATAAATATTACCCAACTCACCATAGGATATTCCAAGACAATGATCCTAAACACTCCGCCTCAGCCAAATTTATGGAAGAGAAAGGTATGAATTGGGAACGCACACCACCAGAGTGAGTATTCTTTCAACAGTGTACAAGTAAAATTTTGGATAGCACTCTAGTACTGTAAAAAAAATTTTTTGTTTAATAAACAGTACAATATTGTATGTTTAATTTTCTCTATTTACTGTAATGTAATTAATTTTTTCTATACGCTTTTTTTTTATTTTTATATAGATCACCAGACATGAACCCAATCGAATTAGTGTGGGCTCAATTGAAGAGGTACGTTAGGAGTGTTGCAAAGCCAACAACAAAACAGCAACTGGTGGATGGGATAAAGAAATTTTGGCTAGAAGTACTCACACCTGAACATTGTAATAATTATATAAATCACCTGTATAAAGTATTACCTGTTGTAGTTGAAAGAAATGGTCAAGCCACAAATATGTAGTTCTGTATTTTCTGTTTAAAATTTTAAATTGGTGCATTATTAAAAAAAATGATAAAATTGCCTTTGTCTGATTATTGCATAAACTAATGTAGAATATTATACAGTAGTAATGTTATTGATGTGTACTGTATGAACAGTTATTTTCAGTTTTATAAGTCCTGAATAAGAGTACTGTACATTTTGATCAGTGCAGTACATGGAATCGGATGTTGTAATACTTTATTTTTACATTAATATTGATGTTTTTCCAATAAATATTCAATTTTACAGTATGGTACGGTACAGTACATGAGGGTACCTGTACAGTATGATACGTCATTATGGGGGAGAAATACTGTATCCACTAAATGTACAGTAAAATGTTTTTTTCTTATTACAAACACACAAATGCATCTCAGATGGAAATATGCTATACACAGCAGACAGCTTATGGTGACAGAACTTCCCTACTGTATCCCCACCCATAGTCGTGGTATATTTTAGATTGCCTAATGAGACACTCCTGCAGCATTGCCAATGATTCATGTAAAACCTGTGTGCAAACAGTATCTGTATTGAATGCAAAGTACAGTAAGAGTACAGTATACAGTATTATCAGAGCCAAACCTGACCAACATGATGCCCTAGGCTAGATTTTGGCTGATGCCCTCTTGCACAGATGCTACGTAGTTCCGCCTCTAACCCTGCACCCCTTTCCCAGCACCATCACCCATTTTGGCGCTCCTACCCCCTATAATCTAAATAAGAACAATGTGCACATTTAGTGCCAGCCCAAAACAGTGTACAGTATGTTCTTGCTGGGAAGGGGCATGGTAACACAATAATACCCGAAGATGAAATGACACAACACAGTACTGCAACTTTATTCACATTATATCATGCAGTGGTGTCTCTTATTCTCATGACATCATATCATAGTACCACATTACTCCTAACAGTAATGCCCCTTATTCACATTACACCCCACCACATTCATCTTTATTTACATTAGACCACAGGTTCTCAAACTCAGTCCTCAGGACCCCACACAGTGCAGGTTTTGCAGGTCTCACAGAATCACAAGTGAAAAAATTAGCTCCACCTACTGTATGGACCTTCTAAAATGTGTCAGTTAGTAATGAATACATCTGTGCACTTGCTGGTTTACCTGCAAAACATGCACTGTGTGGGGTCCTGAGGACCAAGTTTGAGAACCACTGCATTAGACCATGCAGTAGTGCCCTTTCCTTATGTTACACCAGAAAATATTGTAGTACACCTTATACACATACAGTACAGTAATGCCACACATTAGTAATGCATTTCATATTTAAATTTTCTGATTTAATTTCATAGAGCCGCAGTCACTCACAGAATATAGGCATGTACTGTAGCATCTCATTTTATTCTGCAGAAGCTGATTATTCCCGTTTGGCTAGTTTGCCGCCTCTGTACAGTATATCACAATAGAAAAAAGGTATAGTGTCAGTGAAAAAAGCACCTCATGACAGATACTGTACACAAGCTCATGTCTAAATACTGTATACTGTAAGCAGTGACATTAAGGGGTACAGTACTGTATATGCAATTGCAGTCGAATTCCGGAAGGAATACGGAAAAAATGGACACGGGATCCCCCATCTTTTTAGAACCAGCACCGGGCTCTGCGCCTGGTCCTGGTGCAAAAAATAAGGGGGACAAAAAAAGCGTAGGGGTTCCCCATATTTTTTGAATCAGCACTGGGCTCCACTAGCTGGACAGATAATGCACAGCCGGGGGAGACTTTTATACCGGTCCCTGCGGCCATGGAATTAAATACCCAACTAGTCACACCTGGCCGGAGTACCCTGGAGGAGTGGGGGCCACTTAAATCAAGGGGACCCCCCTCCAGCCACTCGATTATCTCTATCACCCCTGTGTATTGTAGCTAGGGGATTGTGACGCTCCTTCAGCATTGCCCCGTAGCCTGCAAAATCTGTGCTGTTATTTGCTCCATAGCTGAGTGCCTCCTAGGAGCTACTGTAGGAGTCACAGGCGGTAGCCATTTCAATTGAGTCTGCCCTGCTATAGAATTGTACAGGTATGTGTACATTACCGTACGGTGCATAGAACCTTTACAGTAGAAACTCTCCTGCAGCTTTGGCCTGCTTTACTGTATGTACTGTAAAACTTGTGTTTTGTCAGTTTGCTATGCGACCGAGCCCGGTGTAACGTACAGTACTGTAATGTGCATAGACCTCGCTTACAGTATCTCTGTGTATTTTGGCTAGGGGATTGTGACGCTCCTTCAGCATCGCCCCGTAGCCTGCACAGCTTATGCCATTTCTCATTCCATACCCAACTGCTGCATGCCACGAGGTGGGGGTTCAGGAGGTGGGGGTTCATGGGTAGTGGTCGTTTTGACAGTGTGCTATGCGATTGAGTCCGGTGTACCGTAATACTGTATGCAATCCTACAGTGGCTTATCCCTCCCCTGTGTATTTTGGCTAGGGGATTGTGACGCTCCTTCAGCATTGCCCCATAACCTGCACAAGGGTTCAGGGGCGGCGGCCATTTTGCCAGTGTGCTACAGTATGTCATCGAGTCCGGTGTACCATAATATGCATACTGTGTATTTTAGCTAGGGGATTGTGACGCTCCTTCAGCATTGCCCCATAGTCTGTACAATCTGGACTATTACTTGCTCCGTAGCCTAGGGCCTCTGTGGGGCAAGGAGTCATAGGTGGTAGCCATTTCTATTCAGTCTGCCCAGCTACAGAATTGTATGTGTACTGTGTACGGAGCATAGTACCTTAACCTGCATAGAACCTGCACATTATGGTACACCGGACTCGATCGCATAGAACCGCTCATGCAGCTACTGTATGCCCTGGTTTACAGTATGTGAATAAAAAAAATAATAAAGTGTCTGAAAAAAACTACAGTAACATGCATTCGTACTTAAGGAATCGAACCCTGGACTCTGAGTATAGGAAGCGAAACACTTCACCACTTCGCCGCAGACAAATGTATAAATCCGTTGGTTTTGATTATGCTGTAATGGCTACGGGATTAGGACGATAACATACTGTAGAAAATTCCTAATCTTGAGAGGCAATAGTGAACTTGTAACACACATCCATTTGCGACAGTGTACACTACTGGTTTTACAGTACTGTGTTTTGTCTGCGGGACTTGGACGCTCACATACAGTATTCATAAAGTATTGTAGATGGATCATATACTGTATGCTGTACTACTGTATTTGCGTCGGTGTCGTACTGTATATACAGTACTGTATTAAATAATGCAGCGTAATGAGTACAGTATTTGCTGTATGCAGCGTAATGAGACGCCTTAGTAAAGTAGTCCTTATTATGTATGTCAGTATTGTATTTTACGGGAGACCACACGCATGCGCAGTGGTGATTGTAAAAAGCGACATCTGGTGGCTGATCGCAGGTATTACACGTAAAGGTAACGCCAAACGTCAAATGTCTGTCTCCGTGCGATTAGATAGCCTCTCTGTGGCTAGGCGCGCCTCGCTACGCCACAGTACGCTGCGTATGGTCGAACGGGACAACCGCCGCGGCCACTCAAGATAAAGGTGGCTACATCTGTAAATCAACTTCTGTCACCTTAGTGATACATTTTGGGATAGCACCTTAAGTTTAAAGCAGAAATTGGGGCACTTTTGAAATTTTCATTTTTGACCAAAATCGACAGTTCCGGGGCTTAGGGAATTTCTCATATGCCAAAAAACGGTTGAAGCTTCTGTTCAAAAATGATGCTCCGAAATCAACTTCTGTCAACTTAGTGATACATTTTGGGATAGTACCTAAAGTTTAAAGCAGAAATTGGGGCACTTTTGAAATTTTCATTTTTGACCAAAATCGACAGGTCCAAGGCTTAGGGAATTTCTCATATCACACAAAACGGTTGAAGCTCCTGTTCAAAAATGATGCTCCGAAATCAACTTCTGTCACCTTAGTGATACATTTTGGGATAGTACCTAAAGTTTAAAGCAGAAATTGGGGCACTTTTGACATTTTCATTTTTGACCAAAATCGACAGGTCCAAGGCTTAGGGAATTTCTCATATGCCACAAAACGGTTGAAGCTCCTGTTCAAAAATGATGCTCCGAAATCAACTTCTGTCACCTTAGTGATACATTTTGGGACAGCACCTAAAGTTTAAAGCAGAAATTGGGGCACTTTTGAAATTTTCATTTTTGACCAAAATCGACAGGTCCGGGGCTTAGGGAATTTCTCATATGCCACAAAACGGTTGAAGCTTCTGTTCAAAAATGATGCTCCGAAATCAACTTCTGTCAACTTAGTGATACATTTTGGGATAGTACCTAAATTTTAAAGCAGAATTGGGGCACTTTTGAAATTTTCATCAAAAATGATGCTCCGAAATCAACTTCTGTCACCTTAGTGATACATTTTGGGATAGTACCTAAAGTTTAAAGCAGAAATTGGGGCACTTTTGAAATTTTCATTTTTGACCAAAATCGACAGGTCCAAGGCTTAGGGAATTTCTCATATGCCACAAAACGGTTGAAGCTCCTGTTCAAAAATGATGCTCCGAAATCAACTTCTGTCACCTTAGTGATACATTTTGGGACAGCACCTAAAGTTTAAAGCAGAAATTGGGGCACTTTTGAAATTTTCATTTTTGACCAAAATCGACAGGTCCGGGGCTTAGGGAATTTCTCATATGCCACAAAACGGTTGAAGCTTCTGTTCAAAAATGATGCTCCGAAATCAACTTCTGTCACCTTAGTGATACATTTTGGGATAGTACCTAAAGTTTAAAGCAGAAATTGGGGCACTTTTGAAAATTTCATTTTTGACCAAAATCGACAGGTCCAAGGCTTAGGGAATTTCTCATATCACACAAAACGGTTGAAGCTCCTGTTCAAAAATGATGCTCCGAAATCAACTTCTGTCACCTTAGTGATACATTTTGGGATAGTACCTAAAGTTTAAAGCAGAAATTGGGGCACTTTTGACATTTTCATTTTTGACCAAAATCGACAGGTCCAAGGCTTAGGGAATTTCTCATATGCCACAAAACGGTTGAAGCTCCTGTTCAAAAATGATGCTCCGAAATCAACTTCTGTCACCTTAGTGATACATTTTGGGACAGCACCTAAAGTTTAAAGCAGAAATTGGGGCACTTTTGAAATTTTCATTTTTGACCAAAATCGACAGGTCCGGGGCTTAGGGAATTTCTCATATGCCACAAAACGGTTGAAGCTTCTGTTCAAAAATGATGCTCCGAAATCAACTTCTGTCAACTTAGTGATACATTTTGGGATAGTACCTAAATTTTAAAGCAGAATTGGGGCACTTTTGAAATTTTCATCAAAAATGATGCTCCGAAATCAACTTCTGTCACCTTAGTGATACATTTTGGGATAGTACCTAAAGTTTAAAGCAGAAATTGGGGCACTTTTGAAATTTTCATTTTTGACCAAAATCGACAGGTCCAAGGCTTAGGGAATTTCTCATATGCCACAAAACGGTTGAAGCTCCTGTTCAAAAATGATGCTCCGAAATCAACTTCTGTCACCTTAGTGATACATTTTGGGATAGCACCTAAAGTTTAAAGCAGAAATTGGGGCACTTTTGAAATTTTCATTTTTGACCAAAATCGACAGGTCCGGGGCTTAGGGAATTTCTCATATGCCACAAAACGGTTGAAGCTTCTGTTCAAAAATGATGCTCCAAAATCAACTTCTGTCACCTTAGTGATACATCTTGGGATAGTACCTAAAGTTTAAAGCAGAAATTGGGGCACTTTCAAAATTTTCATTTTTGACCAAAATCGACAGGTCCGGGCCTTAGGGATTTTCTCATATGCCACAAAACGGTTGAAGCTCCTGTTCAAAAATGATGCTCCTAAATCAACTTCTGTCACCTTAGTGATACATTTTGGGATAGCACCTTAAGTTTAAAGCAGAAATTGGGGCACTTTTGAAATTTTCATTTTTGACCAAAATCGACAGTTCCGGGGCTTAGGGAATTTCTCATATGCCAAAAAACGGTTGAAGCTTCTGTTCAAAAATGATGCTCCGAAATCAACTTCTGTCAACTTAGTGATACATTTTGGGATAGTACCTAAAGTTTAAAGCAGAAATTGGGGCACTTTTGAAATTTTCATTTTTGACCAAAATCGACAGGTCCGGGGCTTAGGGAATTTCTCATATGCCACAAAACGGTTGAAGCTTCTGTTCAAAAATGATGCTCCGAAATCAACTTCTGTCAACTTAGTGATACATTTTGGGATAGTACCTAAAGTTTAAAGCAGAAATTGGGGCACTTTTGAAATTTTCATTTTTGACCAAAATCGACAGGTCCGGGGCTTAGGGAATTTCTCATATGCCACAAAACGGTTGAAGCTCCTGTTCAAAAATGATGCTCCGAAATCAACTTCTGTCACCTTAGTGATACATCTTGGGATAGTACCTAAAGTTTAAAGCAGAAATTGGGGCACTTTCAAAATTTTCATTTTTGACCAAAATCGACAGGTCCGGGCCTTAGGGAATTTCTCATATGCCACAAAACGGTTGAAGCTCCTGTTCAAAAATGATGCTCCGAAATCAACTTCTGTCACCTTAGTGATACATTTTGGGACAGCACCTAAAGTTTAAAGCAGAAATTGGGGCACTTTTGAAATTTTCATTTTTACCAAAATCGACAGGTCCGGGGCTTAGGGAATTTCTCATATGCCACAAAACGGTTGAAGCTTCTGTTCAAAAATGATGCTCCGAAATCAACTTCTGTCAACTTAGTGATACATTTTGGGATAGTACCTAAAGTTTAAAGCAGAATTGGGGCACTTTTGAAATTTTCATTTTTGACCAAAATCGACAGGTCCGGGGCTTAGGGAATTTCTCATATGCCACAAAACGGTTGAAGCTTCTGTTCAAAAATGATGCTCCGAAATCAACTTCTGTCACCTTAGTGATACATTTTGGGATAGTACCTAAAGTTTAAAGCAGAAATTGGGGCACTTTTGAAAATTTCATTTTTGACCAAAATCGACAGGTCCAAGGCTTAGGGAATTTCTCATATCACACAAAACGGTTGAAGCTCCTGTTCAAAAATGATGCTCCGAAATCAACTTCTGTCACCTTAGTGATACATTTTGGGACAGCACCTAAAGTTTAAAGCAGAAATTGGGGCACTTTTGAAATTTTCATTTTTGACCAAAATCGACAGGTCCGGGGCTTAGGGAATTTCTCATATGCCACAAAACGGTTGAAGCTCCTGTTCAAAAATGATGCTCCGAAATCAACTTCTGTCACCTTAGTGATACATTTTGGGATAGTACCTAAAGTTTAAAGCAGAAATTGGGGCACTTTTGAAATTTTCATTTTTGACCAAAATCGACAGGTCCGGGGCTTAGGGAATTTCTCATATGCCACAAAACGGTTGAAGCTTCTGTTCAAAAATGATGCTCCGAAATCAACTTCTGTCACCTTAGTGATACATTTTGGGATAGTACCTAAAGTTTAAAGCAGAAATTGGGGCACTTTTGAAAATTTCATTTTTGACCAAAATCGACAGGTGCAAGGCTTAGGGAATTTCTCATATCACACAAAACGGTTGAAGCTCCTGTTCAAAAATGATGCTCCGAAATCAACTTCTGTCACCTTAGTGATACATTTTGGGACAGCACCTAAAGTTTAAAGCAGAAATTGGGGCACTTTTGAAATTTTCATTTTTGACCAAAATCGACAGGTCCGGGGCTTAGGGAATTTCTCATATGCCACAAAACGGTTGAAGCTCCTGTTCAAAAATGATGCTCCGAAATCAACTTCTGTCACCTTAGTGATACATTTTGGGACAGCACCTAAAGTTTAAAGCAATAATTGGGGCACTTTTGAAATTTTCATTTTTGACCAAAATCGACAGGTCCGGAGCTTAGGGAATTTCTCATATGCCACAAAACGGTTGAAGCTTCTGTTCAAAAATGATGCTCCGAAATCAACTTCTGTCAACTTAGTGATACATTTTGGGATAGTACCTAAATTTTAAAGCAGAATTGGGGCACTTTTGAAATTTTCAGCAAAAATGATGCTCCGAAATCAACTTCTGTCACCTTAGTGATACATTTTGGGATAGTACCTAAAGTTTAAAGCAGAAATTGGGGCACTTTTGAAATTTTCATTTTTGACCAAAATCGACAGGTCCAAGGCTTAGGGAATTTCTCATATGCCACAAAACGGTTGAAGCTCCTGTTCAAAAATGATGCTCCGAAATCAACTTCTGTCACCTTAGTGATACATTTTGGGATAGCACCTAAAGTTTAAAGCAGAAATTGGGGCACTTTTGAAATTTTCATTTTTGACCAAAATCGACAGGTCCGGGGCTTAGGGAATTTCTCATATGCCACAAAACGGTTGAAGCTTCTGTTCAAAAATGATGCTCCGAAATCAACTTCTGTCACCTTAGTGATACATCTTGGATTAGTACCTAAAGTTTAAAGCAGAAATTGGGGCACTTTCAAAATTTTCATTTTTGACCAAAATCGACAGGTCCAGGGCTTAGGGAATTTCTCATATGCCACAAAACGGTTGAAGCTCCTGTTCAAAAATGATGCTCCGAAATCAACTTCTGTCACCTTAGTGATACATCTTGGGATAGTACCTAAAGTTTAAAGCAGAAATTGGGGCACTTTTGAAATTTTCATTTTTGACCAAAATCGACAGGTCCGGGCCTTAGGGATTTTCTCATATGCCACAAAACGGTTGAAGCTCCTGTTCAAAAATGATGCTCCTAAATCAACTTCTGTCACCTTAGTGATACATTTTGGGATAGTACCTAAAGTTTAAAGCAGAAATTGGGGCACTTTTGAAATTTTCATTTTTGACCAAAATCGACAGATCCAAGGCTTAGGGAATTTCTCATATGCCACAAAACGGTTGAAGCTCCTGTTCAAAAATGATGCTCCGAAATCAACTTCTGTCACCTTAGTGATACATTTTGGGACAGCACCTAAAGTTTAAAGCAGAAATTGGGGCACTTTTGAAATTTTCATTTTTGACCAAAATCGACAGGTCCGGGGCCTAGGGAATTTCTCATATGCCACAAAACGGTTGAAGCTTCTGTTCAAAAATGATGCTCCGAAATCAACTTCTGTCAACTTAGTGATACATTTTGGGATAGTACCTAAAGTTTAAAGCAGAATTGGGGCACTTTTGAAATTTTCATTTTTGACTAAAATCGACAGGTCCGGGGCTTAGGGAATTTCTCATATGCCACAAAACGGTTGAAGCTTCTGTTCAAAAATGATGCTCCGAAATCAACTTCTGTCACCTTAGTGATACATTTTGGGATAGTACCTAAAGTTTAAAGCAGAAATTGGGGCACTTTTGAAAATTTCATTTTTGACCAAAATCGACAGGTCCAAGGCTTAGGGAATTTCTCATATCACACAAAACGGTTGAAGCTCCTGTTCAAAAATGATGCTCCGAAATCAACTTCTGTCACCTTAGTGATACATTTTGGGACAGCACCTAAAGTTTAAAGCAGAAATTGGGGCACTTTTGAAATTTTCATTTTTGACCAAAATCGACAGGTCCGGGGCTTAGGGAATTTCTCATATGCCACAAAACGGTTGAAGCTCCTGTTCAAAAATGATGCTCCGAAATCAACTTCTGTCACCTTAGTGATACATTTTGGGATAGTACCTAAAGTTTAAAGCAGAAATTGGGGCACTTTTGAAATTTTCATTTTTGACCAAAATCGACAGGTCCGGGGCTTAGGGAATTTCTCATATGCCACAAAACGGTTGAAGCTTCTGTTCAAAAATGATGCTCCGAAATCAACTTCTGTCACCTTAGTGATACATTTTGGGATAGTACCTAAAGTTTAAAGCAGAAATTGGGGCACTTTTGAAAATTTCATTTTTGACCAAAATCGAAAGGTGCAAGGCTTAGGGAATTTCTCATATCACACAAAACGGTTGAAGCTCCTGTTCAAAAATGATACTCCGAAATCAACTTCTGTCACCTTAGTGATACATTTTGGGACAGCACCTAAAGTTTAAAGCAGAAATTGGGGCACTTTTGAAATTTTCATTTTTGACCAAAATCGACAGGTCCGGGGCTTAGGGAATTTCTCATATGCCACAAAACGGTTGAAGCTTCTGTTCAAAAATGATGCTCCGAAATCAACTTCTGTCACCTTAGTGATACATTTTGGGATAGTACCTAAAGTTTAAAGCAGAAATTGGGGCACTTTTGACATTTTCATTTTTGACCAAAATCGACAGGTCCAAGGCTTAGGGAATTTCTCATATGCCACAAAACGGTTGAAGCTCCTGTTCAAAAATGATGCTCCGAAATCAACTTCTGTCACCTTAGTGATACATTTTGGGATAGTACCTAAAGTTTAAAGCAGAAATTGGGGCACTTTTGAAATTTTCATTTTTGACCAAAATCGACAGGTCCGGGGCTTAGGGAATTTCTCATATGCCACAAAACGGTTGAAGCTTCTGTTCAAAAATGATGCTCCAAAATCAACTTCTGTCACCTTAGTGATACATTTTGGGATAGTACCTAAAGTTTAAAGCAGAAATTGGGGCACTTTTGAAAATTTCATTTTTGACCAAAATCGACAGGTGCAAGGCTTAGGGAATTTCTCATATCACACAAAACGGTTGAAGCTCCTGTTCAAAAATGATGCTCCGAAATCAACTTCTGTCACCTTAGTGATACATTTTGGGACAGCACCTAAAGTTTAAAGCAGAAATTGGGGCACTTTTGAAATTTTCATTTTTGACCAAAATCGACAGGTCCGGGGCTTAGGGAATTTCTCATATGCCACAAAACGGTTGAAGCTTCTGTTCAAAAATGATGCTCCGAAATCAACTTCTGTCACCTTAGTGATACATTTTGGGATAGTACCTAAAGTTTAAAGCAGAAATTGGGGCACTTTTGACATTTTCATTTTTGACCAAAATCGACAGGTCCAAGGCTTAGGGAATTTCTCATATGCCACAAAACGGTTGAAGCTCCTGTTCAAAAATGATGCTCCGAAATCAACTTCTGTCACCTTAGTGATACATTTTGGGACAGCACCTAAAGTTTAAAGCAGAAATTGGGGCACTTTTGAAATTTTCATTTTTGACCAAAATCGACAGGTCCGGGGCTTAGGGAATTTCTCATATGCCACAAAACGGTTGAAGCTTCTGTTCAAAAATGATGCTCCGAAATCAACTTCTGTCAACTTAGTGATACATTTTGGGATAGTACCTAAATTTTAAAGCAGAATTGGGGCACTTTTGAAATTTTCATCAAAAATGATGCTCCGAAATCAACTTCTGTCACCTTAGTGATACATTTTGGGATAGTACCTAAAGTTTAAAGCAGAAATTGGGGCACTTTTGAAATTTTCATTTTTGACCAAAATCGACAGGTCCAAGGCTTAGGGAATTTCTCATATGCCACAAAACGGTTGAAGCTCCTGTTCAAAAATGATGCTCCGAAATCAACTTCTGTCACCTTAGTGATACATTTTGGGATAGCACCTAAAGTTTAAAGCAGAAATTGGGGCACTTTTGAAATTTTCATTTTTGACCAAAATCGACAGGTCCGGGCCTTAGGGATTTTCTCATATGCCACAAAACGGTTGAAGCTCCTGTTCAAAAATGATGCTCCTAAATCAACTTCTGTCACCTTAGTGATACATTTTGGGATAGCACCTTAAGTTTAAAGCAGAAATTGGGGCACTTTTGAAATTTTCATTTTTGACCAAAATCGACAGTTCCGGGGCTTAGGGAATTTCTCATATGCCACAAAACGGTTGAAGCTTCTGTTCAAAAATGATGCTCCGAAATCAACTTCTGTCAACTTAGTGATACATTTTGGGACAGCACCTAAAGTTTAAAGCAGAAATTGTTGCACTTTTGAAATTTTCATTTTTGACCAAAATCGACAGGTCCGGGGCTTAGGGAATTTCTCATATGCCACAAAACGGTTGAAGCTTCTGTTCAAAAATGATGCTCCGAAATCAACTTCTGTCAACTTAGTGATACATTTTGGGATAGTACCTAAAGTTTAAAGCAGAATTGGGGCACTTTTGAAATTTTCATCAAAAATGATGCTCCGAAATCAACTTCTGTCACCTTAGAGATACATTTTGGGATAGCACCTAAAGTTTAAAGCAGAAATTGGGGCACTTTTGAAATTTTCATTTTTGACCAAAATCGACAGGTCCGGGGCTTAGGGAATTTCTCATATGCCACAAAACGGTTGAAGCTTCTGTTCAAAAATGATGCTCCTAAATCAACTTCTGTCACCTTAGTGATACATTTTGGGATAGTACCTTAAGTTTAAAGCAGAAATTGGGGCACTTTTGAAATTTTCATTTTTGACCAAAATCGACAGGTCCGGGGCTTAGGGAATTTCTCATATGCCACAAAACGGTTGAAGCTTCTGTTCAAAAATGATGCTCCGAAATCAACTTCTGTCACCTTAGTGATACATCTTGGGATAGCATCTAAAGTTTAAAGCAGAAATTGGGGCACTTTTGAAAATTTCATTTTTGACCAAAATCGACAGGTCCGGGGCTTAGGGAATTTCTCATATGCCACAAAACGGTTGAAGCTTCTGTTCAAAAATGATGCTCCAAAATCAACTTCTGTCACCTTAGAGATACATTTTGGGATAGTACCTAAAGTTTAAAGCAGAAATTGGGGAACTTTCAAAATTTTCATTTTTGACCAAAATCGACAGGTCCGGGGCTTAGGGAATTTCTCATATGCCACAAAACGGTTGAAGCTTCTGTTCAAAAATGATGCTCCGAAATCAACTTCTGTCACCTTAGTGATACATCTTGGGATAGCACCTAAAGTTTAAAGCAGAAATTGGGGCACTTTTGAAATTAACATTTTTGACCAAAATCGACAGGTCCAAGGCTTAGGGAATTTCTCATATGCCACAAAACGGTTGAAGCTCCTGTTCAAAAATGATGCTCCGAAATCAACTTCTGTCACCTTAGTGATACATTTTGGGACAGCACCTAAAGTTTAAAGCAAAAATTGGGGCACTTTTGAAATTTTCATTTTTGACCAAAATCGACAGGTCCAAGGCTTAGGGAATTTCTCATATGCCACAAAACGGTTGAAGCTCCTGTTCAAAAATGATGCTCCGAAATCAACTTCTGTCACCTTAGTGATACATTTTGGGATAGTACCTAAAGTTTAAAGCAGAAATTGGGGCACTTTTGAAATTTTCATTTTTGACCAAAATCGACAGGTCCGGGGCTTAGGGAATTTCTCATATGCCACAAAACGGTTGAAGCTTCTGTTCAAAAATGATGCTCCGAAATCAACTTCTGTCACCTTAGTGATACATTTTGGGATAGTACCTAAAGTTTACAGCAGAAATTGGGGCACTTTTGAAAATTTCATTTTTGACCAAAATCGACAGGTCCAAGGCTTAGGGAATTTCTCATATCACACAAAACGGTTGAAGCTCCTGTTCAAAAATGATGCTCCGAAATCAACTTCTGTCACCTTAGTGATACATTTTGGGACAGCACCTAAAGTTTAAAGCAGAAATTGGGGCACTTTTGAAATGTTCATTTTTGACCAAAATCGACAGGTCCGGGGCTTAGGGAATTTCTCATATGCCACAAAACGGTTGAAGCTCCTGTTCAAAAATGATGCTCCGAAATCAACTTCTGTCACCTTAGTGATACATTTTGGGATAGTACCTAAAGTTTAAAGCAGAAATTGGGGCACTTTTGAAATTTTCATTTTTGACCAAAATCGACAGGTCCGGGGCTTAGGGAATTTCTCATATGCCACAAAACGGTTGAAGCTTCTGTTCAAAAATGATGCTCCGAAATCAACTTCTGTCACCTTAGTGATACATTTTGGGATAGTACCTAAAGTTTAAAGCAGAAATTGGGGCACTTTTGAAAATTTCATTTTTGACCAAAATCGACAGGTGCAAGGCTTAGGGAATTTCTCATATCACACAAAACGGTTGAAGCTCCTGTTCAAAAATGATGCTCCGAAATCAACTTCTGTCACCTTAGTGATACATTTTGGGACATCACCTAAAGTTTAAAGCAGAAATTGGGGCACTTTTGAAATTTTCATTTTTGACCAAAATCGACAGGTCCGGGGCTTAGGGAATTTCTCATATGCCACAAAACGGTTGAAGCTTCTGTTCAAAAATGATGCTCCGAAATCAACTTCTGTCACCTTAGTGATACATTTTGGGATAGTACCTAAAGTTTAAAGCAGAAATTGGGGCACTTTTGACATTTTCATTTTTGACCAAAATCGACAGGTCCAAGGCTTAGGGAATTTCTCATATGCCACAAAACGGTTGAAGCTCCTGTTCAAAAATGATGCTCCGAAATCAACTTCTGTCACCTTAGTGATACATTTTGGGACAGCACCTAAAGTTTAAAGCAGAAATTGGGGCACTTTTGAAATTTTCATTTTTGACCAAAATCGACAGGTCCGGGGCTTAGGGAATTTCTCATATGCCACAAAACGGTTGAAGCTTCTGTTCAAAAATGATGCTCCGAAATCAACTTCTGTCAACTTAGTGATACATTTTGGGATAGTACCTAAATTTTAAAGCAGAATTGGGGCACTTTTGAAATTTTCATCAAAAATGATGCTCCGAAATCAACTTCTGTCACCTTAGTGATACATTTTGGGATAGTACCTAAAGTTTAAAGCAGAATTTGGGGCACTTTTGAAATTTTCATTTTTGACCAAAATCGACAGGTCCAAGGCTTAGGGAATTTCTCATATGCCACAAAACGGTTGAAGCTCCTGTTCAAAAATGATGCTCCGAAATCAACTTCTGTCACCTTAGTGATACATTTTGGGACAGCACCTAAAGTTTAAAGCAGAAATTGGGGCACTTTTGAAATTTTCATTTTTGACCAAAATCGACAGGTCCGGGGCTTAGGGAATTTCTCATATGCCACAAAACGGTTGAAGCTTCTGTTCAAAAATGATGCTCCGAAATCAACTTCTGTCACCTTAGTGATACATTTTGGGATAGTACCTAAAGTTTAAAGCAGAAATTGGGGCACTTTTGAAATTTTCATTTTTGACCAAAATCGACAGGTCCAAGGCTTAGGGAATTTCTCATATGCCACAAAACGGTTGAAGCTCCTGTTCAAAAATGATGCTCCGAAATCAACTTCTGTCACCTTAGTGATACATTTTGGGACAGCACCTAAAATTTGAAGCAGAAATTGGGGCACTTTTGAAATTTTCATTTTTGACCAAAATCGACAGGTCTGGGGCTTAGGGAATTTCTCATATGCCACAAAATGGTTGAAGCTTCTGTTCAAAAATGATGCTCCGAAATCAACTTCTGTCAACTTAGTGATACATTTTGGGATAGTACCTAAAGTTTAAAGCAGAAAGTGGGGCACTTTTGAAATTTTCATTTTTGACCAAAATCGACAGGTCCAAGGCTTAGGGAATTTCTCATATGCCACAAAACGGTTGAAGCTCCTGTTCAAAAATGATGCTCCGAAATCAACTTCTGTCACCTTAGTGATACATTTTGGGACAGCACCTAAAGTTTAAAGCAGAAATTGGGGCACTTTTGAAATTTTCATTTTTTACCAAAATCGACAGGTCCGGGGCTTAGGGAATTTCTCATATGCCACAAAACGGTTGAAGCTTCTGTTCAAAAATGATGCTCCGAAATCAACTTCTGTCAACTTAGTGATACATTTTGGGATAGTACCTAAAGTTTAAAGCAGAATTGGGGCACTTTTGAAATTTTCATCAAAAATGATGCTCCGAAATCAACTTCTGTCACCTTAGTGATACATTTTGGGATAGTACCTAAAGTTTAAAGCAGAAATTGGGGCACTTTTGAAATTTTCATTTTTGACCAAAATCGACAGGTCCAAGGCTTAGGGAATTTCTCATATGCCACAAAACGGTTGAAGCTCCTGTTCAAAAATGATGCTCCGAAATCAACTTCTGTCACCTTAGTGATACATTTTGGGACAGCACCTAAAGTTTAAAGCAGAAATTGGGGCACTTTTGAAATTTTCATTTTTGACCAAAATCGACAGGTCCGGGGCTTAGGGAATTTCTCATATGCCACAAAACGGTTGAAGCTTCTGTTCAAAAATGATGCTCCGAAATCAACTTCTGTCACCTTAGTGATACATTTTGGGATAGTACCTAAAGTTTAAAGCAGAAATTGGGGCACTTTTGAAATTTTCATTTTTGACCAAAATCGACAGGTCCAAGGCTTAGGGAATTTCTCATATGCCACAAAACGGTTGAAGCTCCTGTTCAAAAATAATGCTCCGAAATCAACTTCTGTCACCTTAGTGATACATTTTGGGACAGCACCTAAAATTTGAAGCAGAAATTGGGGCACTTTTGAAATTTTCATTTTTGACCAAAATCGACAGGTCCGGGGCTTAGGGAATTTCTCATATGCCACAAAACGGTTGAAGCTTCTGTTCAAAAATGATGCTCCGAAATCAACTTCTGTCACCTTAGTGATACATTTTGGGATAGTACCTAAAGTTTAAAGCAGAAATTGGGGCACTTTTCAAATTTTCATTTTTGACCAAAATCGACAGGTCCAAGGCTTAGGGAATTTCTCATATGCCACAAAACGGTTGAAGCTCCTGTTCAAAAATGATGCTCCGAAATCAACTTCTGTCACCTTAGTGATACATTTTGGGACAGCACCTAAAGTTTAAAGCAGAAATTGGGGCACTTTTGAAATTTTCATTTTTGACCAAAATCGACAGGTCCGGGGCTTAGGGAATTTCTCATATGCCACAAAACGGTTGAAGCTTCTGTTCAAAAATGATGCTCCGAAATCAACTTCTGTCACCTTAGTGATACATTTTGGGACAGCACCTAAAATTTGAAGCAGAAATTGGGGCACTTTTGAAATTTTCATTTTTGACCAAAATCGACAGGTCCGGGGCTTAGGGAATTTCTCATATGCCACAAAACGGTTGAAGCTTCTGTTCAAAAATGATGCTCCGAAATCAACTTCTGTCACCTTAGTGATACATTTTGGGATAGTACCTAAAGTTTAAAGCAGAAATTGGGGCACTTTTCAAATTTTCATTTTTGACCAAAATCGACAGGTCCAAGGCTTAGGGAATTTCTCATATGCCACAAAACGGTTGAAGCTCCTGTTCAAAAATGATGCTCCGAAATCAACTTCTGTCACCTTAGTGATACATTTTGGGACAGCACCTAAAGTTTAAAGCAGAAATTGGGGCACTTTTGAAATTTTCATTTTTGACCAAAATCGACAGGTCCAAGGCTTAGGGAATTTCTCATATGCCACAAAACGGTTGAAGCTCCTGTTCAAAAATGATGCTCCGAAATCAACTTCTGTCACCTTAGTGATACATTTTGGGATAGTACCTAAAGTTTAAAGCAGAAATTGGGGCACTTTTGAAATTTTCATTTTTGACCAAAATCGACAGGTCCGGGGCTTAGGGAATTTCTCATATGCCACAAAACGGTTGAAGCTTCTGTTCAAAAATGATGCTCCGAAATCAACTTCTGTCACCTTAGTGATACATTTTGGGATAGTACCTAAAGTTTACAGCAGAAATTGGGGCACTTTTGAAAATTTCATTTTTGACCAAAATCGACAGGTCCAAGGCTTAGGGAATTTCTCATATCACACAAATCGGTTGAAGCTCCTGTTCAAAAATGATGCTCCGAAATCAACTTCTGTCACCTTAGTGATACATTTTGGGACAGCACCTAAAGTTTAAAGCAGAAATTGGGGCACTTTTGAAATGTTCATTTTTGACCAAAATCGACAGGTCCGGGGCTTAGGGAATTTCTCATATGCCACAAAACGGTTGAAGCTCCTGTTCAAAAATGATGCTCCGAAATCAACTTCTGTCACCTTAGTGATACATTTTGGGACAGCACCTAAAGTTTAAAGCAGAAATTGGGGCACTTTTGAAATTTTCATTTTTGACCAAAATCGACAGGTCCAAGGCTTAGGGAATTTCTCATATGCCACAAAACGGTTGAAGCTCCTGTTCAAAAATGATGCTCCGAAATCAACTTCTGTCACCTTAGTGATACATTTTGGGATAGTACCTAAAGTTTAAAGCAGAAATTGGGGCACTTTTGAAATTTTCATTTTTGACCAAAATCGACAGGTCCGGGGCTTAGGGAATTTCTCATATGCCACAAAACGGTTGAAGCTTCTGTTCAAAAATGATGCTCCGAAATCAACTTCTGTCACCTTAGTGATACATTTTGGGATAGTACCTAAAGTTTAAAGCAGAAATTGGGGCACTTTTCAAATTTTCATTTTTGACCAAAATCGACAGGTCCAAGGCTTAGGGAATTTCTCATATGCCACAAAACGGTTGAAGCTCCTGTTCAAAAATGATGCTCCGAAATCAACTTCTGTCACCTTAGTGATACATTTTGGGACAGCACCTAAAGTTTAAAGCAGAAATTGGGGCACTTTTGAAATTTTCATTTTTGACCAAAATCGACAGGTCCAAGGCTTAGGGAATTTCTCATATGCCACAAAACGGTTGAAGCTCCTGTTCAAAAATGATGCTCCGAAATCAACTTCTGTCACCTTAGTGATACATTTTGGGATAGTACCTAAAGTTTAAAGCAGAAATTGGGGCACTTTTGAAATTTTCATTTTTGACCAAAATCGACAGGTCCGGGGCTTAGGGAATTTCTCATATGCCACAAAACGGTTGAAGCTTCTGTTCAAAAATGATGCTCCGAAATCAACTTCTGTCACCTTAGTGATACATTTTGGGATAGTACCTAAAGTTTACAGCAGAAATTGGGGCACTTTTGAAAATTTCATTTTTGACCAAAATCGACAGGTCCAAGGCTTAGGGAATTTCTCATATCACACAAATCGGTTGAAGCTCCTGTTCAAAAATGATGCTCCGAAATCAACTTCTGTCACCTTAGTGATACATTTTGGGACAGCACCTAAAGTTTAAAGCAGAAATTGGGGCACTTTTGAAATGTTCATTTTTGACCAAAATCGACAGGTCCGGGGCTTAGGGAATTTCTCATATGCCACAAAACGGTTGAAGCTCCTGTTCAAAAATGATGCTCCGAAATCAACTTCTGTCACCTTAGTGATACATTTTGGGATAGTACCTAAAGTTTAAAGCAGAAATTGGGGCACTTTTGAAATTTTCATTTTTGACCAAAATCGACAGGTCCGGGGCTTAGGGAATTTCTCATATGCCACAAAACGGTTGAAGCTTCTGTTCAAAAATGATGCTCCGAAATCAACTTCTGTCACCTTAGTGATACATTTTGGGATAGTACCTAAAGTTTAAAGCAGAAATTGGGGCACTTTTGAAAATTTCATTTTTGACCAAAATCGACAGGTCCAAGGCTTAGGGAATTTCTCATATGCCACAAAACGGTTGAAGCTCCTGTTCAAAAATGATGCTCCGAAATCAACTTCTGTCACCTTAGTGATACATTTTGGGACAGCACCTAAAGTTTAAAGCAAAAATTGGGGCACTTTTGAAATTTTCATTTTTGACCAAAATCGACAGGTCCAAGGCTTAGGGAATTTCTCATATGCCACAAAACGGTTGAAGCTCCTGTTCAAAAATGATGCTCCGAAATCAACTTCTGTCACCTTAGTGATACATTTTGGGATAGTACCTAAAGTTTAAAGCAGAAATTGGGGCACTTTTGAAATTTTCATTTTTGACCAAAATCGACAGGTCCGGGGCTTAGGGAATTTCTCATATGCCACAAAACGGTTGAAGCTTCTGTTCAAAAATGATGCTCCGAAATCAACTTCTGTCACCTTAGTGATACATTTTGGGATAGTACCTAAAGTTTACAGCAGAAATTGGGGCACTTTTGAAAATTTCATTTTTGACCAAAATCGACAGGTCCAAGGCTTAGGGAATTTCTCATATCACACAAAACGGTTGAAGCTCCTGTTCAAAAATGATGCTCCGAAATCAACTTCTGTCACCTTAGTGATACATTTTGGGACAGCACCTAAAGTTTAAAGCAGAAATTGGGGCACTTTTGAAATGTTCATTTTTGACCAAAATCGACAGGTCCGGGGCTTAGGGAATTTCTCATATGCCACAAAACGGTTGAAGCTCCTGTTCAAAAATGATGCTCCGAAATCAACTTCTGTCACCTTAGTGATACATTTTGGGATAGTACCTAAAGTTTAAAGCAGAAATTGGGGCACTTTTGAAATTTTCATTTTTGACCAAAATCGACAGGTCCGGGGCTTAGGGAATTTCTCATATGCCACAAAACGGTTGAAGCTTCTGTTCAAAAATGATGCTCCGAAATCAACTTCTGTCACCTTAGTGATACATTTTGGGATAGTACCTAAAGTTTAAAGCAGAAATTGGGGCACTTTTGAAAATTTCATTTTTGACCAAAATCGACAGGTGCAAGGCTTAGGGAATTTCTCATATCACACAAAACGGTTGAAGCTCCTGTTCAAAAATGATGCTCCGAAATCAACTTCTGTCACCTTAGTGATACATTTTGGGACATCACCTAAAGTTTAAAGCAGAAATTGGGGCACTTTTGAAATTTTCATTTTTGACCAAAATCGACAGGTCCGGGGCTTAGGGAATTTCTCATATGCCACAAAACGGTTGAAGCTTCTGTTCAAAAATGATGCTCCGAAATCAACTTCTGTCACCTTAGTGATACATTTTGGGATAGTACCTAAAGTTTAAAGCAGAAATTGGGGCACTTTTGACATTTTCATTTTTGACCAAAATCGACAGGTCCAAGGCTTAGGGAATTTCTCATATGCCACAAAACGGTTGAAGCTCCTGTTCAAAAATGATGCTCCGAAATCAACTTCTGTCACCTTAGTGATACATTTTGGGACAGCACCTAAAGTTTAAAGTAGAAATTGGGGCACTTTTGAAATTTTCATTTTTGACCAAAATCGACAGGTCCGGGGCTTAGGGAATTTCTCATATGCCACAAAACGGTTGAAGCTTCTGTTCAAAAATGATGCTCCGAAATCAACTTCTGTCAACTTAGTGATACATTTTGGGATAGTACCTAAATTTTAAAGCAGAATTGGGGCACTTTTGAAATTTTCATCAAAAATGATGCTCCGAAATCAACTTCTGTCACCTTAGTGATACATTTTGGGATAGTACCTAAAGTTTAAAGCAGAAATTGGGGCACTTTTGAAATTTTCATTTTTGACCAAAATCGACAGGTCCAAGGCTTAGGGAATTTCTCATATGCCACAAAACGGTTGAAGCTCCTGTTCAAAAATGATGCTCCGAAATCAACTTCTGTCACCTTAGTGATACATTTTGGGACAGCACCTAAAGTTTAAAGCAGAAATTGGGGCACTTTTGAAATTTTCATTTTTGACCAAAATCGACAGGTCCGGGGCTTAGGGAATTTCTCATATGCCACAAAACGGTTGAAGCTTCTGTTCAAAAATGATGCTCCGAAATCAACTTCTGTCACCTTAGTGATACATTTTGGGATAGTACCTAAAGTTTAAAGCAGAAATTGGGGCACTTTTGAAATTTTCATTTTTGACCAAAATCGACAGGTCCAAGGCTTAGGGAATTTCTCATATGCCACAAAACGGTTGAAGCTCCTGTTCAAAAATGATGCTCCGAAATCAACTTCTGTCACCTTAGTGATACATTTTGGGACAGCACCTAAAATTTGAAGCAGAAATTGGGGCACTTTTGAAATTTTCATTTTTGACCAAAATCGACAGGTCTGGGGCTTAGGGAATTTCTCATATGCCACAAAATGGTTGAAGCTTCTGTTCAAAAATGATGCTCCGAAATCAACTTCTGTCAACTTAGTGATACATTTTGGGATAGTACCTAAAGTTTAAAGCAGAAAGTGGGGCACTTTTGAAATTTTCATTTTTGACCAAAATCGACAGGTCCAAGGCTTAGGGAATTTCTCATATGCCACAAAACGGTTGAAGCTCCTGTTCAAAAATGATGCTCCGAAATCAACTTCTGTCACCTTAGTGATACATTTTGGGACAGCACCTAAAGTTTAAAGCAGAAATTGGGGCACTTTTGAAATTTTCATTTTTTACCAAAATCGACAGGTCCGGGGCTTAGGGAATTTCTCATATGCCACAAAACGGTTGAAGCTTCTGTTCAAAAATGATGCTCCGAAATCAACTTCTGTCAACTTAGTGATACATTTTGGGATAGTACCTAAAGTTTAAAGCAGAATTGGGGCACTTTTGAAATTTTCATCAAAAATGATGCTCCGAAATCAACTTCTGTCACCTTAGTGATACATTTTGGGATAGTACCTAAAGTTTAAAGCAGAAATTGGGGCACTTTTGAAAATTTCATTTTTGACCAAAATCGACAGGTGCAAGGCTTAGGGAATTTCTCATATCACACAAAACGGTTGAAGCTCCTGTTCAAAAATGATGCTCCGAAATCAACTTCTGTCACCTTAGTGATACATTTTGGGACATCACCTAAAGTTTAAAGCAGAAATTGGGGCACTTTTGAAATTTTCATTTTTGACCAAAATCGACAGGTCCGGGGCTTAGGGAATTTCTCATATGCCACAAAACGGTTGAAGCTTCTGTTCAAAAATGATGCTCCGAAATCAACTTCTGTCACCTTAGTGATACATTTTGGGATAGTACCTAAAGTTTAAAGCAGAAATTGGGGCACTTTTGACATTTTCATTTTTGACCAAAATCGACAGGTCCAAGGCTTAGGGAATTTCTCATATGCCACAAAACGGTTGAAGCTCCTGTTCAAAAATGATGCTCCGAAATCAACTTCTGTCACCTTAGTGATACATTTTGGGACAGCACCTAAAGTTTAAAGCAGAAATTGGGGCACTTTTGAAATTTTCATTTTTGACCAAAATCGACAGGTCCGGGGCTTAGGGAATTTCTCATATGCCACAAAACGGTTGAAGCTTCTGTTCAAAAATGATGCTCCGAAATCAACTTCTGTCAACTTAGTGATACATTTTGGGATAGTACCTAAATTTTAAAGCAGAATTGGGGCACTTTTGAAATTTTCATCAAAAATGATGCTCCGAAATCAACTTCTGTCACCTTAGTGATACATTTTGGGATAGTACCTAAAGTTTAAAGCAGAAATTGGGGCACTTTTGAAATTTTCATTTTTGACCAAAATCGACAGGTCCAAGGCTTAGGGAATTTCTCATATGCCACAAAACGGTTGAAGCTCCTGTTCAAAAATGATGCTCCGAAATCAACTTCTGTCACCTTAGTGATACATTTTGGGACAGCACCTAAAGTTTAAAGCAGAAATTGGGGCACTTTTGAAATTTTCATTTTTGACCAAAATCGACAGGTCCGGGGCTTAGGGAATTTCTCATATGCCACAAAACGGTTGAAGCTTCTGTTCAAAAATGATGCTCCGAAATCAACTTCTGTCACCTTAGTGATACATTTTGGGATAGTACCTAAAGTTTAAAGCAGAAATTGGGGCACTTTTGAAATTTTCATTTTTGACCAAAATCGACAGGTCCAAGGCTTAGGGAATTTCTCATATGCCACAAAACGGTTGAAGCTCCTGTTCAAAAATGATGCTCCGAAATCAACTTCTGTCACCTTAGTGATACATTTTGGGACAGCACCTAAAGTTTAAAGCAGAAATTGGGGCACTTTTGAAATTTTCATTTTTTACCAAAATCGACAGGTCCGGGGCTTAGGGAATTTCTCATATGCCACAAAACGGTTGAAGCTTCTGTTCAAAAATGATGCTCCAAAATCAACTTCTGTCACCTTAGAGATACATTTTGGGATAGTACCTAAAGTTTAAAGCAGAAATTGGGGCACTTTCAAAATTTTCATTTTTGACCAAAATCGACAGGTCCGGGGCTTAGGGAATTTCTCATATGCCACAAAACGGTTGAAGCTTCTGTTCAAAAATGATGCTCCGAAATCAACTTCTGTCACCTTAGTGATACATCTTGGGATAGCACCTAAAGTTTAAAGCAGAAATTGGGGCACTTTTGAAATTAACATTTTTGACCAAAATCGACAGGTCCAAGGCTTAGGGAATTTCTCATATGCCACAAAACGGTTGAAGCTCCTGTTCAAAAATGATGCTCCGAAATCAACTTCTGTCACCTTAGTGATACATTTTGGGACAGCACCTAAAGTTTAAAGCAGAAATTGGGGCACTTTTGAAATTTTCATTTTTGACCAAAATCGACAGGTCCAAGGCTTAGGGAATTTCTCATATGCCACAAAACGGTTGAAGCTCCTGTTCAAAAATGATGCTCCGAAATCAACTTCTGTCACCTTAGTGATACATTTTGGGATAGTACCTAAAGTTTAAAGCAGAAATTGGGGCACTTTTGAAATTTTCATTTTTGACCAAAATCGACAGGTCCGGGGCTTAGGGAATTTCTCATATGCCACAAAACGGTTGAAGCTTCTGTTCAAAAATGATGCTCCGAAATCAACTTCTGTCACCTTAGTGATACATTTTGGGATAGTACCTAAAGTTTACAGCAGAAATTGGGGCACTTTTGAAAATTTCATTTTTGACCAAAATCGACAGGTCCAAGGCTTAGGGAATTTCTCATATCACACAAAACGGTTGAAGCTCCTGTTCAAAAATGATGCTCCGAAATCAACTTCTGTCACCTTAGTGATACATTTTGGGACAGCACCTAAAGTTTAAAGCAGAAATTGGGGCACTTTTGAAATGTTCATTTTTGACCAAAATCGACAGGTCCGGGGCTTAGGGAATTTCTCATATGCCACAAAACGGTTGAAGCTCCTGTTCAAAAATGATGCTCCGAAATCAACTTCTGTCACCTTAGTGATACATTTTGGGATAGTACCTAAAGTTTAAAGCAGAAATTGGGGCACTTTTGAAATTTTCATTTTTGACCAAAATCGACAGGTCCGGGGCTTAGGGAATTTCTCATATGCCACAAAACGGTTGAAGCTTCTGTTCAAAAATGATGCTCCGAAATCAACTTCTGTCACCTTAGTGATACATTTTGGGATAGTACCTAAAGTTTAAAGCAGAAATTGGGGCACTTTTGAAAATTTCATTTTTGACCAAAATCGACAGGTGCAAGGCTTAGGGAATTTCTCATATGCCACAAAACGGTTGAAGCTTCTGTTCAAAAATGATGCTCCGAAATCAACTTCTGTCACCTTAGTGATACATTTTGGGACAGCACCTAAAGTTTAAAGCAGAAATTGGGGCACTTTTGAAATTTTCATTTTTGACCAAAATCGACAGGTCCGGGGCTTAGGGAATTTCTCATATGCCACAAAACGGTTGAAGCTTCTGTTCAAAAATGATGCTCCGAAATCAACTTCTGTCACCTTAGTGATACATTTTGGGATAGTACCTAAAGTTTAAAGCAGAAATTGGGGCACTTTTGACATTTTCATTTTTGACCAAAATCGACAGGTCCAAGGCTTAGGGAATTTCTCATATGCCACAAAACGGTTGAAGCTCCTGTTCAAAAATGATGCTCCGAAATCAACTTCTGTCACCTTAGTGATACATTTTGGGACAGCACCTAAAGTTTAAAGCAGAAATTGGGGCACTTTTGAAATTTTCATTTTTGACCAAAATCGACAGGTCCGGGGCTTAGGGAATTTCTCATATGCCACAAAACGGTTGAAGCTTCTGTTCAAAAATGATGCTCCGAAATCAACTTCTGTCAACTTAGTGATACATTTTGGGATAGTACCTAAATTTTAAAGCAGAATTGGGGCACTTTTGAAATTTTCATCAAAAATGATGCTCCGAAATCAACTTCTGTCACCTTAGTGATACATTTTGGGATAGTACCTAAAGTTTAAAGCAGAAATTGGGGCACTTTCGAAATTTTCATTTTTGACCAAAATCGACAGGTTCAAGGCTTAGGGAATTTCTCATATGCCACAAAACGGTTGAAGCTCCTGTTCAAAAATGATGCTCCGAAATCAACTTCTGTCACCTTAGTGATACATTTTGGGACAGCACCTAAAGTTTAAAGCAGAAATTGGGGCACTTTTGAAATTTTCATTTTTGACCAAAATCGACAGGTCCGGGGCTTAGGGAATTTCTCATATGCCACAAAACGGTTGAAGCTTCTGTTCAAAAATGATGCTCCGAAATCAACTTCTGTCACCTTAGTGATACATTTTGGGATAGTACCTAAAGTTTAAAGCAGAAATTGGGGCACTTTTGAAATTTTCATTTTTGACCAAAATCGACAGGTCCAAGGCTTAGGGAATTTCTCATATGCCACAAAACGGTTGAAGCTCCTGTTCAAAAATGATGCTCCGAAATCAACTTCTGTCACCTTAGTGATACATTTTGGGACAGCACCTAAAGTTTAAAGCAGAAATTGGGGCACTTTTGAAATTTTCATTTTTGACCAAAATCGACAGGTCCGGGGCTTAGGGAATTTCTCATATGCCACAAAACGGTTGAAGCTTCTGTTCAAAAATGATGCTCCGAAATCAACTTCTGTCACCTTAGTGATACATTTTGGGATAGTACCTAAAGTTTAAAGCAGAAATTGGGGCACTTTTGAAATTTTCATTTTTGACCAAAATCGACAGGTGCAAGGCTTAGGGAATTTCTCATATGCCACAAAACGGTTGAAGCTCCTGTTCAAAAATGATGCTCCGAAATCAACTTCTGTCACCTTAGTGATACATTTTGGGACAGCACCTAAAATTTGAAGCAGAAATTGGGGCACTTTTGAAATTTTCATTTTTGACCAAAATCGACAGGTCCGGGGCTTAGGGAATTTCTCATATGCCACAAAATGGTTGAAGCTTCTGTTCAAAAATGATGCTCCGAAATCAACTTCTGTCAACTTAGTGATACATTTTGGGATAGTACCTAAAGTTTAAAGCAGAATTGGGGCACTTTTGAAATTTTCATCAAAAATGATGCTCCGAAATCAACTTCTGTCAACTTAATGATACATTTTGGGATAGTACCTAAAGTTTAAAGCAGAAAGTGGGGCACTTTTGAAATTTTCATATTTGACCAAAATCGACAGGTCCAAGGCTTAGGGAATTTCTCATATGCCACAAAACGGTTGAAGCTCCTGTTCAAAAATGATGCTCCGAAATCAACTTCTGTCACCTTAGTGATACATTTTGGGACAGCACCTAAAGTTTAAAGCAGAAATTGGGGCACTTTTGAAATTTTCATTTTTGACCAAAATCGACAGGTCCGGGGCTTAGGGAATTTCTCATATGCCACAAAACGGTTGAAGCTTCTGTTCAAAAATGATGCTCCGAAATCAACTTCTGTCACCTTAGTGATACATTTTGGGATAGTACCTAAAGTTTAAAGCAGAAATTGGGGCACTTTTGAAATTTTCATTTTTGACCAAAATCGACAGGTCCAAGGCTTAGGGAATTTCTCATATGCCACAAAACGGTTGAAGCTCCTGTTCAAAAATGATGCTCCAAAATCAACTTCTGTCACCTTAGAGATACATTTTGGGATAGTACCTAAAGTTTAAAGCAGAAATTGGGGCACTTTCAAAATTTTCATTTTTGACCAAAATCGACAGGTCCGGGCCTTAGGGATTTTCTCATATGCCACAAAACGGTTGAAGCTTCTGTTCAAAAATGATGCTCCAAAATCAACTTCTGTCACCTTAGAGATACATTTTGGGATAGTACCTAAAGTTTAAAGCAGAAATTGGGGCACTTTCAAAATTTTCATTTTTGACCAAAATCGACAGGTCCGGGGCTTAGGGAATTTCTCATATGCCACAAAACGATTGAAGCTTCTGTTCAAAAATGATGCTCCGAAATCAACTTCTGTCAAGTTAGTGATACATTTTGGGATAGTACCTAAAGTTTAAAGCAGAATTGGGGCACTTTTGAAATTTTCATCAAAAATGATGCTCCGAAATCAACTTCTGTCACCTTAGAGATACATTTTGGGATAGCACCTAAAGTTTAAAGCAGAAATTGGGGCACTTTTGAAATTTTCATTTTTGACCAAAATCGACAGGTCCGGTGCTTAGGGAATTTCTCATATGCCACAAAACGGTTGAAGCTTCTGTTCAAAAATGATGCTCCAAAATCAACTTCTGTCACCTTAGTGATACATTTTGGGATAGCACCTAAAGTTTAAAGCAGAAATTGGGGCACTTTTGAAATTTTCATTTTTGACCAAAATCGACAGGTCCGGGGCTTAGGGAATTTCTCATATGCCACAAAACGGTTGAAGCTTCTGTTCAAAAATGATGCTCCAAAATCAACTTCTGTCACCTTAGAGATACATTTTGGGATAGTACCTAAAGTTTAAAGCAGAAATTGGGGCACTTTCAAAATTTTCATTTTTGACCAAAATCGACAGGTCCGGGCCTTAGGGATTTTCTCATATGCCACAAAACGGTTGAAGCTCCTGTTCAAAAATGATGCTCCTAAATCAACTTCTGTCACCTTAGTGATACATTTTGGGATAGTACCTTAAGTTTAAAGCAGAAATTGGGGCACTTTTGAAATTTTCATTTTTGACCAAAATCGACAGGTCCGGGGCTTAGGGAATTTCTCATATGCCACAAAACGGTTGAAGCTCCTGTTCAAAAATGATGCTCCGAAATCAACTTCTGTCACCTTAGTGATACATCTTGGGATAGTACCTAAAGTTTAAAGCAGAAATTGGGGCACTTTCAAAATTTTCATTTTTGACCAAAATCGACAGGTCCGGGCCTTAGGGATTTTCTCATATGCCACAAAACGGTTGAAGCTCCTGTTCAAAAATGATGCTCCTAAATCAACTTCTGTCACCTTAGTGATACATTTTGGGATAGCACCTTAAGTTTAAAGCAGAAATTGGGGCACTTTTGAAATTTTCATTTTTGACCAAAATCGACAGTTCCGGGGCTTAGGGAATTTCTCATATGCCAAAAAACGGTTGAAGCTTCTGTTCAAAAATGATGCTCCGAAATCAACTTCTGTCACCTTAGTGATACATTTTGGGACAGCACCTAAAGTTTAAAGCAGAAATTGGGGCACTTTTGAAATTTTCATTTTTGACCAAAATCGACAGGTCCGGGGCTTAGGGAATTTCTCATATGCCACAAAACGGTTGAAGCTTCTGTTCAAAAATGATGCTCCGAAATCAACTTCTGTCACCTTAGTGATACATTTTGGGATAGTACCTAAAGTTTAAAGCAGAAATTGGGGCACTTTTGAAATTTTCATTTTTGACCAAAATCGACAGGTCCAAGGCTTAGGGAATTTCTCATATGCCACAAAACGGTTGAAGCTCCTGTTCAAAAATGATGCTCCGAAATCAACTTCTGTCACCTTAGTGATACATTTTGGGACAGCACCTAAAATTTGAAGCAGAAATTGGGGCACTTTTGAAATTTTCATTTTTGACCAAAATCGACAGGTCCGGGGCTTAGGGAATTTCTCATATGCCACAAAACGGTTGAAGCTTCTGTTCAAAAATGATGCTCCGAAATCAACTTCTGTCACCTTAGTGATACATTTTGGGATAGTACCTAAAGTTTAAAGCAGAAATTGGGGCACTTTTCAAATTTTCATTTTTGACCAAAATCGACAGGTCCAAGGCTTAGGGAATTTCTCATATGCCACAAAACGGTTGAAGCTCCTGTTCAAAAATGATGCTCCGAAATCAACTTCTGTCACCTTAGTGATACATTTTGGGACAGCACCTAAAGTTTAAAGCAGAAATTGGGGCACTTTTGAAATTTTCATTTTTTACCAAAATCGACAGGTCCGGGGCTTAGGGAATTTCTCATATGCCACAAAACGGTTGAAGCTTCTGTTCAAAAATGATGCTCCAAAATCAACTTCTGTCACCTTAGAGATACATTTTGGGATAGTACCTAAAGTTTAAAGCAGAAATTGGGGCACTTTCAAAATTTTCATTTTTGACCAAAATCGACAGGTCCGGGGCTTAGGGAATTTCTCATAAGCCACAAAACGGTTGAAGCTTCTGTTCAAAAATGATGCTCCGAAATCAACTTCTGTCACCTTAGTGATACATCTTGGGATAGCACCTAAAGTTTAAAGCAGAAATTGGGGCACTTTTGAAATTAACATTTTTGACCAAAATCGACAGGTCCAAGGCTTAGGGAATTTCTCATATGCCACAAAACGGTTGAAGCTCCTGTTCAAAAATGATGCTCCGAAATCAACTTCTGTCACCTTAGTGATACATTTTGGGACAGCACCTAAAGTTTAAAGCAGAAATTGGGGCACTTTTGAAATTTTCATTTTTGACCAAAATCGACAGGTCCAAGGCTTAGGGAATTTCTCATATGCCACAAAACGGTTGAAGCTCCTGTTCAAAAATGATGCTCCGAAATCAACTTCTGTCACCTTAGTGATACATTTTGGGATAGTACCTAAAGTTTAAAGCAGAAATTGGGGCACTTTTGAAATTTTCATTTTTGACCAAAATCGACAGGTCCGGGGCTTAGGGAATTTCTCATATGCCACAAAACGGTTGAAGCTTCTGTTCAAAAATGATGCTCCGAAATCAACTTCTGTCACCTTAGTGATACATTTTGGGATAGTACCTAAAGTTTACAGCAGAAATTGGGGCACTTTTGAAAATTTCATTTTTGACCAAAATCGACAGGTCCAAGGCTTAGGGAATTTCTCATATCACACAAAACGGTTGAAGCTCCTGTTCAAAAATGATGCTCCGAAATCAACTTCTGTCACCTTAGTGATACATTTTGGGACAGCACCTAAAGTTTAAAGCAGAAATTGGGGCACTTTTGAAATGTTCATTTTTGACCAAAATCGACAGGTCCGGGGCTTAGGGAATTTCTCATATGCCACAAAACGGTTGAAGCTCCTGTTCAAAAATGATGCTCCGAAATCAACTTCTGTCACCTTAGTGATACATTTTGGGATAGTACCTAAAGTTTAAAGCAGAAATTGGGGCACTTTTGAAATTTTCATTTTTGACCAAAATCGACAGGTCCGGGGCTTAGGGAATTTCTCATATGCCACAAAACGGTTGAAGCTTCTGTTCAAAAATGATGCTCCGAAATCAACTTCTGTCACCTTAGTGATACATTTTGGGATAGTACCTAAAGTTTAAAGCAGAAATTGGGGCACTTTTGAAAATTTCATTTTTGACCAAAATCGACAGGTGCAAGGCTTAGGGAATTTCTCATATCACACAAAACGGTTGAAGCTCCTGTTCAAAAATGATGCTCCGAAATCAACTTCTGTCACCTTAGTGATACATTTTGGGACAGCACCTAAAGTTTAAAGCAGAAATTGGGGCACTTTTGAAATTTTCATTTTTTACCAAAATCGACAGGTCCGGGGCTTAGGGAATTTCTCATATGCCACAAAACGGTTGAAGCTTCTGTTCAAAAATGATGCTCCGAAATCAACTTCTGTCACCTTAGTGATACATTTTGGGATAGTACCTAAAGTTTAAAGCAGAAATTGGGGCACTTTTGACATTTTCATTTTTGACCAAAATCGACAGGTCCAAGGCTTAGGGAATTTCTCATATGCCACAAAACGGTTGAAGCTCCTGTTCAAAAATGATGCTCCGAAATCAACTTCTGTCACCTTAGTGATACATTTTGGGACAGCACCTAAAGTTTAAAGCAGAAATTGGGGCACTTTTGAAATTTTCATTTTTGACCAAAATCGACAGGTCCGGGGCTTAGGGAATTTCTCATATGCCACAAAACGGTTGAAGCTTCTGTTCAAAAATGATGCTCCGAAATCAACTTCTGTCAACTTAGTGATACATTTTGGGATAGTACCTAAATTTTAAAGCAGAATTGGGGCACTTTTGAAATTTTCATCAAAAATGATGCTCCGAAATCAACTTCTGTCACCTTAGTGATACATTTTGGGATAGTACCTAAAGTTTAAAGCAGAAATTGGGGCACTTTTGAAATTTTCATTTTTGACCAAAATCGACAGGTCCGGGGCTTAGGGAATTTCTCATATGCCACAAAACGGTTGAAGCTCCTGTTCAAAAATGATGCTCCGAAATCAACTTCTGTCACCTTAGTGATACATTTTGGGATAGTACCTAAAGTTTAAAGCAGAAATTGGGGCACTTTTGAAATTTTCATTTTTGACCAAAATCGACAGGTCCAAGGCTTAGGGAATTTCTCATATGCCACAAAACGGTTGAAGCTCCTGTTCAAAAATGATGCTCCGAAATCAACTTCTGTCACCTTAGTGATACATTTTGGGATAGTACCTAAAGTTTAAAGCAGAAATTGGGGCACTTTTGAAATTTTCATTTTTGACCAAAATCGACAGGTCCAAGGCTTAGGGAATTTCTCATATGCCACAAAACGGTTGAAGCTCCTGTTCAAAAATGATGCTCCGAAATCAACTTCTGTCACCTTAGTGATACATTTTGGGACAGCACCTAAAATTTGAAGCAGAAATTGGGGCACTTTTGAAATTTTCATTTTTGACCAAAATCGACAGGTCCGGGGCTTAGGGAATTTCTCATATGCCACAAAATGGTTGAAGCTTCTGTTCAAAAATGATGCTCCGAAATCAACTTCTGTCAACTTAGTGATACATTTTGGGATAGTACCTAAAGTTTAAAGCAGAAAGTGGGGCACTTTTGAAATTTTCATTTTTGACCAAAATCGACAGGTCCAAGGCTTAGGGAATTTCTCATATGCCACAAAACGGTTGAAGCTCCTGTTCAAAAATGATGCTCCGAAATCAACTTCTGTCACCTTAGTGATACATTTTGGGACAGCACCTAAAGTTTAAAGCAGAAATTGGGGCACTTTTGAAATTTTCATTTTTGACCAAAATCGACAGGTCCGGGGCTTAGGGAATTTCTCATATGCCACAAAACGGTTGAAGCTTCTGTTCAAAAATGATGCTCCGAAATCAACTTCTGTCACCTTAGTGATACATTTTGGGATAGTACCTAAAGTTTAAAGCAGAAATTGGGGCACTTTTGAAATTTTCATTTTTGACCAAAATCGACAGGTGCAAGGCTTAGGGAATTTCTCATATGCCACAAAACGGTTGAAGCTCCTGTTCAAAAATGATGCTCCGAAATCAACTTCTGTCACCTTAGTGATACATTTTGGGACAGCACCTAAAATTTGAAGCAGAAATTGGGGCACTTTTGAAATTTTCATTTTTGACCAAAATCGACAGGTCCGGGGCTTAGGGAATTTCTCATATGCCACAAAATGGTTGAAGCTTCTGTTCAAAAATGATGCTCCGAAATCAACTTCTGTCAACTTAGTGATACATTTTGGGATAGTACCTAAAGTTTAAAGCAGAATTGGGGCACTTTTGAAATTTTCATCAAAAATGATGCTCCGAAATCAACTTCTGTCAACTTAATGATACATTTTGGGATAGTACCTAAAGTTTAAAGCAGAAAGTGGGGCACTTTTGAAATTTTCATATTTGACCAAAATCGACAGGTCCGGGGCTTAGGGAATTTCTCATATGCCACAAAACGGTTGAAGCTTCTGTTCAAAAATGATGCTCCAAAATCAACTTCTGTCACCTTAGAGATACATTTTGGGATAGTACCTAAAGTTTAAAGCAGAAATTGGGGCACTTTCAAAATTTTCATTTTTGACCAAAATCGACAGGTCCGGGCCTTAGGGATTTTCTCATATGCCACAAAACGGTTGAAGCTTCTGTTCAAAAATGATGCTCCAAAATCAACTTCTGTCACCTTAGAGATACATTTTGGGATAGTACCTAAAGTTTAAAGCAGAAATTGGGGCACTTTCAAAATTTTCATTTTTGACCAAAATCGACAGGTCCGGGGCTTAGGGAATTTCTCATATGCCACAAAACGATTGAAGCTTCTGTTCAAAAATGATGCTCCGAAATCAACTTCTGTCAAGTTAGTGATACATTTTGGGATAGTACCTAAAGTTTAAAGCAGAATTGGGGCACTTTTGAAATTTTCATCAAAAATGATGCTCCGAAATCAACTTCTGTCACCTTAGAGATACATTTTGGGATAGTACCTAAAGTTTAAAGCAGAAATTGGGGCACTTTCAAAATTTTCATTTTTGACCAAAATCGACAGGTCCGGGGCTTAGGGAATTTCTCATATGCCACAAAACGATTGAAGCTTCTGTTCAAAAATGATGCTCCGAAATCAACTTCTGTCAAGTTAGTGATACATTTTGGGATAGTACCTAAAGTTTAAAGCAGAATTGGGGCACTTTTGAAATTTTCATCAAAAATGATGCTCCGAAATCAACTTCTGTCACCTTAGAGATACATTTTGGGATAGCACCTAAAGTTTAAAGCAGAAATTGGGGCACTTTCAAAATTTTCATTTTTGACCAAAATCGACAGGTCCGGGCCTTAGGGATTTTCTCATATGCCACAAAACGGTTGAAGCTCCTGTTCAAAAATGATGCTCCTAAATCAACTTCTGTCACCTTAGTGATACATTTTGGGATAGTACCTTAAGTTTAAAGCAGAAATTGGGGCACTTTTGAAATTTTCATTTTTGACCAAAATCGACAGGTCCGGGGCTTAGGGAATTTCTCATATGCCACAAAACGGTTGAAGCTCCTGTTCAAAAATGATGCTCCGAAATCAACTTCTGTCACCTTAGTGATACATCTTGGGATAGTACCTAAAGTTTAAAGCAGAAATTGGGGCACTTTCAAAATTTTCATTTTTGACCAAAATCGACAGGTCCGGGCCTTAGGGATTTTCTCATATGCCACAAAACGGTTGAAGCTCCTGTTCAAAAATGATGCTCCTAAATCAACTTCTGTCACCTTAGTGATACATTTTGGGATAGCACCTTAAGTTTAAAGCAGAAATTGGGGCACTTTTGAAATTTTCATTTTTGACCAAAATCGACAGTTCCGGGGCTTAGGGAATTTCTCATATGCCAAAAAACGGTTGAAGCTTCTGTTCAAAAATGATGCTCCGAAATCAACTTCTGTCACCTTAGTGATACATTTTGGGACAGCACCTAAAGTTTAAAGCAGAAATTGGGGCACTTTTGAAATTTTCATTTTTTACCAAAATCGACAGGTCCGGGGCTTAGGGAATTTCTCATATGCCACAAAACGGTTGAAGCTTCTGTTCAAAAATGATGCTCCGAAATCAACTTCTGTCAACTTAGTGATACATTTTGGGATAGTACCTAAAGTTTAAAGCAGAATTGGGGCACTTTTGAAATTTTCATCAAAAATGATGCTCCGAAATCAACTTCTGTCACCTTAGTGATACATTTTGGGATAGTACCTAAAGTTTAAAGCAGAAATTGGGGCACTTTTGAAATTTTCATTTTTAACCAAAATCGACAGGTCCAAGGCTTAGGGAATTTCTCATATGCCACAAAACGGTTGAAGCTCCTGTTCAAAAATGATGCTCCGAAATCAACTTCTGTCACCTTAGTGATACATTTTGGGACAGCACCTAAAGTTTAAAGCAGAAATTGGGGCACTTTTGAAATTTTCATTTTTGACCAAAATCGACAGGTCCGGGGCTTAGGGAATTTCTCATATGCCACAAAACGGTTGAAGCTTCTGTTCAAAAATGATGCTCCGAAATCAACTTCTGTCACCTTAGTGATACATTTTGGGATAGTACCTAAAGTTTAAAGCAGAAATTGGGGCACTTTTGAAATTTTCATTTTTGACCAAAATCGACAGGTCCAAGGCTTAGGGAATTTCTCATATGCCACAAAACGGTTGAAGCTCCTGTTCAAAAATGATGCTCCGAAATCAACTTCTGTCACCTTAGTGATACATTTTGGGACAGCACCTAAAATTTGAAGCAGAAATTGGGGCACTTTTGAAATTTTCATTTTTGACCAAAATCGACAGGTCCGGGGCTTAGGGAATTTCTCATATGCCACAAAACGGTTGAAGCTTCTGTTCAAAAATGATGCTCCGAAATCAACTTCTGTCACCTTAGTGATACATTTTGGGATAGTACCTAAAGTTTAAAGCAGAAATTGGGGCACTTTTCAAATTTTCATTTTTGACCAAAATCGACAGGTCCAAGGCTTAGGGAATTTCTCATATGCCACAAAACGGTTGAAGCTCCTGTTCAAAAATGATGCTCCGAAATCAACTTCTGTCACCTTAGTGATACATTTTGGGACAGCACCTAAAGTTTAAAGCAGAAATTGGGGCACTTTTGAAATTTTCATTTTTTACCAAAATCGACAGGTCCGGGGCTTAGGGAATTTCTCATATGCCACAAAACGGTTGAAGCTTCTGTTCAAAAATGATGCTCCAAAATCAACTTCTGTCACCTTAGAGATACATTTTGGGATAGTACCTAAAGTTTAAAGCAGAAATTGGGGCACTTTCAAAATTTTCATTTTTGACCAAAATCGACAGGTCCGGGGCTTAGGGAATTTCTCATAAGCCACAAAACGGTTGAAGCTTCTGTTCAAAAATGATGCTCCGAAATCAACTTCTGTCACCTTAGTGATACATCTTGGGATAGCACCTAAAGTTTAAAGCAGAAATTGGGGCACTTTTGAAATTAACATTTTTGACCAAAATCGACAGGTCCAAGGCTTAGGGAATTTCTCATATGCCACAAAACGGTTGAAGCTCCTGTTCAAAAATGATGCTCCGAAATCAACTTCTGTCACCTTAGTGATACATTTTGGGACAGCACCTAAAGTTTAAAGCAGAAATTGGGGCACTTTTGAAATTTTCATTTTTGACCAAAATCGACAGGTCCAAGGCTTAGGGAATTTCTCATATGCCACAAAACGGTTGAAGCTCCTGTTCAAAAATGATGCTCCGAAATCAACTTCTGTCACCTTAGTGATACATTTTGGGATAGTACCTAAAGTTTAAAGCAGAAATTGGGGCACTTTTGAAATTTTCATTTTTGACCAAAATCGACAGGTCCGGGGCTTAGGGAATTTCTCATATGCCACAAAACGGTTGAAGCTTCTGTTCAAAAATGATGCTCCGAAATCAACTTCTGTCACCTTAGTGATACATTTTGGGATAGTACCTAAAGTTTACAGCAGAAATTGGGGCACTTTTGAAAATTTCATTTTTGACCAAAATCGACAGGTCCAAGGCTTAGGGAATTTCTCATATCACACAAAACGGTTGAAGCTCCTGTTCAAAAATGATGCTCCGAAATCAACTTCTGTCACCTTAGTGATACATTTTGGGACAGCACCTAAAGTTTAAAGCAGAAATTGGGGCACTTTTGAAATGTTCATTTTTGACCAAAATCGACAGGTCCGGGGCTTAGGGAATTTCTCATATGCCACAAAACGGTTGAAGCTCCTGTTCAAAAATGATGCTCCGAAATCAACTTCTGTCACCTTAGTGATACATTTTGGGATAGTACCTAAAGTTTAAAGCAGAAATTGGGGCACTTTTGAAATTTTCATTTTTGACCAAAATCGACAGGTCCGGGGCTTAGGGAATTTCTCATATGCCACAAAACGGTTGAAGCTTCTGTTCAAAAATGATGCTCCGAAATCAACTTCTGTCACCTTAGTGATACATTTTGGGATAGTACCTAAAGTTTAAAGCAGAAATTGGGGCACTTTTGAAAATTTCATTTTTGACCAAAATCGACAGGTGCAAGGCTTAGGGAATTTCTCATATCACACAAAACGGTTGAAGCTCCTGTTCAAAAATGATGCTCCGAAATCAACTTCTGTCACCTTAGTGATACATTTTGGGACAGCACCTAAAGTTTAAAGCAGAAATTGGGGCACTTTTGAAATTTTCATTTTTTACCAAAATCGACAGGTCCGGGGCTTAGGGAATTTCTCATATGCCACAAAACGGTTGAAGCTTCTGTTCAAAAATGATGCTCCGAAATCAACTTCTGTCACCTTAGTGATACATTTTGGGATAGTACCTAAAGTTTAAAGCAGAAATTGGGGCACTTTTGACATTTTCATTTTTGACCAAAATCGACAGGTCCAAGGCTTAGGGAATTTCTCATATGCCACAAAACGGTTGAAGCTCCTGTTCAAAAATGATGCTCCGAAATCAACTTCTGTCACCTTAGTGATACATTTTGGGACAGCACCTAAAGTTTAAAGCAGAAATTGGGGCACTTTTGAAATTTTCATTTTTGACCAAAATCGACAGGTCCGGGGCTTAGGGAATTTCTCATATGCCACAAAACGGTTGAAGCTTCTGTTCAAAAATGATGCTCCGAAATCAACTTCTGTCAACTTAGTGATACATTTTGGGATAGTACCTAAATTTTAAAGCAGAATTGGGGCACTTTTGAAATTTTCATCAAAAATGATGCTCCGAAATCAACTTCTGTCACCTTAGTGATACATTTTGGGATAGTACCTAAAGTTTAAAGCAGAAATTGGGGAACTTTTGAAATTTTCATTTTTGACCAAAATCGACAGGTCCGGGGCTTAGGGAATTTCTCATATGCCACAAAACGGTTGAAGCTCCTGTTCAAAAATGATGCTCCGAAATCAACTTCTGTCACCTTAGTGATACATTTTGGGATAGTACCTAAAGTTTAAAGCAGAAATTGGGGCACTTTTGAAATTTTCATTTTTGACCAAAATCGACAGGTCCAAGGCTTAGGGAATTTCTCATATGCCACAAAACGGTTGAAGCTCCTGTTCAAAAATGATGCTCCGAAATCAACTTCTGTCACCTTAGTGATACATTTTGGGATAGTACCTAAAGTTTAAAGCAGAAATTGGGGCACTTTTGAAATTTTCATTTTTGACCAAAATCGACAGGTCCAAGGCTTAGGGAATTTCTCATATGCCACAAAACGGTTGAAGCTCCTGTTCAAAAATGATGCTCCGAAATCAACTTCTGTCACCTTAGTGATACATTTTGGGACAGCACCTAAAATTTGAAGCAGAAATTGGGGCACTTTTGAAATTTTCATTTTTGACCAAAATCGACAGGTCCGGGGCTTAGGGAATTTCTCATATGCCACAAAATGGTTGAAGCTTCTGTTCAAAAATGATGCTCCGAAATCAACTTCTGTCAACTTAGTGATACATTTTGGGATAGTACCTAAAGTTTAAAGCAGAAAGTGGGGCACTTTTGAAATTTTCATTTTTGACCAAAATCGACAGGTCCAAGGCTTAGGGAATTTCTCATATGCCACAAAACGGTTGAAGCTCCTGTTCAAAAATGATGCTCCGAAATCAACTTCTGTCACCTTAGTGATACATTTTGGGACAGCACCTAAAGTTTAAAGCAGAAAGTGGGGCACTTTTGAAATTTTCATTTTTGACCAAAATCGACAGGTCCAAGGCTTAGGGAATTTCTCATATGCCACAAAACGGTTGAAGCTCCTGTTCAAAAATGATGCTCCGAAATCAACTTCTGTCACCTTAGTGATACATTTTGGGACAGCACCTAAAGTTTAAAGCAGAAATTGGGGCACTTTTGAAATTTTCATTTTTGACCAAAATCGACAGGTCCGGGGCTTAGGGAATTTCTCATATGCCACAAAACGGTTGAAGCTTCTGTTCAAAAATGATGCTCCGAAATCAACTTCTGTCACCTTAGTGATACATTTTGGGATAGTACCTAAAGTTTAAAGCAGAAATTGGGGCACTTTTGAAATTTTCATTTTTGACCAAAATCGACAGGTGCAAGGCTTAGGGAATTTCTCATATGCCACAAAACGGTTGAAGCTCCTGTTCAAAAATGATGCTCCGAAATCAACTTCTGTCACCTTAGTGATACATTTTGGGACAGCACCTAAAATTTGAAGCAGAAATTGGGGCACTTTTGAAATTTTCATTTTTGACCAAAATCGACAGGTCCGGGGCTTAGGGAATTTCTCATATGCCACAAAATGGTTGAAGCTTCTGTTCAAAAATGATGCTCCGAAATCAACTTCTGTCAACTTAGTGATACATTTTGGGATAGTACCTAAAGTTTAAAGCAGAATTGGGGCACTTTTGAAATTTTCATCAAAAATGATGCTCCGAAATCAACTTCTGTCAACTTAATGATACATTTTGGGATAGTACCTAAAGTTTAAAGCAGAAAGTGGGGCACTTTTGAAATTTTCATATTTGACCAAAATCGACAGGTCCAAGGCTTAGGGAATTTCTCATATGCCACAAAACGGTTGAAGCTCCTGTTCAAAAATGATGCTCCGAAATCAACTTCTGTCACCTTAGTGATACATTTTGGGACAGCACCTAAAGTTTAAAGCAGAAATTGGGGCACTTTTGAAATTTTCATTTTTGACCAAAATCGACAGGTCCGGGGCTTAGGGAATTTCTCATATGCCACAAAACGGTTGAAGCTTCTGTTCAAAAATGATGCTCCGAAATCAACTTCTGTCACCTTAGTGATACATTTTGGGATAGTACCTAAAGTTTAAAGCAGAAATTGGGGCACTTTTGAAATTTTCATTTTTGACCAAAATCGACAGGTCCAAGGCTTAGGGAATTTCTCATATGCCACAAAACGGTTGAAGCTCCTGTTCAAAAATGATGCTCCGAAATCAACTTCTGTCACCTTAGTTATACATTTTGGGACAGCACCTAAAGTTTAAAGCAGAAATTGGGGCACTTTTGAAATTTTCATTTATTACCAAAATCGACAGGTCCGGGGCTTAGGGAATTTCTCATATGCCACAAAACGGTTGAAGCTTCTGTTCAAAAATGATGCTCCAAAATCAACTTCTGTCACCTTAGAGATACATTTTGGGATAGTACCTAAAGTTTAAAGCAGAAATTGGGGCACTTTCAAAATTTTCATTTTTGACCAAAATCGACAGGTCCGGGCCTTAGGGATTTTCTCATATGCCACAAAACGGTTGAAGCTTCTGTTCAAAAATGATGCTCCAAAATCAACTTCTGTCACCTTAGAGATACATTTTGGGATAGTACCTAAAGTTTAAAGCAGAAATTGGGGCACTTTCAAAATTTTCATTTTTGACCAAAATCGACAGGTCCGGGGCTTAGGGAATTTCTCATATGCCACAAAACGATTGAAGCTTCTGTTCAAAAATGATGCTCCGAAATCAACTTCTGTCAAGTTAGTGATACATTTTGGGATAGTACCTAAAGTTTAAAGCAGAATTGGGGCACTTTTGAAATTTTCATCAAAAATGATGCTCCGAAATCAACTTCTGTCACCTTAGAGATACATTTTGGGATAGCACCTAAAGTTTAAAGCAGAAATTGGGGCACTTTCAAAATTTTCATTTTTGACCAAAATCGACAGGTCCGGGCCTTAGGGATTTTCTCATATGCCACAAAACGGTTGAAGCTCCTGTTCAAAAATGATGCTCCTAAATCAACTTCTGTCACCTTAGTGATACATTTTGGGATAGTACCTTAAGTTTAAAGCAGAAATTGGGGCACTTTTGAAATTTTCATTTTTGACCAAAATCGACAGGTCCGGGGCTTAGGGAATTTCTCATATGCCACAAAACGGTTGAAGCTCCTGTTCAAAAATGATGCTCCGAAATCAACTTCTGTCACCTTAGTGATACATCTTGGGATAGTACCTAAAGTTTAAAGCAGAAATTGGGGCACTTTCAAAATTTTCATTTTTGACCAAAATCGACAGGTCCGGGCCTTAGGGATTTTCTCATATGCCACAAAACGGTTGAAGCTCCTGTTCAAAAATGATGCTCCTAAATCAACTTCTGTCACCTTAGTGATACATTTTGGGATAGCACCTTAAGTTTAAAGCAGAAATTGGGGCACTTTTGAAATTTTCATTTTTGACCAAAATCGACAGTTCCGGGGCTTAGGGAATTTCTCATATGCCAAAAAACGGTTGAAGCTTCTGTTCAAAAATGATGCTCCGAAATCAACTTCTGTCACCTTAGTGATACATTTTGGGACAGCACCTAAAGTTTAAAGCAGAAATTGGGGCACTTTTGAAATTTTCATTTTTTACCAAAATCGACAGGTCCGGGGCTTAGGGAATTTCTCATATGCCACAAAACGGTTGAAGCTTCTGTTCAAAAATGATGCTCCGAAATCAACTTCTGTCAACTTAGTGATACATTTTGGGATAGTACCTAAAGTTTAAAGCAGAATTGGGGCACTTTTGAAATTTTCATCAAAAATGATGCTCCGAAATCAACTTCTGTCACCTTAGTGATACATTTTGGGATAGTACCTAAAGTTTAAAGCAGAAATTGGGGCACTTTTGAAATTTTCATTTTTGACCAAAATCGACAGGTCCGGGGCTTAGGGAATTTCTCATATGCCACAAAACGGTTGAAGCTCCTGTTCAAAAATGATGCTCCGAAATCAACTTCTGTCACCTTAGTGATACATTTTGGGACAGCACCTAAAGTTTAAAGCAGAAATTGGGGCACTTTTGAAATTTTCATTTTTTACCAAAATCGACAGGTCCGGGGCTTAGGGAATTTCTCATATGCCACAAAACGGTTGAAGCTTCTGTTCAAAAATGATGCTCCAAAATCAACTTCTGTCACCTTAGAGATACATTTTGGGATAGTACCTAAAGTTTAAAGCAGAAATTGGGGCACTTTCAAAATTTTCATTTTTGACCAAAATCGACAGGTCCGGGGCTTAGGGAATTTCTCATAAGCCACAAAACGGTTGAAGCTTCTGTTCAAAAATGATGCTCCGAAATCAACTTCTGTCACCTTAGTGATACATCTTGGGATAGCACCTAAAGTTTAAAGCAGAAATTGGGGCACTTTTGAAATTAACATTTTTGACCAAAATCGACAGGTCCAAGGCTTAGGGAATTTCTCATATGCCACAAAACGGTTGAAGCTCCTGTTCAAAAATGATGCTCCGAAATCAACTTCTGTCACCTTAGTGATACATTTTGGGACAGCACCTAAAGTTTAAAGCAGAAATTGGGGCACTTTTGAAATTTTCATTTTTGACCAAAATCGACAGGTCCAAGGCTTAGGGAATTTCTCATATGCCACAAAACGGTTGAAGCTCCTGTTCAAAAATGATGCTCCGAAATCAACTTCTGTCACCTTAGTGATACATTTTGGGATAGTACCTAAAGTTTAAAGCAGAAATTGGGGCACTTTTGAAATTTTCATTTTTGACCAAAATCGACAGGTCCGGGGCTTAGGGAATTTCTCATATGCCACAAAACGGTTGAAGCTTCTGTTCAAAAATGATGCTCCGAAATCAACTTCTGTCACCTTAGTGATACATTTTGGGATAGTACCTAAAGTTTACAGCAGAAATTGGGGCACTTTTGAAAATTTCATTTTTGACCAAAATCGACAGGTCCAAGGCTTAGGGAATTTCTCATATCACACAAAACGGTTGAAGCTCCTGTTCAAAAATGATGCTCCGAAATCAACTTCTGTCACCTTAGTGATACATTTTGGGACAGCACCTAAAGTTTAAAGCAGAAATTGGGGCACTTTTGAAATGTTCATTTTTGACCAAAATCGACAGGTCCGGGGCTTAGGGAATTTCTCATATGCCACAAAACGGTTGAAGCTCCTGTTCAAAAATGATGCTCCGAAATCAACTTCTGTCACCTTAGTGATACATTTTGGGATAGTACCTAAAGTTTAAAGCAGAAATTGGGGCACTTTTGAAATTTTCATTTTTGACCAAAATCGACAGGTCCGGGGCTTAGGGAATTTCTCATATGCCACAAAACGGTTGAAGCTTCTGTTCAAAAATGATGCTCCGAAATCAACTTCTGTCACCTTAGTGATACATTTTGGGATAGTACCTAAAGTTTAAAGCAGAAATTGGGGCACTTTTGAAAATTTCATTTTTGACCAAAATCGACAGGTGCAAGGCTTAGGGAATTTCTCATATCACACAAAACGGTTGAAGCTCCTGTTCAAAAATGATGCTCCGAAATCAACTTCTGTCACCTTAGTGATACATTTTGGGACAGCACCTAAAGTTTAAAGCAGAAATTGGGGCACTTTTGAAATTTTCATTTTTGACCAAAATCGACAGGTCCGGGGCTTAGGGAATTTCTCATATGCCACAAAACGGTTGAAGCTTCTGTTCAAAAATGATGCTCCGAAATCAACTTCTGTCACCTTAGTGATACATTTTGGGATAGTACCTAAAGTTTAAAGCAGAAATTGGGGCACTTTTGACATTTTCATTTTTGACCAAAATCGACAGGTCCAAGGCTTAGGGAATTTCTCATATGCCACAAAACGGTTGAAGCTCCTGTTCAAAAATGATGCTCCGAAATCAACTTCTGTCACCTTAGTGATACATTTTGGGACAGCACCTAAAGTTTAAAGCAGAAATTGGGGCACTTTTGAAATTTTCATTTTTGACCAAAATCGACAGGTCCGGGGCTTAGGGAATTTCTCATATGCCACAAAACGGTTGAAGCTTCTGTTCAAAAATGATGCTCCGAAATCAACTTCTGTCAACTTAGTGATACATTTTGGGATAGTACCTAAATTTTAAAGCAGAATTGGGGCACTTTTGAAATTTTCATCAAAAATGATGCTCCGAAATCAACTTCTGTCACCTTAGTGATACATTTTGGGATAGTACCTAAAGTTTAAAGCAGAAATTGGGGCACTTTCGAAATTTTCATTTTTGACCAAAATCGACAGGTTCAAGGCTTAGGGAATTTCTCATATGCCACAAAACGGTTGAAGCTCCTGTTCAAAAATGATGCTCCGAAATCAACTTCTGTCACCTTAGTGATACATTTTGGGACAGCACCTAAAGTTTAAAGCAGAAATTGGGGCACTTTTGAAATTTTCATTTTTGACCAAAATCGACAGGTCCGGGGCTTAGGGAATTTCTCATATGCCACAAAACGGTTGAAGCTTCTGTTCAAAAATGATGCTCCGAAATCAACTTCTGTCACCTTAGTGATACATTTTGGGATAGTACCTAAAGTTTAAAGCAGAAATTGGGGCACTTTTGAAATTTTCATTTTTGACCAAAATCGACAGGTCCAAGGCTTAGGGAATTTCTCATATGCCACAAAACGGTTGAAGCTCCTGTTCAAAAATGATGCTCCGAAATCAACTTCTGTCACCTTAGTGATACATTTTGGGACAGCACCTAAAGTTTAAAGCAGAAATTGGGGCACTTTTGAAATTTTCATTTATTACCAAAATCGACAGGTCCGGGGCTTAGGGAATTTCTCATATGCCACAAAACGGTTGAATCTTCTGTTCAAAAATGATGCTCCGAAATCAACTTCTGTCAACTTAGTGATACATTTTGGGATAGTACCTAAAGTTTAAAGCAGAATTGGGGCACTTTTGAAATTTTCATTTTTGACCAAAATCGACAGGTCCGGGGCTTAGGGAATTTCTCATATGCCACAAAACGATTGAAGCTTCTGTTCAAAAATGATGCTCCGAAATCAACTTCTGTCAAGTTAGTGATACATTTTGGGATAGTACCTAAAGTTTAAAGCAGAATTGGGGCACTTTTGAAATTTTCATCAAAAATGATGCTCCGAAATCAACTTCTGTCACCTTAGAGATACATTTTGGGATAGCACCTAAAGTTTAAAGCAGAAATTGGGGCACTTTTGAAATTTTCATTTTTGACCAAAATCGACAGGTCCGGTGCTTAGGGAATTTCTCATATGCCACAAAACGGTTGAAGCTTCTGTTCAAAAATGATGCTCCAAAATCAACTTCTGTCACCTTAGTGATACATTTTGGGATAGCACCTAAAGTTTAAAGCAGAAATTGGGGCACTTTTGAAATTTTCATTTTTGACCAAAATCGACAGGTCCGGGGCTTAGGGAATTTCTCATATGCCACAAAACGGTTGAAGCTTCTGTTCAAAAATGATGCTCCAAAATCAACTTCTGTCACCTTAGAGATACATTTTGGGATAGTACCTAAAGTTTAAAGCAGAAATTGGGGCACTTTCAAAATTTTCATTTTTGACCAAAATCGACAGGTCCGGGCCTTAGGGATTTTCTCATATGCCACAAAACGGTTGAAGCTCCTGTTCAAAAATGATGCTCCTAAATCAACTTCTGTCACCTTAGTGATACATTTTGGGATAGTACCTTAAGTTTAAAGCAGAAATTGGGGCACTTTTGAAATTTTCATTTTTGACCAAAATCGACAGGTCCGGGGCTTAGGGAATTTCTCATATGCCACAAAACGGTTGAAGCTTCTGTTCAAAAATGATGCTCCGAAATCAACTTCTGTCAACTTAGTGATACATTTTGGGATAGTACCTAAAGTTTAAAGCAGAATTGGGGCACTTTTGAAATTTTCATCAAAAATGATGCTCCGAAATCAACTTCTGTCACCTTAGAGATACATTTTGGGATAGCACCTAAAGTTTAAAGCAGAAATTGGGGCACTTTTGAAATTTTCATTTTTGACCAAAATCGACAGGTCCGGGACTTAGGGAATTTCTCATATGCCACAAAACGGTTGAAGCTTCTGTTCAAAAATGATGCTCCGAAATCAACTTCTGTCAACTTAGTGATACATTTTGGGATAGTACCGAAAGTTTAAAGCAGAATTGGGGCACTTTTGAAATTTTCATCAAAAATGATGCTCCGAAATCAACTTCTGTCACCTTAGAGATACATTTTGGGATAGCACCTAAAGTTTAAAGCAGAAATTGGGGCACTTCTGAAATTTTCATTTTTGACCAAAATCGACAGGTCCGGTGCTTAGGGAATTTCTCATATGCCACAAAACGGTTGAAGCTTCTGTTCAAAAATGATGCTCCAAAATCAACTTCTGTCACCTTAGTGATACATTTTGGGATAGCACCTAAAGTTTAAAGCAGAAATTGGGGCACTTTTGAAATTTTCAATTTTGACCAAAATCGACAGGTCCGGGGCTTAGGGAATTTCTCACATGCCACAAAACGGTTGAAGCTTCTGTTCAAAAATGATGCTCCGAAATCAACTTCTGTCAACTTAGTGATACATTTTGGGATAGTACCTAAAGTTTAAAGCAGAATTGGGGCACTTTTGAAATTTTCATCAAAAATGATGCTCCAAAATCAACTTCTGTCAACTTAATGATACATTTTGGGATAGTACCTAAAGTTTAAAGCAGAAAGTGGGGCACTTTTGAAATTTTCATATTTGACCAAAATCGACAGGTCCAAGGCTTAGGGAATTTCTCATATGCCACAAAACGGTTGAAGCTTCTGTTCAAAAATGATGCTCCAAAATCAACTTCTGTCACCTTAGAGATACATTTTGGGATAGTACCTAAAGTTTAAAGCAGAAATTGGGGCACTTTCAAAATTTTCATTTTTGACCAAAATCGACAGGTCCGGGCCTTAGGGATTTTCTCATATGCCACAAAACGGTTGAAGCTCCTGTTCAAAAATGATGCTCCTAAATCAACTTCTGTCACCTTAGTGATACATTTTGGGACAGTACCTTAAGTTTAAAGCAGAAATTGGGGCACTTTTGAAATTTTCATTTTTGACCAAAATCGACAGGTCCGGGGCTTAGGGAATTTCTCATATGCCACAAAACGGTTGAAGCTCCTGTTCAAAAATGATGCTCCGAAATCAACTTCTGTCACCTTAGTGATACATCTTGGGATAGTACCTAAAGTTTAAAGCAGAAATTGGGGCACTTTTAAAATTTTCATTTTTGACCAAAATCGACAGGTCCGGGCCTTAGGGATTTTCTCATATGCCACAAAACAGTTGAAACTCCTGTTCAAAAATGATGCTCCTAAATCAACTTCTGTCACCTTAGTGATACATTTTGGGATAGCACCTTAAGTTTAAAGCAGAAATTGGGGCACTTTTGAAATTTTCATTTTTGACCAAAATCGACAGTTCCGGGGCTTAGGGAATTTCTCATATGCCAAAAAACGGTTGAAGCTTCTGTTCAAAAATGATGCTCCGAAATCAACTTCTGTCACCTTAGTGATACATCTTGGGATAGTACCTAAAGTTTAAAGCAGAAATTGGGGCACTTTTGAAATTTTCATTTTTGACCAAAATCGACAGGTCCAAGGCTTAGGGAATTTCTCATATGCCACAAAACGGTTGAAGCTCCTGTTCAAAAATGATGCTCCGAAATCAACTTCTGTCACCTTAGAGATACATTTTGGGATAGCACCTAAAGTTTAAAGCAGAAATTGGGGCACTTTTGAAATTTTCATTTTTGACCAAAATCGACAGGTCCGGGGCTTAGGGAATTTCTCATATGCCACAAAACGGTTGAAGCTTCTGTTCAAAAATGATGCTCCAAAATCAACTTCTGTCACCTTAGTGATACATTTTGGGATAGCACCTAAAGTTTAAAGCAGAAATTGGGGCACTTTTGAAATTTTCAATTTTGACCAAAATCGACAGGTCCGGGGCTTAGGGAATTTCTCACATGCCACAAAACGGTTGAAGCTTCTGTTCAAAAATGATGCTCCGAAATCAACTTCTGTCAACTTAGTGATACATTTTGGGATAGTACCTAAAGTTTAAAGCAGAATTGGGGCACTTTTGAAATTTTCATCAAAAATGATGCTCCGAAATCAACTTCTGTCAACTTAATGATACATTTTGGGATAGTACCTAAAGTTTAAAGCAGAAAGTGGGGCACTTTTGAAATTTTCATTTTTGACCAAAATCGACAGGTCCGGGGCTTAGGGAATTTCTCATATGCCACAAAACGGTTGAAGCTTCTGTTCAAAAATGATGCTCCGAGATCAACTTCTGTCACCTTAGTGATACATTTTGGGATAGTACCTAAAGTTTAAAGCAGAAATTGGGGCACTTTTGAAATTTTCATTTTTGACCAAAATCGACAGGTCCAAGGCTTAGGGAATTTCTCATATGCCACAAAATGGTTGAAGCTCCTGTTCAAAAATGATGCTCCGAAATCAACTTCTGTCACCTTAGTGATACATTTTGGGACAGCACCTAAAGTTTAAAGCAGAAATTGGGGCACTTTTGAAATTTTCATTTTTTACCAAAATCGACAGGTCCGGGGCTTAGGGAATTTCTCATATGCCACAAAACGGTTGAAGCTTCTGTTCAAAAATGATGCTCCGAAATCAACTTCTGTCAACTTAGTGATACATTTTGGGATAGTACCTAAAGTTTAAAGCAGAATTGGGGCACTTTTGAAATTTTCATTTTTGACCAAAATCGACAGGTCCGGGGCTTAGGGAATTTCTCATATGCCACAAAACGATTGAAGCTTCTGTTCAAAAATGATGCTCCGAAATCAACTTCTGTCAACTTAGTGATACATTTTGGGATAGTACCTAAAGTTTAAAGCAGAATTGGGGCACTTTTGAAATTTTCATCAAAAATGATGCTCCAAAATCAACTTCTGTCACCTTAGAGATACATTTTGGGATAGCACCTAAAGTTTAAAGCAGAAATTGGGGCACTTTTGAAATTTTCATTTTTGACCAAAATCGACAGGTCCGGTGCTTAGGGAATTTCTCATATGCCACAAAACGGTTGAAGCTTCTGTTCAAAAATGATGCTCCAAAATCAACTTCTGTCACCTTAGTGATACATTTTGGGATAGCACCTAAAGTTTAAAGCAGAAATTGGGGCACTTTTGAAATTTTCATTTTTGACCAAAATCGACAGGTCCGGGGCTTAGGGAATTTCTCATATGCCACAAAACGGTTGAAGCTTCTGTTCAAAAATGATGCTCCGAAATCAACTTCTGTCACCTTAGTGATACATCTTGGGATAGTACCTAAAGTTTAAAGCAGAAATTGGGGCACTTTCAAAATTTTCATTTTTGACCAAAATCGACAGGTCCGGGCCTTAGGGATTTTCTCATATGCCACAAAACGGTTGAAGCTCCTGTTCAAAAATGATGCTCCTAAATCAACTTCTGTCACCTTAGTGATACATTTTGGGATAGCACCTTAAGTTTAAAGCAGAAATTGGGGCACTTTTGAAATTTTCATTTTTGACCAAAATCGACAGTTCCGGGGCTTAGGGAATTTCTCATATGCCAAAAAACGGTTGAAGCTTCTGTTCAAAAATGATGCTCCGAAATCAACTTCTGTCAACTTAGTGATACATTTTGGGATAGTACCTAAAGTTTAAAGCAGAAATTGGGGCACTTTTGAAATTTTCATTTTTGACCAAAATCGACAGGTCCAAGGCTTAGGGAATTTCTCATATGCCACAAAACGGTTGAAGCTCCTGTTCAAAAATGATGCTCCGAAATCAACTTCTGTCACCTTAGTGATACATTTTGGGACAGCACCTAAAGTTTAAAGCAGAATTGGGGCACTTTTGAAATTTTCATCAAAAATGATGCTCCGAAATCAACTTCTGTCACCTTAGAGATACATTTTGGGATAGCACCTAAAGTTTAAAGCAGAAATTGGGGCACTTTTGAAATTTTCATTTTTGACCAAAATCGACAGGTCCGGGGCTTAGGGAATTTCTCATATGCCACAAAACGGTTGAAGCTTCTGTTCAAAAATGATGCTCCAAAATCAACTTCTGTCACCTTAGTGATACATTTTGGGATAGCACCTAAAGTTTAAAGCAGAAATTGGGGCACTTTTGAAATTTTCAATTTTGACCAAAATCGACAGGTCCGGGGCTTAGGGAATTTCTCACATGCCACAAAACGGTTGAAGCTTCTGTTCAAAAATGATGCTCCGAAATCAACTTCTGTCAACTTAGTGATACATTTTGGGATAGTACCTAAAGTTTAAAGCAGAATTGGGGCACTTTTGAAATTTTCATCAAAAATGATGCTCCGAAATCAACTTCTGTCAACTTAATGATACATTTTGGGATAGTACCTAAAGTTTAAAGCAGAAAGTGGGGCACTTTTGAAATTTTCATTTTTGACCAAAATCGACAGGTCCGGGGCTTAGGGAATTTCTCATATGCCACAAAACGGTTGAAGCTTCTGTTCAAAAATGATGCTCCGAGATCAACTTCTGTCACCTTAGTGATACATTTTGGGATAGTACCTAAAGTTTAAAGCAGAAATTGGGGCACTTTTGAAATTTTCATTTTTGACCAAAATCGACAGGTCCAAGGCTTAGGGAATTTCTCATATGCCACAAAATGGTTGAAGCTCCTGTTCAAAAATGATGCTCCGAAATCAACTTCTGTCACCTTAGTGATACATTTTGGGACAGCACCTAAAGTTTAAAGCAGAAATTGGGGCACTTTTGAAATTTTCATTTTTTACCAAAATCGACAGGTCCGGGGCTTAGGGAATTTCTCATATGCCACAAAACGGTTGAAGCTTCTGTTCAAAAATGATGCTCCGAAATCAACTTCTGTCAACTTAGTGATACATTTTGGGATAGTACCTAAAGTTTAAAGCAGAATTGGGGCACTTTTGAAATTTTCATTTTTGACCAAAATCGACAGGTCCGGGGCTTAGGGAATTTCTCATATGCCACAAAACGATTGAAGCTTCTGTTCAAAAATGATGCTCCGAAATCAACTTCTGTCAACTTAGTGATACATTTTGGGATAGTACCTAAAGTTTAAAGCAGAATTGGGGCACTTTTGAAATTTTCATTTTTGACCAAAATCGACAGGTCCGGGGCTTAGGGAATTTCTCATATGCCACAAAACGGTTGAAGCTTCTGTTCAAAAATGATGCTCCGAAATCAACTTCTGTCACCTTAGTGATACATCTTGGGATAGTACCTAAAGTTTAAAGCAGAAATTGGGGCACTTTCAAAATTTTCATTTTTGACCAAAATCGACAGGTCCGGGCCTTAGGGATTTTCTCATATGCCACAAAACGGTTGAAGCTCCTGTTCAAAAATGATGCTCCTAAATCAACTTCTGTCACCTTAGTGATACATTTTGGGATAGCACCTTAAGTTTAAAGCAGAAATTGGGGCACTTTTGAAATTTTCATTTTTGACCAAAATCGACAGTTCCGGGGCTTAGGGAATTTCTCATATGCCAAAAAACGGTTGAAGCTTCTGTTCAAAAATGATGCTCCGAAATCAACTTCTGTCAACTTAGTGATACATTTTGGGATAGTACCTAAAGTTTAAAGCAGAAATTGGGGCACTTTTGAAATTTTCATTTTTGACCAAAATCGACAGGTCCAAGGCTTAGGGAATTTCTCATATGCCACAAAACGGTTGAAGCTCCTGTTCAAAAATGATGCTCCGAAATCAACTTCTGTCACCTTAGTGATACATTTTGGGACAGCACCTAAAGTTTAAAGCAGAAATTGGGGCACTTTTGAAATTTTCATTTTTGACCAAAATCGACAGGTCCGGGGCTTAGGGAATTTCTCATATGCCACAAAACGGTTGAAGCTTCTGTTCAAAAATGATGCTCCAAAATCAACTTCTGTCAACTTAGTGATACATTTTGGGATAGTACCTAAAGTTTAAAGCAGAATTGGGGCACTTTTGAAAATTTCATTTTTGACCAAAATCGAAAGGTCCGGGGCTTAGGGAATTTCTCATATGCCACAAAACGGTTGAAGCTTCTGTTCAAAAATGATGCTCCAAAATCAACTTCTGTCACCTTAGAGATACATTTTGGGATAGTACCTAAAGTTTAAAGCAGAAATTCGGGCACTTTCAAAATTTTCATTTTTGACCAAAATCGACAGGACGGGGCTTAGGGAATTTCTCATATGCCACAAAACGGTTGAAGCTTCTGTTCAAAAATGATGCTCCGAAATCAACTTCTGTCACCTTAGTGATACATCTTGGGATAGCACCTAAAGTTTAAAGCAGAAATTAGGGCACTTTTGAAATTTTCATTTTTGACCAAAATCGACAGGTCCAAGGCTTAGGGAATTTCTCATATGCCACAAAACGGTTGAAGCTCCTGTTCAAAAATGATGCTCCGAAATCAACTTCTGTCACCTTAGTGATACATTTTGGGACAGCACCTAAAGTTTAAAGCAGAAATTGGGGCACTTTTGAAATTTTCATTTTTGACCAAAATCGACAGGTCCGGGGCTTAGGGAATTTCTCATATGCCACAAAACGGTTGAAGCTTCTGTTCAAAAATGATGCTCCGAAATCAACTTCTGTCAACTTAGTGATACATTTTGGGATAGTACCTAAAGTTTAAAGCAGAATTGGGGCACTTTTGAAATTTTCAACAAAAATGATGCTCCGAAATCAACTTCTGTCAACTTAGTGATACATTTTGGGATAGTACCTAAAGTTTAAAGCAGAAATTGGGGCACTTTTGAAATTTTCATTTTTGACCAAAATCGACAGGTCCGGGGCTTAGGGAATTTCTCATATGCCACAAAACGGTTGAAGCTCCTGTTCAAAAATGATGCTCCGAAATCAACTTCTGTCACCTTAGTGATACATTTTGGGAAAGCACCTAAAGTTTAAAGCAGAAATTGGGGCACTTTTGAAATTTTCATTTTTGACCAAAATCGACAGGTCCGGGGCTTAGGGAATTTCTCATATGCCACAAAACGGTTGAAGCTTCTGTTCAAAAATGATGCTCCGAAATCAACTTCTGTCACCTTAGTGATACATTTTGGGATAGTACCTAAAGTTTAAAGCAGAAATTGGGGCACTTTTGAAATTTTCATTTTTGACTAAAATCGACAGGTCCAAGGCTTAGGGAATTTCTCATATGCCACAAAACGGTTGAAGCTCCTGTTCAAAAATGATGCTCCGAAATCAACTTCTGTCACCTTAGTGATACATTTTGGGACAGCACCTAAAGTTTAAAGCAGAAATTGGGGCACTTTTGAAATTTTCATTTTTGACCAAAATCGACAGGTCCGGGGCTTAGGGAATTTCTCATATGCCACAACACGGTTGAAGCTTCTATTCAAAAATGATGCTCCGAAATCAACTTCTGTCACCTTAGTGATACATTTTGGGATAGTACCTAAAGTTTAAAGCAGAAATTGGGGCACTTTTGAAATTTTCATTTTTGACCAAAATCGACAGGTCCAAGGCTTAGAGAATTTCTCATATGCCACAAAATGGTTGAAGCTCCTGTTCAAAAATGATGCTCCGAAATCAACTTCTGTCACCTTAGTGATACATTTTGGGACAGCACCTAAAGTTTGAAGCAGAAATTGGGGCACTTTTGAAATTTTCATTTTTGACCAAAATCGACAGGTCCGGGGCTTAGGGAATTTCTCATATGCCACAAAACGGTTGAAGCTTCTGTTCAAAAATGATGCTCCGAAATCAACTTCTGTCAACTTAGTGATACATTTTGGGATAGTACCTAAAGTTTAAAGCAGAAATTGGGGCACTTTTGAAATTTTCATTTTTGACCAAAATCGACAGGTCCGGGGCTTAGGGAATTTCTCATATGCCACAAAACGGTTGAAGCTTCTGTTCAAAAATGATGCTCCGAAATCAACTTCTGTCAACTTAGTGATACATTTTGGGACAGCACCTAAAGTTTAAAGCAGAAATTGGGGCACTTTTGAAATTTTCATTTTTGACCAAAATCGACAGGTCCGGGGCTTAGGGAATTTCTCATATGCCACAAAACGGTTGAAGCTTCTGTTCAAAAATGATGCTCCGAAATCAACTTCTGTCACCTTAGTGATACATTTTGGGATAGTACCTAAAGTTTAAAGCAGAAATTGGGGCACTTTTGAAATTTTCATTTTTGACCAAAATCGACAGGTCCGGGGCTTAGGGAATTTCTCATATGCCACAAAACGGTTGAAGCTTCTGTTCAAAAATGATGCTCCGAAATCAACTTCTGTCAACTTAGTGATACATTTTGGGATAGTACCTAAAGTTTAAAGCAGAATTGGGGCACTTTTGAAATTTTAATCAAAAATGATGCTCCGAAATCAACTTCTGTCACCTTAGAGATACATTTTGGGACAGCACCTAAAGTTTAAAGCAGAAATTGGGGCACTTTTGAAATTTTCATTTTTGACCAAAATCGACAGGTCCGGGGCTTAGGGAATTTCTCATATGCCACAAAACGGTTGAAGCTTCTGTTCAAAAATGATGCTCCGAAATCAACTTCTGTCACCTTAGTGATACATTTTGGGATAGTACCTAAAGTTTAAAGCAGAAATTGGGGCACTTTCAAAATTTTCATTTTTGACCAAAATCGACAGGTCCGGGCCTTAGGGATTTTCTCATATGCCACAAAACGGTTGAAGCTCCTGTTCAAAAATGATGCTCCTAAATCAACTTCTGTCACCTTAGTGATACATTTTGGGATAGCACCTTAAGTTTAAAGCAGAAATTGGGGCACTTTTGAAATTTTCATTTTTGACCAAAATCGACAGTTCCGGGGCTTAGGGAATTTCTCATATGCCAAAAAACGGTTGAAGCTTCTGTTCAAAAATGATGCTCCGAAATCAACTTCTGTCAACTTAGTGATACATTTTGGGATAGTACCTAAAGTTTAAAGCAGAAATTGGGGCACTTTTGAAATTTTCATTTTTGAACAAAATCGACAGGTCCAAGGCTTAGGGAATTTCTCATATGCCACAAAACGGTTGAAGCTCCTGTTCAAAAATGATGCTCCGAAATCAACTTCTGTCACCTTAGTGATACATTTTGGGACAGCACCTAAAGTTTAAAGCAGAAATTGGGGCACTTTTGAAATTTTCATTTTTGACCAAAATCGACAGGTCCGGGGCTTAGGGAATTTCTCATATGCCACAAAACGGTTGAAGCTTCTGTTCAAAAATGATGCTCCAAAATCAACTTCTGTCAACTTAGTGATACATTTTGGGATAGTACCTAAAGTTTAAAGCAGAATTGGGGCACTTTTGAAATTTTCATCAAAAATGATGCTCCGAAATCAACTTCTGTCACCTTAGAGATACATTTTGGGATAGCACCTAAAGTTTAAAGCAGAAATTGGGGCACTTTTGAAATTTTCATTTTTGACCAAAATCGACAGGTCCGGGGCTTAGGGAATTTCTCACATGCCACAAAACGGTTGAAGCTTCTGTTCAAAAATGATGCTCCAAAATCAACTTCTGTCACCTTAGTGATACATTTTGGGATAGCACCTAAAGTTTAAAGCAGAAATTGGGGCACTTTTGAAATTTTCATTTTTGACCAAAATCGACAGGTCCGGGGCTTAGGGAATTTCTCACATGCCACAAAACGGTTGAAGCTTCTGTTCAAAAATGATGCTCCAAAATCAACTTCTGTCACCTTAGAGATACATTTTGGGATAGTACCTAAAGTTTAAAGCAGAAATTGGGGCACTTTCAAAATTTTCATTTTTGACCAAAATCGACAGGTCCGGGCCTTAGGGATTTTCTCATATGCCACAAAACGGTTGAAGCTCCTGTTCAAAAATGATGCTCCTAAATCAACTTCTGTCACCTTAGTGATACATCTTGGGATAGCACTTAAAGTTTAAAGCAGAAATTGGGGCACTTTTGAAAATTTCATTTTTGACCAAAATCGAAAGGTCCGGGGCTTAGGGAATTTCTCATATGCCACAAAACGGTTGAAGCTTCTGTTCAAAAATGATGCTCCAAAATCAACTTCTGTCACCTTAGAGATACATTTTGGGATAGTACCTAAAGTTTAAAGCAGAAATTCGGGCACTTTCAAAATTTTCATTTTTGACCAAAATCGACAGGACGGGGCTTAGGGAATTTCTCATATGCCACAAAACGGTTGAAGCTTCTGTTCAAAAATGATGCTCCGAAATCAACTTCTGTCACCTTAGTGATACATCTTGGGATAGCACCTAAAGTTTAAAGCAGAAATTGGGGCACTTTTGAAATTTTCATTTTTGACCAAAATCGATAGGTCCAAGGCTTAGGGAATTTCTCATATGCCACAAAACGGTTGAAGCTCATGTTCAAAAATGATGCTCCGAAATCAACTTCTGTCACCTTAGTGATACATTTTGGGACAGCACCTAAAGTTTAAAGCAGAAATTGGGGCACTTTTGAAATTTTCATTTTTGACCAAAATCGACAGGTCCAAGGCTTAGGGAATTTCTCATATGCCACAAAACGGTTGAAGCTTCTGTTCAAAAATGATGCTCCGAAATCAACTTCTGTCAACTTAGTGATACATTTTGGGATAGTACCTAAAGTTTAAAGCAGAATTGGGGCACTTTTGAAATTTTCAACAAAAATGATGCTCCGAAATCAACTTCTGTCAACTTAGTGATACATTTTGGGATAGTACCTAAAGTTTAAAGCAGAAATTGGGGCACTTTTGAAATTTTCATTTTTGACCAAAATCGACAGGTCCGGGGCTTAGGGAATTTCTCATATGCCACAAAACGGTTGAAGCTCCTGTTCAAAAATGATGCTCCGAAATCAACTTCTGTCACCTTAGTGATACATTTTGGGACAGCACCTAAAGTTTAAAGCAGAAATTGGGGCACTTTTGAAATTTTCATTTTTGACCAAAATCGACAGGTCCGGGGCTTAGGGAATTTCTCATATGCCACAAAACGGTTGAAGCTTCTGTTCAAAAATGATGCTCCGAAATCAACTTCTGTCACCTTAGTGATACATTTTGGGATAGTACCTAAAGTTTAAAGCAGAAATTGGGGCACTTTTGAAATTTTCATTTTTGACCAAAATCGACAGGTCCAAGGCTTAGGGAATTTCTCATATGCCACAAAACGGTTGAAGCTCCTGTTCAAAAATGATGCTCCGAAATCAACTTCTGTCACCTTAGTGATACATTTTGGGACAGCACCTAAAGTTTAAAGCAGAAATTGGGGCACTTTTGAAATTTTCATTTTTGACCAAAATCGACAGGTCCGGGGCTTAGGGAATTTCTCATATGCCACAACACGGTTGAAGCTTCTGTTCAAAAATGATGCTCCGAAATCAACTTCTGTCACCTTAGTGATACATTTTGGGATAGTACCTAAAGTTTAAAGCAGAAATTGGGGCACTTTTGAAATTTTCATTTTTGACCAAAATCGACAGGTCCGGGGCTTAGGGAATTTCTCATATGCCACAAAACGGTTGAAGCTTCTGTTCAAAAATGATGCTCCGAAATCAACTTCTGTCACCTTAGTGATACATCTTGGGATAGCACCTTAAGTTTAAAGCAGAAATTGGGGCACTTTTGAAATTTTCATTTTTGACCAAAATCGACAGTTCCGGGGCTTAGGGAATTTCTCATATGCCAAAAAACGGTTGAAGCTTCTGTTCAAAAATGATGCTCCGAAATCAACTTCTGTCAACTTAGTGATACATTTTGGGATAGTACCTAAAGTTTAAAGCAGAAATTGGGGCACTTTTGAAATTTTCATTTTTGACCAAAATCGACAGGTCCAAGGCTTAGGGAATTTCTCATATGCCACAAAACGGTTGAAGCTTCTGTTCAAAAATGATGCTCCAAAATCAACTTCTGTCAACTTAGTGATACATTTTGGGATAGTACCTAAAGTTTAAAGCAGAATTGGGGCACTTTTGAAATTTTCATCAAAAATGATGCTCCGAAATCAACTTCTGTCACCTTAGAGATACATTTTGGGATAGCACCTAAAGTTTAAAGCAGAAATTGGGGCACTTTTGAAATTTTCATTTTTGACCAAAATCGACAGGTCCGGGGCTTAGGGAATTTCTCACATGCCACAAAACGGTTGAAGCTTCTGTTCAAAAATGATGCTCCAAAATCAACTTCTGTCACCTTAGTGATACATTTTGGGATAGCACCTAAAGTTTAAAGCAGAAATTGGGGCACTTTTGAAATTTTCATTTTTGACCAAAATCGACAGGTCCGGGGCTTAGGGAATTTCTCACATGCCACAAAACGGTTGAAGCTTCTGTTCAAAAATGATGCTCCAAAATCAACTTCTGTCACCTTAGAGATACATTTTGGGATAGTACCTAAAGTTTAAAGCAGAAATTGGGGCACTTTCAAAATTTTCATTTTTGACCAAAATCGACAGGTCCGGGCCTTAGGGATTTTCTCATATGCCACAAAACGGTTGAAGCTCCTGTTCAAAAATGATGCTCCTAAATCAACTTCTGTCACCTTAGTGATACATCTTGGGATAGTACCTAAAGTTTAAAGCAGAAATTGGGGCACTTTTGAAAATTTCATTTTTGACCAAAATCGAAAGGTCCGGGGCTTAGGGAATTTCTCATATGCCACAAAATGGTTGAAGCTTCTGTTCAAAAATGATGCTCCAAAATCAACTTCTGTCACCTTAGAGATACATTTTGGGATAGTACCTAAAGTTTAAAGCAGAAATTCGGGCACTTTCAAAATTTTCATTTTTGACCAAAATCGACAGGACGGGGCTTAGGGAATTTCTCATATGCCACAAAACGGTTGAAGCTTCTGTTCAAAAATGATGCTCCGAAATCAACTTCTGTCACCTTAGTGATACATCTTGGGATAGCACCTAAAGTTTAAAGCAGAAATTGGGGCACTTTTGAAATTTTCATTTTTGACCAAAATCGACAGGTCCAAGGCTTAGGGAATTTCTCATATGCCACAAAACGGTTGAAGCTCCTGTTCAAAAATGATGCTCCGAAATCAACTTCTGTCACCTTAGTGATACATTTTGGGACAGCACCTAAAGTTTAAAGCAGAAATTGGGGCACTTTTGAAATTTTCATTTTTGACCAAAATCGACAGGTCCGGGGCTTAGGGAATTTCTCATATGCCACAAAACGGTTGAAGCTTCTGTTCAAAAATGATGCTCCGAAATCAACTTCTGTCAACTTAGTGATACATTTTGGGATAGTACCTAAAGTTTAAAGCAGAATTGGGGCACTTTTGAAATTTTCAACAAAAATGATGCTCCGAAATCAACTTCTGTCAACTTAGTGATACATTTTGGGATAGTACCTAAAGTTTAAAGCAGAAATTGGGGCACTTTTGAAATTTTCATTTTTGACCAAAATCGACAGGTCCGGGGCTTAGGGAATTTCTCATATGCCACAAAACGGTTGAAGCTCCTGTTCAAAAATGATGCTCCGAAATCAACTTCTGTCACCTTAGTGATACATTTTGGGACAGCACCTAAAGTTTAAAGCAGAAATTGGGGCACTTTTGAAATTTTCATTTTTGACCAAAATCGACAGGTCCGGGGCTTAGGGAATTTCTCATATGCCACAAAACGGTTGAAGCTTCTGTTCAAAAATGATGCTCCGAAATCAACTTCTGTCACCTTAGTGATACATTTTGGGATAGTACCTAAAGTTTAAAGCAGAAATTGGGGCACTTTTGAAATTTTCATTTTTGACCAAAATCGACAGGTCCAAGGCTTAGGGAATTTCTCATATGCCACAAAACGGTTGAAGCTCCTGTTCAAAAATGATGCTCCGAAATCAACTTCTGTCACCTTAGTGATACATTTTGGGACAGCACCTAAAGTTTAAAGCAGAAATTGGGGCACTTTTGAAATTTTCATTTTTGACCAAAATCGACAGGTCCGGGGCTTAGGGAATTTCTCATATGCCACAACACGGTTGAAGCTTCTGTTCAAAAATGATGCTCCGAAATCAACTTCTGTCACCTTAGTGATACATTTTGGGATAGTACCTAAAGTTTAAAGCAGAAATTGGGGCACTTTTGAAATTTTCATTTTTGACCAAAATCGACAGGTCCGGGGCTTAGGGAATTTCTCATATGCCACAAAACGGTTGAAGCTTCTGTTCAAAAATGATGCTCCGAAATCAACTTCTGTCACCTTAGTGATACATCTTGGGATAGTACCTAAAGTTTAAAGCAGAAATTGGGGCACTTTCAAAATTTTCATTTTTGACCAAAATCGACAGGTCCGGGCCTTAGGGATTTTCTCATATGCCACAAAACGGTTGAAGCTCCTGTTCAAAAATGATGCTCCTAAATCAACTTCTGTCACCTTAGTGATACATTTTGGGATAGCACCTTAAGTTTAAAGCAGAAATTGGGGCACTTTTGAAATTTTCATTTTTGACCAAAATCGACAGTTCCGGGGCTTAGGGAATTTCTCATATGCCAAAAAACGGTTGAAGCTTCTGTTCAAAAATGATGCTCCGAAATCAACTTCTGTCAACTTAGTGATACATTTTGGGATAGTACCTAAAGTTTAAAGCAGAAATTGGGGCACTTTTGAAATTTTCATTTTTGACCAAAATCGACAGGTCCAAGGCTTAGGGAATTTCTCATATGCCACAAAATGGTTGAAGCTCCTGTTCAAAAATGATGCTCCGAAATCAACTTCTGTCACCTTAGTGATACATTTTGGGATAGCACCTAAAGTTTAAAGCAGAAATTGGGGCACTTTTGAAATTTTCATTTTTGACCAAAATCGACAGGTCCGGGGCTTAGGGAATTTCTCATATGCCACAAAACGGTTGAAGCTTCTGTTCAAAAATGATGCTCCAAAATCAACTTCTGTCAACTTAGTGATACATTTTGGGATAGTACCTAAAGTTTAAAGCAGAATTGGGGCACTTTTGAAATTTTCATCAAAAACGATGCTCCGAAATCAACTTCTGTCACCTTAGAGATACATTTTGGGATAGCACCTAAAGTTTAAAGCAGAAATTGGGGCACTTTTGAAATTTTCATTTTTGACCAAAATCGACAGGTCCGGGGCTTAGGGAATTTCTCACATGCCACAAAACGGTTGAAGCTTCTGTTCAAAAATGATGCTCCAAAATCAACTTCTGTCACCTTAGTGATACATTTTGGGATAGCACCTAAAGTTTAAAGCAGAAATTGGGGCACTTTTGAAATTTTCATTTTTGACCAAAATCGACAGGTCCGGGGCTTAGGGAATTTCTCACATGCCACAAAACGGTTGAAGCTTCTGTTCAAAAATGATGCTCCAAAATCAACTTCTGTCACCTTAGAGATACATTTTGGGATAGTACCTAAAGTTTAAAGCAGAAATTAGGGCACTTTCAAAATTTTCATTTTTGACCAAAATCGACAGGACGGGGCTTAGGGAATTTCTCATATGCCACAAAACGGTTGAAGCTTCTGTTCAAAAATGATGCTCCGAAATCAACTTCTGTCACCTTAGTGATACATTTTGGGATAGCACCTAAAGTTTAAAGCAGAAATTGGGGCACTTTTGAAATTTTCATTTTTGACCAAAATCGACAGGTCCCGGGCTTAGGGAATTTCTCATATGCCACAAAACGGTTGAAGCTTCTGTTCAAAAATGATGCTCCGAAATCAACTTCTGTCACCTTAGTGATACATCTTGGGATAGCACCTAAAGTTTAAAGCAGAAATTGGGGCACTTTTGAAATTTTCATTTTTGACCAAAATCGACAGGTCCGGGGCTTAGGGAATTTCTCATATGCCACAAAACGGTTGAAGCTTCTGTTCAAAAATGATGCTCCGAAATCAACTTCTGTCAACTTAGTGATACATTTTGGGATAGTACCTAAAGTTTAAAGCAGAATTGGGGCACTTTTGAAATTTTCAACAAAAATGATGCTCCGAAATCAACTTCTGTCAACTTAGTGATACATTTTGGGATAGTACCTAAAGTTTAAAGCAGAAATTGGGGCACTTTTGAAATTTTCATTTTTGACCAAAATCGACAGGTCCGGGGCTTAGGGAATTTCTCATATGCCACAAAACGGTTGAAGCTCCTGTTCAAAAATGATGCTCCGAAATCAACTTCTGTCACCTTAGTGATACATTTTGGGACAGCACCTAAAGTTTAAAGCAGAAATTGGGGCACTTTTGAAATTTTCATTTTTGACCAAAATCGACAGGTCCGGGGCTTAGGGAATTTCTCATATGCCACAAAACGGTTGAAGCTTCTGTTCAAAAATGATGCTCCGAAATCAACTTCTGTCAACTTAGTGATACATTTTGGGATAGTACCTAAAGTTTAAAGCAGAAATTGGGGCACTTTTGAAATTTTCATTTTTGACCAAAATCGACAGGTCCGGGGCTTAGGGAATTTCTCATATGCCACAAAACGGTTGAAGCTTCTGTTCAAAAATGATGCTCCGAAATCAACTTCTGTCAACTTAGTGATACATTTTGGGATAGTACCTAAAGTTTAAAGCAGAATTGGGGCACTTTTGAAATTTTCATCAAAAATGATGCTCCGAAATCAACTTCTGTCAACTTAGTGATACATTTTGGGATAGTACCTAAAGTTTAAAGCAGAAAGTGGGGCACTTTTGAAATTTTCATTTTTGACCAAAATCGACAGGTCCAAGGCTTAGGGAATTTCTCATATGCCACAAAACGTTTGAAGCTCCTGTTCAAAAATGATGCTCCGAAATCAACTTCTGTCACCTTAGTGATACATTTTGGGACAGCACCTAAAGTTTAAAGCAGAAATTGGGGCACTTTTGAAATTTTCATTTTTGACCAAAATCGACAGGTCCGGGGCTTAGGGAATTTCTCATATGCCACAAAACGGTTGAAGCTTCTGTTCAAAAATGATGCTCCGAAATCAACTTCTGTCACCTTAGTGATACATTTTGGGATAGTACCTAAAGTTTAAAGCAGAAATTGGGGCACTTTTGAAATTTTCATTTTTGACCAAAATCGACAGGTCCGGGGCTTAGGGAATTTCTCATATGCCACAAAACGGTTGAAGCTTCTGTTCAAAAATGATGCTCCGAAATCAACTTCTGTCAACTTAGTGATACATTTTGGGATAGTACCTAAAGTTTAAAGCAGAATTGGGGCACTTTTGAAATTTTCATCAAAAATTATGCTCCGAAATCAACTTCTGTCACCTTAGAGATACATTTTGGGACAGCACCTAAAGTTTAAAGCAGAAATTGGGGCACTTTTGAAATTTTCATTTTTGACCAAAATCGACAGGTCCGGGGCTTAGGGAATTTCTCATATGCCACAAAACGGTTGAAGCTTCTGTTCAAAAATGATGCTCCGAAATCAACTTCTGTCACCTTAGTGATACATTTTGGGATAGTACCTAAAGTTTAAAGCAGAAATTGGGGCACTTTCAAAATTTTCATTTTTGACCAAAATCGACAGGTCCGGGCCTTAGGGATTTTCTCATATGCCACAAAACGGTTGAAGCTCCTGTTCAAAAATGATGCTCCTAAATCAACTTCTGTCACCTTAGTGATACATTTTGGGATAGCACCTTAAGTTTAAAGCAGAAATTGGGGCACTTTTGAAATTTTCATTTTTGACCAAAATCGACAGTTCCGGGGCTTAGGGAATTTCTCATATGCCAAAAAACGGTTGAAGCTTCTGTTCAAAAATGATGCTCCGAAATCAACTTCTGTCAACTTCGTGATACATTTTGGGATAGTACCTAAAGTTTAAAGCAGAAATTGGGGCACTTTTGAAATTTTCATTTTTGACCAAAATCGACAGGTCCAAGGCTTAGGGAATTTCTCATATGCCACAAAACGGTTGAAGCTCCTGTTCAAAAATGATGCTCCGAAATCAACTTCTGTCACCTTAGTGATACATTTTGGGACAGCACCTAAAGTTTAAAGCAGAAATTGGGGCACTTTTGAAATTTTCATTTTTGACCAAAATCGACAGGTCCGGGGCTTAGGGAATTTCTCATATGCCACAAAACGGTTGAAGCTTCTGTTCAAAAATGATGCTCCAAAATCAACTTCTGTCAACTTAGTGATACATTTTGGGATAGTACCTAAAGTTTAAAGCAGAATTGGGGCACTTTTGAAATTTTCATCAAAAATGATGCTCCGAAATCAACTTCTGTCACCTTAGAGATACATTTTGGGATAGCACCTAAAGTTTAAAGCAGAAATTGGGGCACTTTTGAAATTTTCATTTTTGACCAAAATCGACAGGTCCGGGGCTTAGGGAATTTCTCACATGCCACAAAACGGTTGAAGCTTCTGTTCAAAAATGATGCTCCAAAATCAACTTCTGTCACCTTAGTGATACATTTTGGGATAGCACCTAAAGTTTAAAGCAGAAATTGGGGCACTTTTGAAATTTTCATTTTTGACCAAAATCGACAGGTCCGGGGCTTAGGGAATTTCTCACATGCCACAAAACGGTTGAAGCTTCTGTTCAAAAATGATGCTCCAAAATCAACTTCTGTCACCTTAGAGATACATTTTGGGATAGTACCTAAAGTTTAAAGCAGAAATTGGGGCACTTTCAAAATTTTCATTTTTGACCAAAATCGACAGGTCCGGGCCTTAGGGATTTTCTCATATGCCACAAAACGGTTGAAGCTCCTGTTCAAAAATGATGCTCCTAAATCAACTTCTGTCACCTTAGTGATACATCTTGGGATAGCACCTAAAGTTTAAAGCAGAAATTGGGGCACTTTTGAAAATTTCATTTTTGACCAAAATCGAAAGGTCCGGGGCTTAGGGAATTTCTCATATGCCACAAAACGGTTGAAGCTTCTGTTCAAAAATGATGCTCCAAAATCAACTTCTGTCACCTTAGAGATACATTTTGGGATAGTACCTAAAGTTTAAAGCAGAAATTCGGGCACTTTCAAAATTTTCATTTTTGACCAAAATCGACAGGACGGGGCTTAGGGAATTTCTCATATGCCACAAAACGGTTGAAGCTTCTGTTCAAAAATGATGCTCCGAAATCAACTTCTGTCACCTTAGTGATACATCTTGGGATAGCACCTAAAGTTTAAAGCAGAAATTGGGGCACTTTTGAAATTTTCATTTTTGACCAAAATCGACAGGTCCAAGGCTTAGGGAATTTCTCATATGCCACAAAACGGTTGAAGCTCCTGTTCAAAAATGATGCTCCGAAATCAACTTCTGTCACCTTAGTGATACATTTTGGGACAGCACCTAAAGTTTAAAGCAGAAATTGGGGCACTTTTGAAATTTTCATTTTTGACCAAAATCGACAGGTCCGGGGCTTAGGGAATTTCTCATATGCCACAAAACGGTTGAAGCTTCTGTTCAAAAATGATGCTCCGAAATCAACTTCTGTCAACTTAGTGATACATTTTGGGATAGTACCTAAAGTTTAAAGCAGAATTGGGGCACTTTTGAAATTTTCAACAAAAATGATGCTCCGAAATCAACTTCTGTCAACTTAGTGATACATTTTGGGATAGTACCTAAAGTTTAAAGCAGAAATTGGGGCACTTTTGAAATTTTCATTTTTGACCAAAATCGACAGGTCCGGGGCTTAGGGAATTTCTCATATGCCACAAAACGGTTGAAGCTCCTGTTCAAAAATGATGCTCCGAAATCAACTTCTGTCACCTTAGTGATACATTTTGGGACAGCACCTAAAGTTTAAAGCAGAAATTGGGGCACTTTTGAAATTTTCATTTTTGACCAAAATCGACAGGTCCGGGGCTTAGGGAATTTCTCATATGCCACAAAACGGTTGAAGCTTCTGTTCAAAAATGATGCTCCGAAATCAACTTCTGTCACCTTAGTGATACATTTTGGGATAGTACCTAAAGTTTAAAGCAGAAATTGGGGCACTTTTGAAATTTTCATTTTTGACCAAAATCGACAGGTCCAAGGCTTAGGGAATTTCTCATATGCCACAAAACGGTTGAAGCTCCTGTTCAAAAATGATGCTCCAAAATCAACTTCTGTCACCTTAGTGATACATTTTGGGACAGCACCTAAAGTTTAAAGCAGAAATTGGGGCACTTTTGAAATTTTCATTTTTGACCAAAATCGACAGGTCCGGGGCTTAGGGAATTTCTCATATGCCACAACACGGTTGAAGCTTCTGTTCAAAAATGATGCTCCGAAATCAACTTCTGTCACCTTAGTGATACATTTTGGGATAGTACCTAAAGTTTAAAGCAGAAATTGGGGCACTTTTGAAATTTTCATTTTTGACCAAAATCGACAGGTCCAAGGCTTAGAGAATTTCTCATATGCCACAAAATGGTTGAAGCTCCTGTTCAAAAATGATGCTCCGAAATCAACTTCTGTCACCTTAGTGATACATTTTGGGACAGCACCTAAAGTTTGAAGCAGAAATTGGGGCACTTTTGAAATTTTCATTTTTGACCAAAATCGACAGGTCCGGGGCTTAGGGAATTTCTCATATGCCACAAAACGGTTGAAGCTTCTGTTCAAAAATGATGCTCCGAAATCAACTTCTGTCAACTTAGTGATACATTTTGGGATAGTACCTAAAGTTTAAAGCAGAAATTGGGGCACTTTTGAAATTTTCATTTTTGACCAAAATCGACAGGTCCGGGGCTTAGGGAATTTCTCATATGCCACAAAACGGTTGAAGCTTCTGTTCAAAAATGATGCTCCGAAATCAACTTCTGTCAACTTAGTGATACATTTTGGGATAGTACCTAAAGTTTAAAGCAGAATTGGGGCACTTTTGAAATTTTCATCAAAAATGATGCTCCGAAATCAACTTCTGTCAACTTAGTGATACATTTTGGGATAGTACCTAAAGTTTAAAGCAGAAAGTGGGGCACTTTTGAAATTTTCATTTTTGACCAAAATCGACAGGTCCAAGGCTTAGGGAATTTCTCATATGCCACAAAACGTTTGAAGCTCCTGTTCAAAAATGATGCTCCGAAATCAACTTCTGTCACCTTAGTGATACATTTTGGGACAGCACCTAAAGTTTAAAGCAGAATTGGGGCACTTTTGAAATTTTCATCAAAAATGATGCTCCGAAATCAACTTCTGTCACCTTAGAGATACATTTTGGGACAGCACCTAAAGTTTAAAGCAGAAATTGGGGCACTTTTGAAATTTTCATTTTTGACCAAAATCGACAGGTCCGGGGCTTAGGGAATTTCTCATATGCCACAAAACGGTTGAAGCTTCTGTTCAAAAATGATGCTCCGAAATCAACTTCTGTCACCTTAGTGATACATTTTGGGATAGTACCTAAAGTTTAAAGCAGAAATTGGGGCACTTTTGAAATTTTCATTTTTGACCAAAATCGACAGGTCCGGTGCTTAGGGAATTTCTCATATGCCACAAAACGGTTGAAGCTTCTGTTCAAAAATGATGCTCCAAAATCAACTTCTGTCACCTTAGTGATACATTTTGGGATAGCACCTAAAGTTTAAAGCAGAAATTGGGGCACTTTTGAAATTTTCATTTTTGACCAAAATTGACAGGTCCGGGGCTTAGGGAATTTCTCATATGCCACAAAACGGTTGAAGCTTCTGTTCAAAAATGATGCTCCAAAATCAACTTCTGTCACCTTAGAGATACATTTTGGGATAGTACCTAAAGTTTAAAGCAGAAATTGGGGCACTTTCAAAATTTTCATTTTTGACCACAATCGACAGGTCCGGGCCTTAGGGATTTTCTCATATGCCACAAAACGGTTGAAGCTCCTGTTCAAAAATGATGCTCCTAAATCAACTTCTGTCACCTTAGTGATACATTTTGGGATAGTACCTTAAGTTTAAAGCAGAAATTGGGGCACTTTTGAAATTTTCATTTTTGACCAAAATCGACAGGCTTAGGGAATTTCTCATATGCCACAAAACGGTTGAAGCTCCTGTTCAAAAATGATGCTCCGAAATCAACTTCTGTCATCTTAGTGATACATTTTGGGACAGCACCTAAAGTTTAAAGCAGAAATTAGGGCACTTTTGAAATTTTCATTTTTGACCAAAATCGACAGGTCCGGGGCTTAGGGAATTTCTCATATGCCACAAAACGGTTGAAGCTCCTGTTCAAAAATGATGCTCCGAAATCAACTTCTGTCACCTTAGTGATACATCTTGGGATAGCACCTTAAGTTTAAAGCAGAAATTGGGGCACTTTTGAAATTTTCATTTTTGACCAAAATCGACAGTTCCGGGGCTTAGGGAATTTCTCATATGCCACAAAACGGTTGAAGCTCCTGTTCAAAAATGATGCTCCGAAATCAACTTCTGTCACCTTAGTGATACATCTTGGGATAGTACCTAAAGTTTAAAGCAGAATTTGGGGCACTTTCAAAATTTTCATTTTTGACCAAAATCGACAGGTCCGGGCCTTAGGGATTTTCTCATATGCCACAAAACGGTTGAAGCTCCTGTTCAAAAATGATGCTCCTAAATCAACTTCTGTCACCTTAGTGATACATTTTGGGATAGCACCTTAAGTTTAAAGCAGAAATTGGGGCACTTTTGAAATTTTCATTTTTGACCAAAATCGACAGTTCCGGGGCTTAGGGAATTTCTCATATGCCAAAAAACGGTTGAAGCTTCTGTTCAAAAATGATGCTCCGAAATCAACTTCTGTCAACTTAGTGATACATTTTGGGATAGTACCTAAAGTTTAAAGCAGAAATTGGGGCACTTTTGAATTTTTCATTTTTGACCAGAATCGACAGGTCCGAGGCTTAGGGAATTTCTCATATGCCACAAAACGGTTGAAGCTCCTGTTCAAAAATGATGCTCCGAAATCAACTTCTGTCACCTTAGAGATACATTTTGGGATAGTACCTAAAGTTTAAAGCAGAAATTGGGGCACTTTTGAATTTTTAATTTTTGACGAGAATCGACAGGTCCGGGGCTTAGGGAATTTCTCATATGCCACAAAACGGTTGAAGCTTCTGTTCAAAAATAATGCTCCAAAATCAACTTCTGTCACCTTAGAGATACATTTTGGGATAGTACCTAAAGTTTAAAGCAGAAATTGGGGCACTTTCAAAATTTTCATTTTTGACCAAAATTGACAGGTCCGGGCCTTAGGGATTTTCTCATATGCCACAAAACGGTTGAAGCTCCTGTTCAAAAATGATGCTCCTAAATCAACTTCTGTCACCTTAGTGATACATTTTGGGATAGTACCTTAAGTTTAAAGCAGAAATTGGGGCACTTTTGAAATTTTCATTTTTGACCAAAATCGACAGGTCCGGGGCTTGGGGAATTTCTCATATGCCACAAAACGGTTGAAGCTCCTGTTCAAAAATGATGCTCCGAAATCAACTTCTGTCATCTTAGTGATACATTTTGGGACAGTACCTAAAGTTTAAAGCAGAAATTGGGGCACTTTTGAAATTTTCATTTTTGACCAAAATCGACAGGTCCGGGGCTTAGGGAATTTCTCATATGCCACAAAACGGTTGAAGCTCCTGTTCAAAAATGATGCTCCGAAATCAACTTCTGTCACCTTAGTGATACATTTTGGGATAGCACCTAAAGTTTAAAGCAGAAATTGGGGCACTTTTGAAATTTTCATTTTTGACCAAAATTGACAGGTCCGGCCGGGGCTTAAGGAATTTCTCATATGCCACAAAACGGTTGAAGCTTCTGTTCAAAAATGATGCTCCAAAATCAACTTCTGTCACCTTAGTGATACATTTTGGGATAGCACCTACAGTTTAAAGCAGAAAATGGGGCACTTTTGAAATTTTCATTTTTGACCAAAATCGACAGGTCCGGTGCTTAGGGAATTTCTCATATGCCACAAAACGGTTGAAGCTTCTGTTCAAAAATGATGCTCCAAAATCAACTTCTGTCACCTTAGTGATACATTTTGGGATAGCACCTAAAGTTTAAAGCAGAAATTGGGGCACTTTTGAAATTTTCATTTTTGACCAAAATCGACAGGTCCGGGGCTTAGGGAATTTCTCATATGCCACAAAACGGTTGAAGCTTCTGTTCAAAAATGATGCTCCAAAATCAACTTCTGTCACCTTAGAGATACATTTTGGGATAGTACCTAAAGTTTAAAGCAGAAATTGGGGCACTTTCAAAATTTTCATTTTTGACCAAAATCGACAGGTCTGGGCCTTAGGGATTTTCTCATATGCCACAAAACGGTTGAAGCTCCTGTTCAAAAATGATGCTCCTAAATCAACTTCTGTCACCTTAGTGATACATTTTGGGATAGTACCTTAAGTTTAAAGCAGAAATTGGGGCACTTTTGAAATTTTCATTTTTGACCAAAATCGACAGGCTTAGGGAATTTCTCATATGCCACAAAACGGTTGAAGCTCCTGTTCAAAAATGATGCTCCGAAATCAACTTCTGTCATCTTAGTGATACATTTTGGGACAGCACCTAAAGTTTAAAGCAGAAATTGGGGCACTTTTGAAATTTTCATTTTTGACCAAAATCGACAGGTCCGGGGCTTAGGGAATTTCTCATATGCCACAAAACGGTTGAAGCTCCTGTTCAAAAATGATGCTCCGAAATCAACTTCTGTCACCTTAGTGATACATCTTGGGATAGTACCTAAAGTTTAAAGCAGAAATTGGGGCACTTTCAAAATTTTCATTTTTGACCAAAATCGACAGGTCCGGGGCTTAGGGATTTTCTCATATGCCACAAAACGGTTGAAGCTCCTGTTCAAAAATGATGCTCCTAAATCAACTTCTGTCACCTTAGTGATACATTTTGGGATAGCACCTTAAGTTTAAAGCAGAAATTGGGGCACTTTTGAAATTTTCATTTTTGACCAAAATCGACAGTTCCGGGGCTTAGGGAATTTCTCATATGCCACAAAACGGTTGAAGCTTCTGTTCAAAAATGATGCTCCAAAATCAACTTCTGTCACCTTAGAGATACATTTTGGGATAGTACCTAAAGTTTAAAGCAGAAATTGGGGCACTTTCAAAATTTTCATTTTTGACCAAAATCGAAAGGTCCGGGCCTTAGGGATTTTCTCATATGCCACAAAACGGTTGAAGCTCCTGTTCAAAAATGATGCTCCTAAATCAACTTCTGTCACCTTAGTGATACATTTTGGGATAGTACCTTAAGTTTAAAGCAGAAATTGGGGCACTTTTGAAATTTTCATTTTTGACCAAAATCGACAGGTCCGGGGCTTAGGGAATTTCTCATATGCCACAAAACGGTTGAAGCTCCTGTTCAAAAATGATGCTCCGAAATCAACTTCTGTCATCTTAGTGATACATTTTGGGACAGCACCTAAAGTTTAAAGCAGAAATTGGGGCACTTTTGAAATTTTCATTTTTGACCAAAATCGACAGGTCCGGGGCTTAGGGAATTTCTCATATGCCACAAAACGGTTGAAGCTCCTGTTCAAAAATGATGCTCCGAAATCAACTTCTGTCACCTTAGTGATACATCTTGGGATAGTACCTAAAGTTTAAAGCAGAATTTGGGGCACTTTCAAAATTTTCATTTTTGACCAAAATCGACAGGTCCGGGCCTTAGGGATTTTCTCATATGCCACAAAACGGTTGAAGCTCCTGTTCAAAAATGATGCTCCTAAATCAACTTCTGTCACCTTAGTGATACATTTTGGGATAGCACCTTAAGTTTAAAGCAGAAATTGGGGCACTTTTGAAATTTTCATTTTTGACCAAAATCGACAGTTCCGGGGCTTAGGGAATTTCTCATATGCCAAAAAACGGTTGAAGCTTCTGTTCAAAAATGATGCTCCGAAATCAACTTCTGTCAACTTAGTGATACATTTTGGGATAGTACCTAAAGTTTAAAGCAGAAATTGGGGCACTTTTGAATTTTTCATTTTTGACCAGAATCGACAGGTCCGAGGCTTAGGGAATTTCTCATATGCCACAAAACGGTTGAAGCTCCTGTTCAAAAATGATGCTCCGAAATCAACTTCTGTCACCTTAGAGATACATTTTGGGATAGTACCTAAAGTTTAAAGCAGAAATTGGGGCACTTTTGAATTTTTAATTTTTGACGAGAATCGACAGGTCCGGGGCTTAGGGAATTTCTCATATGCCACAAAACGGTTGAAGCTTCTGTTCAAAAATAATGCTCCAAAATCAACTTCTGTCACCTTAGAGATACATTTTGGGATAGTACCTAAAGTTTAAAGCAGAAATTGGGGCACTTTCAAAATTTTCATTTTTGACCAAAATTGACAGGTCCGGGCCTTAGGGATTTTCTCATATGCCACAAAACGGTTGAAGCTCCTGTTCAAAAATGATGCTCCTAAATCAACTTCTGTCACCTTAGTGATACATTTTGGGATAGTACCTTAAGTTTAAAGCAGAAATTGGGGCACTTTTGAAATTTTCATTTTTGACCAAAATCGACAGGTCCGGGGCTTGGGGAATTTCTCATATGCCACAAAACGGTTGAAGCTCCTGTTCAAAAATGATGCTCCGAAATCAACTTCTGTCATCTTAGTGATACATTTTGGGACAGTACCTAAAGTTTAAAGCAGAAATTGGGGCACTTTTGAAATTTTCATTTTTGACCAAAATCGACAGGTCCGGGGCTTAGGGAATTTCTCATATGCCACAAAACGGTTGAAGCTCCTGTTCAAAAATGATGCTCCGAAATCAACTTCTGTCACCTTAGTGATACATTTTGGGATAGCACCTAAAGTTTAAAGCAGAAATTGGGGCACTTTTGAAATTTTCATTTTTGACCAAAATTGACAGGTCCGGCCGGGGCTTAAGGAATTTCTCATATGCCACAAAACGGTTGAAGCTTCTGTTCAAAAATGATGCTCCAAAATCAACTTCTGTCACCTTAGTGATACATTTTGGGATAGCACCTACAGTTTAAAGCAGAAAATGGGGCACTTTTGAAATTTTCATTTTTGACCAATATCGACAGGTCCGGGGCTTAGGGAATTTCTCATATGCCACAAAACGGTTGAAGCTCCTGTTCAAAAATGATGCTCCGAAATCAACTTCTGTCATCTTTAGTGATACATTTTGGGACAGCACCTAAAGTTTAAAGCAGAAATTGGGGCACTTTTGAAATTTTCATTTTTGACCAAAATCGACAGGTCCGGGGCTTAGGGAATTTCTAATATGCCACAAAACGGTTGAAGCTTCTGTTCAAAAATGATGCTCCAAAATCAACTTCTGTCACCTTAGAGATACATTTTGGGATAGTACCTAAAGTTTAAAGCAGAAATTGGGGCACTTTCAAAATTTTCATTTTTGACCAAAATCGACAGGTCTGGGCCTTAGGGATTTTCTCATATGCCACAAAACGGTTGAAGCTCCTGTTCAAAAATGATGCTCCTAAATCAACTTCTGTCACCTTAGTGATACATTTTGGGATAGTACCTTAAGTTTAAAGCAGAAATTGGGGCACTTTTGAAATTTTCATTTTTGACCAAAATCGACAGGTCCGGGGCTTAGGGAATTTCTCATATGCCACAAAACGGTTGAAGCTCCTGTTCAAAAATGATGCTCCGAAATCAACTTCTGTCATCTTAGTGATACATTTTGGGACAGCACCTAAAGTTTAAAGCAGAAATTGGGGCACTTTTGAAATTTTCATTTTTGACCAAAATCGACAGGTCCGGGGCTTAGGGAATTTCTCATATGCCACAAAACGGTTGAAGCTCCTGTTCAAAAATGATGCTCCGAAATCAACTTCTGTCACCTTAGTGATACATCTTGGGATAGTACCTAAAGTTTAAAGCAGAAATTGGGGCACTTTCAAAATTTTCATTTTTGACCAAAATCGACAGGTCCGGGCCTTAGGGGTTTTCTCATATGCCACAAAACGGTTGAAGCTCCTGTTCAAAAATGATGCTCCTAAATCAACTTCTGTCACCTTAGTGATACATTTTGGGATAGCACCTTAAGTTTAAAGCAGAAATTGGGGCACTTTTGACATTTTCATTTTTGACCAAAATCGACAGTTCCGGGGCTTAGGGAATTTCTCATATGCCAAAAAACGGTTGAAGCTTCTGTTCAAAAATGATGCTCCGAAATCAACTTCTGTCAACTTAGTGATACATTTTGGGATAGTACCTAAAGTTTAAAGCAGAAATTGGGGCACTTTTGAATTTTTCATTTTTGACCAGAATCGACAGGTCCGAGGCTTAGGGAATTTCTCATATGCCACAAAACGGTTGAAGCTCCTGTTCAAAAATGATGCTCCGAAATCAACTTCTGTCACCTTAGAGATACATTTTGGGATAGTACCTAAAGTTTAAAGCAGAAATTGGGGCACTTTTGAATTTTTAATTTTTGACCAGAATCGACAGGTCCGGGCCTTAGGGATTTTCTCATATGCCACAAAACGGTTGAAGCTCCTGTTCAAAAATGATGCTCCTAAATCAACTTCTGTCACCTTAGTGATACATTTTGGGATAGCACCTTAAGTTTAAAGCAGAAATTGGGGCACTTTTGAAATTTTCATTTTTGACCAAAATCGACAGGTCCGGGCCTTAGGGATTTTCTCATATGCCACAAAACGGTTGAAGCTCCTGTTCAAAAATGATGCTCCGAAATCAACTTCTGTCATCTTAGTGATACATTTTGGGACAGCACCTAAAGTTTAAAGCAGAAATTGGGGCACTTTTGAAATTTTCATTTTTGACCAAAATCGACAGGTCCGGGGCTTAGGGAATTTCTCATATGCCACAAAACGGTTGAAGCTTCTGTTCAAAAATGATGCTCCAAAATCAACTTCTGTCACCTTAGTGATACATTTTGGGATAGCACCTAAAGTTTAAAGCAGAAATTGGATCACTTTTGAAATTTTCATTTTTGACCAAAATCGACAGGTCCGGGGCTTAGGGAATTTCTCATATGCCACAAAACGGTTGAAGCTTCTGTTCAAAAATAATGCTCCAAAATCAACTTCTGTCACCTTAGAGATACATTTTGGGATAGTACCTAAAGTTTAAAGCAGAAATTGGGGCACTTTCAAAATTTTCATTTTTGACCAAAATCGACAGGTCCGGGCCTTAGGGATTTTCTCATATGCCACAAAACGGTTGAAGCTCCTGTTCAAAAATGATGCTCCTAAATCAACTTCTGTCACCTTAGTGATACATTTTGGGATAGTACCTAAAGTTTAAAGCAGAAATTGGGGCACTTTTGAAATTTTCATTTTTGACCAAAATTGACAGGTCCGGGGCTTAGGGAATTTCTCATATGCCACAAAACGGTTGAAGCTCCTGTTCAAAAATGATGCTCCGAAATCAACTTCTGTCATCTTAGTGATACATTTTGGGACAGCACCTAAAGTTTAAAGCAGAAATTGGGGCACTTTTGAAATTTTCATTTTTGACCAAAATCGACAGGTCCGGGGCTTAGGGAATTTCTCATATGCCACAAAACGGTTGAAGCTCCTGTTCAAAAATGATGCTCCGAAATCAACTTCTGTCACCTTAGTGATACATTTTGGGATAGTACCTAAAGTTTAAAGCAGAAATTGGTGCACTTTTGAAATTTTCATTTTTGACCAAAATCGACAGGTCCCGGGCTTAGGGAATTTCTCATATGCCACAAAACGGTTGAAGCTTCTGTTCAAAAATGATGCTCCGAAATCAACTTCTGTCACCTTAGTGATACATCTTGGGATAGCACCTAAAGTTTAAAGCAGAAATTGGGGCACTTTTGAAAATTTCATTTTTGACCAAAATCGACAGGTCCGGCTGGGGCTTAAGGAATTTCTCATATGCCACAAAACGGTTGAAGCTTCTGTTCAAAAATGATGCTCCAAAATCAACTTCTGTCACCTTAGTGATACATTTTTGGATAGCACCTACAGTTTAAAGCAGAAAATGGGGCACTTTTGAAATTTTCATTTTTGACCAATATCGACAGGTCCGGGGCTTAGGGAATTTCTCATATGCCACAAAACGGTTGAAGCTTCTGTTCAAAAATGATGCTCCGAAATCAACTTTTGTCAACTTAGTGATACATTTTGGGATAGTACCTAAAGTTTAAAGCAGAAATTGGGGCACTTTTGAAATTTTCATTTTTGACCAAAATCGACAGTTCCGGGGCTTAGGGAATTTCTCATATGCCACAAAACGGTTGAAGCTCCTGTTCAAAAATGATGCTCCGAAATCAACTTCTGTCATCTTAGTGATACATTTTGGGACAGCACCTAAAGTTTAAAGCAGAAATTGGGGCACTTTTGAAATTTTCATTTTTGACCAAAATCGACAGGTCCGGGGCTTAGGGAATTTGTCATATGCCACAAAACGGTTGAAGCTCCTGTTCAAAAATGATGCTCCGAAATCAACTTCTGTCATCTTAGTGATACATTTTGGGACAGCACCTAAAGTTTAAAGCAGAAATTGGGGCACTTTTGAAATTTTCATTTTTGACCAAAATCGACAGGTCCGGGGCTTAGGGAATTTCTCATATGCCACAAAACGGTTGAAGCTCCTGTTCAAAAATGATGCTCCGAAATCAACTTCTGTCACCTTAGTGATACATCTTGGGATAGTACCTAAAGTTTAAAGCAGAAATTGGGGCACTTTCAAAATTTTCATTTTTGACCAAAATCGACAGGTCCGGGCCTTAGGGGTTTTCTCATATGCCACAAAACGGTTGAAGCTCCTGTTCAAAAATGATGCTCCTAAATCAACTTCTGTCACCTTAGTGATACATTTTGGGATAGCACCTTAAGTTTAAAGCAGAAATTGGGGCACTTTTGACATTTTCATTTTTGACCAAAATCGACAGTTCCGGGGCTTAGGGAATTTCTCATATGCCAAAAAACGGTTGAAGCTTCTGTTCAAAAATGATGCTCCGAAATCAACTTCTGTCAACTTAGTGATACATTTTGGGATAGTACCTAAAGTTTAAAGCAGAAATTGGGGCACTTTTGAATTTTTCATTTTTGACCAGAATCGACAGGTCCGAGGCTTAGGGAATTTCTCATATGCCACAAAACGGTTGAAGCTCCTGTTCAAAAATGATGCTCCGAAATCAACTTCTGTCACCTTAGAGATACATTTTGGGATAGTACCTAAAGTTTAAAGCAGAAATTGGGGCACTTTTGAATTTTTAATTTTTGACCAGAATCGACAGGTCCGGGCCTTAGGGATTTTCTCATATGCCACAAAACGGTTGAAGCTCCTGTTCAAAAATGATGCTCCGAAATCAACTTCTGTCATCTTAGTGATACATTTTGGGACAGCACCTAAAGTTTAAAGCAGAAATTGGGGCACTTTTGAAATTTTCATTTTTGACCAAAATCGACAGGTCCGGGGCTTAGGGAATTTCTCATATGCCACAAAACGGTTGAAGCTTCTGTTCAAAAATGATGCTCCAAAATCAACTTCTGTCACCTTAGTGATACATTTTGGGATAGCACCTAAAGTTTAAAGCAGAAATTGGATCACTTTTGAAATTTTCATTTTTGACCAAAATCGACAGGTCCGGGGCTTAGGGAATTTCTCATATGCCACAAAACGGTTGAAGCTTCTGTTCAAAAATAATGCTCCAAAATCAACTTCTGTCACCTTAGAGATACATTTTGGGATAGTACCTAAAGTTTAAAGCAGAAATTGGGGCACTTTCAAAATTTTCATTTTTGACCAAAATCGACAGGTCCGGGCCTTAGGGATTTTCTCATATGCCACAAAACGGTTGAAGCTCCTGTTCAAAAATGATGCTCCTAAATCAACTTCTGTCACCTTAGTGATACATTTTGGGATAGTACCTAAAGTTTAAAGCAGAAATTGGGGCACTTTTGAAATTTTCATTTTTGACCAAAATTGACAGGTCCGGGGCTTAGGGAATTTCTCATATGCCACAAAACGGTTGAAGCTCCTGTTCAAAAATGATGCTCCGAAATCAACTTCTGTCATCTTAGTGATACATTTTGGGACAGCACCTAAAGTTTAAAGCAGAAATTGGGGCACTTTTGAAATTTTCATTTTTGACCAAAATCGACAGGTCCGGGGCTTAGGGAATTTCTCATATGCCACAAAACGGTTGAAGCTCCTGTTCAAAAATGATGCTCCGAAATCAACTTCTGTCACCTTAGTGATACATTTTGGGATAGTACCTAAAGTTTAAAGCAGAAATTGGTGCACTTTTGAAATTTTCATTTTTGACCAAAATCGACAGGTCCCGGGCTTAGGGAATTTCTCATATGCCACAAAACGGTTGAAGCTTCTGTTCAAAAATGATGCTCCGAAATCAACTTCTGTCACCTTAGTGATACATCTTGGGATAGCACCTAAAGTTTAAAGCAGAAATTGGGGCACTTTTGAAAATTTCATTTTTGACCAAAATCGACAGGTCCGGCTGGGGCTTAAGGAATTTCTCATATGCCACAAAACGGTTGAAGCTTCTGTTCAAAAATGATGCTCCAAAATCAACTTCTGTCACCTTAGTGATACATTTTGGGATAGCACCTACAGTTTAAAGCAGAAAATGGGGCACTTTTGAAATTTTCATTTTTGACCAATATCGACAGGTCCGGGGCTTAGGGAATTTCTCATATGCCACAAAACGGTTGAAGCTTCTGTTCAAAAATGATGCTCCGAAATCAACTTTTGTCAACTTAGTGATACATTTTGGGATAGTACCTAAAGTTTAAAGCAGAATTTGGGGCACTTTTGAAATTTTCATTTTTGACCAAAATCGACAGTTCCGGGGCTTAGGGAATTTCTCATATGCCACAAAACGGTTGAAGCTCCTGTTCAAAAATGATGCTCCGAAATCAACTTCTGTCATCTTAGTGATACATTTTGGGACAGCACCTAAAGTTTAAAGCAGAAATTGGGGCACTTTTGAAATTTTCATTTTTGACCAAAATCGACAGGTCCGGGGCTTAGGGAATTTGTCATATGCCACAAAACGGTTGAAGCTCCTGTTCAAAAATGATGCTCCGAAATCAACTTCTGTCATCTTAGTGATACATTTTGGGACAGCACCTAAAGTTTAAAGCAGAAATTGGGGCACTTTTGAAATTTTCATTTTTGACCAAAATCGACAGGTCCGGGGCTTAGGGAATTTCTAATATGCCACAAAACGGTTGAAGCTTCTGTTCAAAAATGATGCTCCGAAATCAACTTCTGTCACCTTAGTGATACATTTTGGGATAGCACCTAAAGTTTAAAGCAGAAATTGGGGCACTTTTGAAATTTTCATTTTTGACCAAAATCGACAGGTTCGGGGCTTAGGGAATTTCTCATATGCCACAAAACGGTTGAAGCTCCTGTTCAAAAATGATGCTCCGAAATCAACTTCTGTCACCTTAGTGATACATTTTGGGATAGTACCTAAAGTTTAAAGCAGAAATTGGGGCACTTTCAAAATTTTCATTTTTGACCAAAATCGACAGGTCCGGGCCTTAGGGATTATCTCATATGCCACAAAACGGTTGAAGCTCCTGTTCAAAAATGATGCTCCTAAATCAACTTCTGTCACCTTAGTGATACATTTTGGGATAGCACCTTAAGTTTAAAGCAGAAATTGGGGCACTTTTGAAATTTTAATTTTTGACCAAAATCGACAGTTCCGGGGCTTAGGGAATTTCTCATATGCCAAAAAACGGTTGAAGCTTCTGTTCAAAAATGATGCTCCGAAATCAACTTCTGTCAACTTAGTGATACATTTTGGGATAGTACCTAAAGTTTAAAGCAGAAATTGGGGCACTTTTGAATTTTTCATTTTTGACCAGAATCGACAGGTCCGAGGCTTAGGGAATTTCTCATATGCCACAAAACGGTTGAAGCTCCTGTTCAAAAATGATGCTCCGAAATCAACTTCTGTCACCTTAGAGATACATTTTGGGATAGTACCTAAAGTTTAAAGCAGAAATTGGGGCACTTTTGAATTTTTAATTTTTGACCAGAATCGACAGGTCCGGGCCTTAGGGATTTTCTCATATGCCACAAAACGGTTGAAGCTCCTGTTCAAAAATGATGCTCCTAAATCAACTTCTGTCACCTTAGTGATACATTTTGGGATAGTACCTTAAGTTTAAAGCAGAAATTGGGGCACTTTTGAAATTTTCATTTTTGACCAAAATCGACAGGTCCGGGGCTTAGGGAATTTCTCATATGCCACAAAACGGTTGAAGCTCCTGTTCAAAAATGATGCTCCGAAATCAACTTCTGTCATCTTAGTGATACATTTTGGGACAGCACCTAAAGTTTAAAGCAGAAATTGGGGCACTTTTGAAATTTTCATTTTTGACCAAAATCGACAGGTCCGGGGCTTAGGGAATTTCTCATATGCCACAAAACGGTTGAAGCTCCTGTTAAAAAATGATGCTCCGATATCAACTTCTGTCACCTTAGTGATACATTTTGGGATAGTACCTAAAGTTTAAAGCAGAAATTGGTGCACTTTTGACATTTTCATTTTTGACCAAAATCGACAGGTCCCGGGCTTAGGGAATTTCTCATATGCCACAAAACGGTTGAAGCTTCTGTTCAAAAATGATGCTCCGAAATCAACTTCTGTCACCTTAGTGATACATCTTGGGATAGCACCTAAAGTTTAAAGCAGAAATTGGGGCACTTTTGAAAATTTCATTTTTGACCAAAATCGACAGGTCCGGCCGGGGCTTAAGGAATTTCTCATATGCCACAAAACGGTTGAAGCTTCTGTTCAAAAATGATGCTCCAAAATCAACTTCTGTCACCTTAGTGATACATTTTGGGATAGCACCTACAGTTTAAAGCAGAAAATGGGGCACTTTTGAAATTTTCATTTTTGACCAATATCGACAGGTCCGGGGCTTAGGGAATTTCTCATATGCCACAAAACGGTTGAAGCTCCTGTTCAAAAATGATGCTCCGAAATCAACTTCTGTCATCTTAGTGATACATTTTGGGACAGCACCTAAAGTTTAAAGCAGAAATTGGGGCACTTTTGAAATTTTCATTTTGACCAAAATCGACAGGTCCGGGGCTTAGGGAATTTCTCATATGCCACAAAACGGTTGAAGCTCCTGTTCAAAAATGATGCTCCGAAATCAACTTCTGTCATCTTAGTGATACATTTTGGGACAGCACCTAAAGTTTAAAGCAGAAATTGGGGCACTTTTGAAATTTTCATTTTTGACCAAAATCGACAGGTCCGGGGCTTAGGGAATTTCTCATATGCCACAAAACGGTTGAAGCTCCTGTTCAAAAATGATGCTCCGAAATCAACTTCTGTCACCTTAGTGATACATCTTGGGATAGTACCTAAAGTTTAAAGCAGAAATTGGGGCACTTTCAAAATTTTCATTTTTGACCAAAATCGACAGGTCCGGGCCTTAGGGGTTTTCTCATATGCCACAAAACGGTTGAAGCTCCTGTTCAAAAATGATGCTCCTAAATCAACTTCTGTCACCTTAGTGATACATTTTGGGATAGCACCTTAAGTTTAAAGCAGAAATTGGGGCACTTTTGACATTTTCATTTTTGACCAAAATCGACAGTTCCGGGGCTTAGGGAATTTCTCATATGCCAAAAAACGGTTGAAGCTTCTGTTCAAAAATGATGCTCCGAAATCAACTTCTGTCAACTTAGTGATACATTTTGGGATAGTACCTAAAGTTTAAAGCAGAAATTGGGGCACTTTTGAATTTTTCATTTTTGACCAGAATCGACAGGTCCGAGGCTTAGGGAATTTCTCATATGCCACAAAACGGTTGAAGCTCCTGTTCAAAAATGATGCTCCGAAATCAACTTCTGTCACCTTAGAGATACATTTTGGGATAGTACCTAAAGTTTAAAGCAGAAATTGGGGCACTTTTGAATTTTTAATTTTTGACCAGAATCGACAGGTCCGGGCCTTAGGGATTTTCTCATATGCCACAAAACGGTTGAAGCTCCTGTTCAAAAATGATGCTCCTAAATCAACTTCTGTCACCTTAGTGATACATTTTGGGATAGCACCTTAAGTTTAAAGCAGAAATTGGGGCACTTTTGAAATTTTCATTTTTGACCAAAATCGACAGGTCCGGGCCTTAGGGATTTTCTCATATGCCACAAAACGGTTGAAGCTCCTGTTCAAAAATGATGCTCCGAAATCAACTTCTGTCATCTTAGTGATACATTTTGGGACAGCACCTAAAGTTTAAAGCAGAAATTGGGGCACTTTTGAAATTTTCATTTTTGACCAAAATCGACAGGTCCGGGGCTTAGGGAATTTCTCATATGCCACAAAACGGTTGAAGCTTCTGTTCAAAAATGATGCTCCAAAATCAACTTCTGTCACCTTAGTGATACATTTTGGGATAGCACCTAAAGTTTAAAGCAGAAATTGGATCACTTTTGAAATTTTCATTTTTGACCAAAATCGACAGGTCCGGGGCTTAGGGAATTTCTCATATGCCACAAAACGGTTGAAGCTTCTGTTCAAAAATAATGCTCCAAAATCAACTTCTGTCACCTTAGAGATACATTTTGGGATAGTACCTAAAGTTTAAAGCAGAAATTGGGGCACTTTCAAAATTTTCATTTTTGACCAAAATCGACAGGTCCGGGCCTTAGGGATTTTCTCATATGCCACAAAACGGTTGAAGCTCCTGTTCAAAAATGATGCTCCTAAATCAACTTCTGTCACCTTAGTGATACATTTTGGGATAGTACCTAAAGTTTAAAGCAGAAATTGGGGCACTTTTGAAATTTTCATTTTTGACCAAAATTGACAGGTCCGGGGCTTAGGGAATTTCTCATATGCCACAAAACGGTTGAAGCTCCTGTTCAAAAATGATGCTCCGAAATCAACTTCTGTCATCTTAGTGATACATTTTGGGACAGCACCTAAAGTTTAAAGCAGAAATTGGGGCACTTTTGAAATTTTCATTTTTGACCAAAATCGACAGGTCCGGGGCTTAGGGAATTTCTCATATGCCACAAAACGGTTGAAGCTCCTGTTCAAAAATGATGCTCCGAAATCAACTTCTGTCACCTTAGTGATACATTTTGGGATAGTACCTAAAGTTTAAAGCAGAAATTGGTGCACTTTTGAAATTTTCATTTTTGACCAAAATCGACAGGTCCCGGGCTTAGGGAATTTCTCATATGCCACAAAACGGTTGAAGCTTCTGTTCAAAAATGATGCTCCGAAATCAACTTCTGTCACCTTAGTGATACATCTTGGGATAGCACCTAAAGTTTAAAGCAGAAATTGGGGCACTTTTGAAAATTTCATTTTTGACCAAAATCGACAGGTCCGGCTGGGGCTTAAGGAATTTCTCATATGCCACAAAACGGTTGAAGCTTCTGTTCAAAAATGATGCTCCAAAATCAACTTCTGTCACCTTAGTGATACATTTTTGGATAGCACCTACAGTTTAAAGCAGAAAATGGGGCACTTTTGAAATTTTCATTTTTGACCAATATCGACAGGTCCGGGGCTTAGGGAATTTCTCATATGCCACAAAATGGTTGAAGCTTCTGTTCAAAAATGATGCTCCGAAATCAACTTTTGTCAACTTAGTGATACATTTTGGGATAGTACCTAAAGTTTAAAGCAGAAATTGGGGCACTTTTGAAATTTTCATTTTTGACCAAAATCGACAGTTCCGGGGCTTAGGGAATTTCTCATATGCCACAAAACGGTTGAAGCTCCTGTTCAAAAATGATGCTCCGAAATCAACTTCTGTCATCTTAGTGATACATTTTGGGACAGCACCTAAAGTTTAAAGCAGAAATTGGGGCACTTTTGAAATTTTCATTTTTGACCAAAATCGACAGGTCCGGGGCTTAGGGAATTTGTCATATGCCACAAAACGGTTGAAGCTCCTGTTCAAAAATGATGCTCCGAAATCAACTTCTGTCATCTTAGTGATACATTTTGGGACAGCACCTAAAGTTTAAAGCAGAAATTGGGGCACTTTTGAAATTTTCATTTTTGACCAAAATCGACAGGTCCGGGGCTTAGGGAATTTCTCATATGCCACAAAACGGTTGAAGCTCCTGTTCAAAAATGATGCTCCGAAATCAACTTCTGTCACCTTAGTGATACATCTTGGGATAGTACCTAAAGTTTAAAGCAGAAATTGGGGCACTTTCAAAATTTTCATTTTTGACCAAAATCGACAGGTCCGGGCCTTAGGGGTTTTCTCATATGCCACAAAACGGTTGAAGCTCCTGTTCAAAAATGATGCTCCTAAATCAACTTCTGTCACCTTAGTGATACATTTTGGGATAGCACCTTAAGTTTAAAGCAGAAATTGGGGCACTTTTGACATTTTCATTTTTGACCAAAATCGACAGTTCCGGGGCTTAGGGAATTTCTCATATGCCAAAAAACGGTTGAAGCTTCTGTTCAAAAATGATGCTCCGAAATCAACTTCTGTCAACTTAGTGATACATTTTGGGATAGTACCTAAAGTTTAAAGCAGAAATTGGGGCACTTTTGAATTTTTCATTTTTGACCAGAATCGACAGGTCCGAGGCTTAGGGAATTTCTCATATGCCACAAAACGGTTGAAGCTCCTGTTCAAAAATGATGCTCCGAAATCAACTTCTGTCACCTTAGAGATACATTTTGGGATAGTACCTAAAGTTTAAAGCAGAAATTGGGGCACTTTTGAATTTTTAATTTTTGACCAGAATCGACAGGTCCGGGCCTTAGGGATTTTCTCATATGCCACAAAACGGTTGAAGCTCCTGTTCAAAAATGATGCTCCTAAATCAACTTCTGTCACCTTAGTGATACATTTTGGGATAGCACCTTAAGTTTAAAGCAGAAATTGGGGCACTTTTGAAATTTTCATTTTTGACCACAATCGACAGGTCCGGGCCTTAGGGATTTTCTCATATGCCACAAAACGGTTGAAGCTCCTGTTCAAAAATGATGCTCCGAAATCAACTTCTGTCATCTTAGTGATACATTTTGGGACAGCACCTAAAGTTTAAAGCAGAAATTGGGGCACTTTTGAAATTTTCATTTTTGACCAAAATCGACAGGTCCGGGGCTTAGGGAATTTCTCATATGCCACAAAACGGTTGAAGCTTCTGTTCAAAAATGATGCTCCAAAATCAACTTCTGTCACCTTAGTGATACATTTTGGGATAGCACCTAAAGTTTAAAGCAGAAATTGGATCACTTTTGAAATTTTCATTTTTGACCAAAATCGACAGGTCCGGGGCTTAGGGAATTTCTCATATGCCACAAAACGGTTGAAGCTTCTGTTCAAAAATAATGCTCCAAAATCAACTTCTGTCACCTTAGAGATACATTTTGGGATAGTACCTAAAGTTTAAAGCAGAAATTGGGGCACTTTCAAAATTTTCATTTTTGACCAAAATCGACAGGTCCGGGCCTTAGGGATTTTCTCATATGCCACAAAACGGTTGAAGCTCCTGTTCAAAAATGATGCTCCTAAATCAACTTCTGTCACCTTAGTGATACATTTTGGGATAGTACCTAAAGTTTAAAGCAGAAATTGGGGCACTTTTGAAATTTTCATTTTTGACCAAAATTGACAGGTCCGGGGCTTAGGGAATTTCTCATATGCCACAAAACGGTTGAAGCTCCTGTTCAAAAATGATGCTCCGAAATCAACTTCTGTCATCTTAGTGATACATTTTGGGACAGCACCTAAAGTTTAAAGCAGAAATTGGGGCACTTTTGAAATTTTCATTTTTGACCAAAATCGACAGGTCCGGGGCTTAGGGAATTTCTCATATGCCACAAAACGGTTGAAGCTCCTGTTCAAAAATGATGCTCCGAAATCAACTTCTGTCACCTTAGTGATACATTTTGGGATAGTACCTAAAGTTTAAAGCAGAAATTGGTGCACTTTTGAAATTTTCATTTTTGACCAAAATCGACAGGTCCCGGGCTTAGGGAATTTCTCATATGCCACAAAACGGTTGAAGCTTCTGTTCAAAAATGATGCTCCGAAATCAACTTCTGTCACCTTAGTGATACATCTTGGGATAGCACCTAAAGTTTAAAGCAGAAATTGGGGCACTTTTGAAAATTTCATTTTTGACCAAAATCGACAGGTCCGGCTGGGGCTTAAGGAATTTCTCATATGCCACAAAACGGTTGAAGCTTCTGTTCAAAATGATGCTCCAAAATCAACTTCTGTCACCTTAGTGATACATTTTGGGATAGCACCTACAGTTTAAAGCAGAAAATGGGGCACTTTTGAAATTTTCATTTTTGACCAATATCGACAGGTCCGGGGCTTAGGGAATTTCTCATATGCCACAAAACGGTTGAAGCTTCTGTTCAAAAATGATGCTCCGAAATCAACTTTTGTCAACTTAGTGATACATTTTGGGATAGTACCTAAAGTTTAAAGCAGAATTTGGGGCACTTTTGAAATTTTCATTTTTGACCAAAATCGACAGTTCCGGGGCTTAGGGAATTTCTCATATGCCACAAAACGGTTGAAGCTCCTGTTCAAAAATGATGCTCCGAAATCAACTTCTGTCATCTTAGTGATACATTTTGGGACAGCACCTAAAGTTTAAAGCAGAAATTGGGGCACTTTTGAAATTTTCATTTTTGACCAAAATCGACAGGTCCGGGGCTTAGGGAATTTGTCATATGCCACAAAACGGTTGAAGCTCCTGTTCAAAAATGATGCTCCGAAATCAACTTCTGTCATCTTAGTGATACATTTTGGGACAGCACCTAAAGTTTAAAGCAGAAATTGGGGCACTTTTGAAATTTTCATTTTTGACCAAAATCGACAGGTCCGGGGCTTAGGGAATTTCTAATATGCCACAAAACGGTTGAAGCTTCTGTTCAAAAATGATGCTCCGAAATCAACTTCTGTCACCTTAGTGATACATTTTGGGATAGCACCTAAAGTTTAAAGCAGAAATTGGGGCACTTTTGAAATTTTCATTTTTGACCAAAATCGACAGGTTCGGGGCTTAGGGAATTTCTCATATGCCACAAAACGGTTGAAGCTCCTGTTCAAAAATGATGCTCCGAAATCAACTTCTGTCACCTTAGTGATACATTTTGGGATAGTACCTAAAGTTTAAAGCAGAAATTGGGGCACTTTCAAAATTTTCATTTTTGACCAAAATCGACAGGTCCGGGCCTTAGGGATTTTCTCATATGCCACAAAACGGTTGAAGCTCCTGTTCAAAAATGATGCTCCTAAATCAACTTCTGTCACCTTAGTGATACATTTTGGGATAGCACCTTAAGTTTAAAGCAGAAATTGGGGCACTTTTGAAATTTTAATTTTTGACCAAAATCGACAGTTCCGGGGCTTAGGGAATTTCTCATATGCCAAAAAACGGTTGAAGCTTCTGTTCAAAAATGATGCTCCGAAATCAACTTCTGTCAACTTAGTGATACATTTTGGGATAGTACCTAAAGTTTAAAGCAGAAATTGGGGCACTTTTGAATTTTTCATTTTTGACCAGAATCGACAGGTCCGAGGCTTAGGGAATTTCTCATATGCCACAAAACGGTTGAAGCTCCTGTTCAAAAATGATGCTCCGAAATCAACTTCTGTCACCTTAGAGATACATTTTGGGATAGTACCTAAAGTTTAAAGCAGAAATTGGGGCACTTTTGAATTTTTAATTTTTGACCAGAATCGACAGGTCCGGGCCTTAGGGATTTTCTCATATGCCACAAAACGGTTGAAGCTCCTGTTCAAAAATGATGCTCCTAAATCAACTTCTGTCACCTTAGTGATACATTTTGGGATAGTACCTTAAGTTTAAAGCAGAAATTGGGGCACTTTTGAAATTGTCATTTTTGACCAAAATCGACAGGTCCGGGGCTTAGGGAATTTCTCATATGCCACAAAACGGTTGAAGCTCCTGTTCAAAAATGATGCTCCGAAATCAACTTCTGTCATCTTAGTGATACATTTTGGGACAGCACCTAAAGTTTAAAGCAGAAATTGGGGCACTTTTGAAATTTTCATTTTTGACCAAAATCGACAGGTCCGGGGCTTAGGGAATTTCTCATATGCCACAAAACGGTTGAAGCTCCTGTTAAAAAATGATGCTCCGAAATCAACTTCTGTCACCTTAGTGATACATTTTGGGATAGTACCTAAAGTTTAAAGCAGAAATTGGTGCACTTTTGAAATTTTCATTTTTGACCAAAATCGACAGGTCCCGGGCTTAGGGAATTTCTCATATGCCACAAAACGGTTGAAGCTTCTGTTCAAAAATGATGCTCCGAAATCAACTTCTGTCACCTTAGTGATACATCTTGGGATAGCACCTAAAGTTTAAAGCAGAAATTGGGGCACTTTTGAAAATTTCATTTTTGACCAAAATCGACAGGTCCGGCCGGGGCTTAAGGAATTTCTCATATGCCACAAAACGGTTGAAGCTTCTGTTCAAAAATGATGCTCCAAAATCAACTTCTGTCACCTTAGTGATACATTTTGGGATAGCACCTACAGTTTAAAGCAGAAAATGGGGCACTTTTGAAATTTTCATTTTTGACCAATATCGACAGGTCCGGGGCTTAGGGAATTTCTCATATGCCACAAAACGGTTGAAGCTCCTGTTCAAAAATGATGCTCCGAAATCAACTTCTGTCATCTTAGTGATACATTTTGGGACAGCACCTAAAGTTTAAAGCAGAAATTGGGGCACTTTTGAAATTTTCATTTTGACCAAAATCGACAGGTCCGGGGCTTAGGGAATTTCTCATATGCCACAAAACGGTTGAAGCTCTTGTTCAAAAATGATGCTCCGAAATCAACTTCTGTCATCTTAGTGATACATTTTGGGACAGCACCTAAAGTTTAAAGCAGAAATTGGGGCACTTTTGAAATTTTCATTTTTGACCAAAATCGACAGGTTCGGGGCTTAGGGAATTTCTCATATGCCACAAAACGGTTGAAGCTCCTGTTCAAAAATGATGCTCCGAAATCAACTTCTGTCACCTTAGTGATACATCTTGGGATAGTACCTAAAGTTTATAGCAGAAATTGGGGCACTTTTGAAAATTTCATTTTTGACCAAAATCGACAGGTCCGGCCGGGGCTTAAGGAATTTCTCATATGCCACAAAACGGTTGAAGCTCCTGTTCAAAAATGATGCTCCGAAATCAACTTCTGTCACCTTAGTGATACATTTTGGGATAGCACCTACAGTTTAAAGCAGAAAATGGGGCACTTTTGAAATTTTCATTTTTGACCAAAATCGACAGTTCCGGGGCTTAGGGAATTTCTCATATGCCACAAAACGGTTGAAGCTTCTGTTCAAAAATGATGCTCCGAAATCAACTTCTGTCACCTTAGTGATACATTTTGGGATAGCACCTAAAGTTTAAAGCAGAAATTGGGGCACTTTTGAAATTTTCATTTTTGACCAAAATCGACAGGTCCGGGGCTTAGGGAATTTCTCATATGCCACAAAACGGTTGAAGCTTCTGTTCAAAAATGATGCTCCAAAATCAACTTCTGTCACCTTAGAGATACATTTTGGGAAAGTACCTAAAGTTTAAATCAGAAATTGGGGCACTTTCAAAATTTTCATTTTTGACCAAAATCGACAGGTCCGGGCCTTAGGGATTTTCTCATATGCCACAAAACGGTTGAAGCTCCTGTTCAAAAATGATGCTCCTAAATCAACTTCTGTCACCTTAGTGATACATTTTGGGATAGTACCTTAAGTTTAAAGCAGAAATTGGGGCACTTTTGAAATTGTCATTTTTGACCAAAATCGACAGGTCCGGGGCTTAGGGAATTTCTCTTATGCCAAAAAACGGTTGAAGCTTCTGTTCAAAAATGATGCTCCGAAATCAACTTCTGTCAACTTAGTGATACATTTTGGGATAGTACCTAAAGTTTAAAGCAGAAATTGGGGCACTTTTGAATTTTTCATTTTTGACCAGAATCGACAGGTCCGAGGCTTAGGGAATTTCTCATATGCCACAAAACGGTTGAAGCTCCTGTTCAAAAATGATGCTCCGAAATCAACTTCTGTCACCTTAGAGATACATTTTGGGATAGTACCTAAAGTTTAAAGCAGAAATTGGGGCACTTTTGAATTTTTAATTTTTGACCAGAATCGACAGGTCCGGGCCTTAGGGATTTTCTCATATGCCACAAAACGGTTGAAGCTCCTGTTCAAAAATGATGCTCCTAAATCAACTTCTGTCACCTTAGTGATACATTTTGGGATAGTACCTTAAGTTTAAAGCAGAAATTGGGGCACTTTTGAGATTTTCATTTTTGACCAAAATCGACAGGTCCGGGGCTTAGGGAATTTCTCATATGCCACAAAACGGTTGAAGCTCCTGTTCAAAAATGATGCTCCGAAATCAACTTCTGTCATCTTAGTGATACATTTTGGGACAGCACCTACAGTTTAAAGCAGAAAATGGGGCACTTTTGAAATTTTCATTTTTGACCAATATTGACAGGTCCGGGGCTTAGGGAATTTCTCATATGCCACAAAACGGTTGAAGCTCCTGTTCAAAAATGATGCTCCGAAATCAACTTCTGTCATCTTAGTGATACATTTTGGGACAGCACCTAAAGTTTAAAGCAGAAATTGGGGCACTTTTGAAATTTTCATTTTGACCAAAATCGACAGGTCCGGGGCTTAGGGAATTTCTCATATGCCACAAAACGGTTGAAGCTCTTGTTCAAAAATGATGCTCCGAAATCAACTTCTGTCATCTTAGTGATACATTTTGGGACAGCACCTAAAGTTTAAAGCAGAAATTGGGGCACTTTTGAAATTTTCATTTTTGACCAAAATCGACAGGTTCGGGGCTTAGGGAATTTCTCATATGCCACAAAACGGTTGAAGCTCCTGTTCAAAAATGATGCTCCGAAATCAACTTCTGTCACCTTAGTGATACATCTTGGGATAGTACCTAAAGTTTATAGCAGAAATTGGGGCACTTTTGAAAATTTCATTTTTGACCAAAATCGACAGGTCCGGCCGGGGCTTAAGGAATTTCTCATATGCCACAAAACGGTTGAAGCTCCTGTTCAAAAATGATGCTCCGAAATCAACTTCTGTCACCTTAGTGATACATTTTGGGATAGCACCTACAGTTTAAAGCAGAAAATGGGGCACTTTTGAAATTTTCATTTTTGACCAAAATCGACAGTTCCGGGGCTTAGGGAATTTCTCATATGCCACAAAACGGTTGAAGCTTCTGTTCAAAAATGATGCTCCGAAATCAACTTCTGTCACCTTAGTGATACATTTTGGGATAGCACCTAAAGTTTAAAGCAGAAATTGGGGCACTTTTGAAATTTTCATTTTTGACCAAAATCGACAGGTCCGGGGCTTAGGGAATTTCTCATATGCCACAAAACGGTTGAAGCTTCTGTTCAAAAATGATGCTCCAAAATCAACTTCTGTCACCTTAGAGATACATTTTGGGAAAGTACCTAAAGTTTAAATCAGAAATTGGGGCACTTTCAAAATTTTCATTTTTGACCAAAATCGACAGGTCCGGGCCTTAGGGATTTTCTCATATGCCACAAAACGGTTGAAGCTCCTGTTCAAAAATGATGCTCCTAAATCAACTTCTGTCACCTTAGTGATACATTTTGGGATAGTACCTTAAGTTTAAAGCAGAAATTGGGGCACTTTTGAAATTTTCATTTTTGACCAAAATCGACAGGTCCGGGGCTTAGGGAATTTCTCATATGCCACAAAACGGTTGAAGCTCCTGTTCAAAAATGATGCTCCGAAATCAACTTCTGTCATCTTAGTGATACATTTTGGGACAGCACCTAAAGTTTAAAGCAGAAATTGGGGCACTTTTGAAATTTTCATTTTTGACCAAAATCGACAGGTCCGGGCCTTAGGGATTTTCTCATATGCCACAAAACGGTTGAAGCTCCTGTTCAAAAATGATGCTCCTAAATCAACTTCTGTCACCTTAGTGATACATTTTGGGATAGCACCTTAAGTTTAAAGCAGAAATTGGGGCACTTTTGAAATTTTCATTTTTGACCAAAATCGACAGGTCCGGGCCTTAGGGATTTTCTCATATGCCACAAAACGGTTGAAGCTCCTGTTCAAAAATAATGCTCCGAAATCAACTTCTGTCATCTTAGTGATACATTTTGGGACAGCACCTAAAGTTTAAAGCAGAAATTGGGGCACTTTTGAAATTTTCATTTTTGACCAAAATCGACAGGTCCGGGGCTTAGGGAATTTCTCATATGCCACAAAACGGTTGAAGCTTCTGTTCAAAAATGATGCTCCAAAATCAACTTCTGTCACCTTAGTGATACATTTTGGGATAGCACCTAAAGTTTAAAGCAGAAATTGGATCACTTTTGAAATTTTCATTTTTGACCAAAATCGACAGGTCCGGGGCTTAGGGAATTTCTCATATGCCACAAAACGGTTGAAGCTTCTGTTCAAAAATAATGCTCCAAAATCAACTTCTGTCACCTTAGAGATACATTTTGGGATAGTACCTAAAGTTTAAAGCAGAAATTGGGGCACTTTCAAAATTTTCATTTTTGACCAAAATCGACAGGTCCGGGCCTTAGGGATTTTCTCATATGCCACAAAACGGTTGAAGCTCCTGTTCAAAAATGATGCTCCTAAATCAACTTCTGTCACCTTAGTGATACATTTTGGGATAGTACCTAAAGTTTAAAGCAGAAATTGGGGCACTTTTGAAATTTTCATTTTTGACCAAAATTGACAGGTCCGGGGCTTAGGGAATTTCTCATATGCCACAAAACGGTTGAAGCTCCTGTTCAAAAATGATGCTCCGAAATCAACTTCTGTCATCTTAGTGATACATTTTGGGACAGCACCTAAAGTTTAAAGCAGAAATTGGGGCACTTTTGAAATTTTCATTTTTGACCAAAATCGACAGGTCCGGGGCTTAGGGAATTTCTCATATGCCACAAAACGGTTGAAGCTCCTGTTCAAAAATGATGCTCCGAAATCAACTTCTGTCACCTTAGTGATACATTTTGGGATAGTACCTAAAGTTTAAAGCAGAAATTGGTGCACTTTTGAAATTTTCATTTTTGACCAAAATCGACAGGTCCCGGGCTTAGGGAATTTCTCATATGCCACAAAACGGTTGAAGCTTCTGTTCAAAAATGATGCTCCGAAATCAACTTCTGTCACCTTAGTGATACATTTTGGGATAGCACCTACAGTTTAAAGCAGAAAATGGGGCACTTTTGAAATTTTCATTTTTGACCAATATCGACAGGTCCGGGGCTTAGGGAATTTCTCATATGCCACAAAACGGTTGAAGCTTCTGTTCAAAAATGATGCTCCGAAATCAACTTTTGTCAACTTAGTGATACATTTTGGGATAGTACCTAAAGTTTAAAGCAGAATTTGGGGCACTTTTGAAATTTTCATTTTTGACCAAAATCGACAGTTCCGGGGCTTAGGGAATTTCTCATATGCCACAAAACGGTTGAAGCTCCTGTTCAAAAATGATGCTCCGAAATCAACTTCTGTCATCTTAGTGATACATTTTGGGACAGCACCTAAAGTTTAAAGCAGAAATTGGGGCACTTTTGAAATTTTCATTTTTGACCAAAATCGACAGGTTCGGGGCTTAGGGAATTTCTCATATGCCACAAAACGGTTGAAGCTCCTGTTCAAAAATGATGCTCCGAAATCAACTTCTGTCACCTTAGTGATACATTTTGGGATAGTACCTAAAGTTTAAAGCAGAAATTGGGGCACTTTCAAAATTTTCATTTTTGACCAAAATCGACAGGTCCGGGCCTTAGGGAATTTCTCATATGCCAAAAAACGGTTGAAGCTTCTGTTCAAAAATGATGCTCCGAAATCAACTTCTGTCAACTTAGTGATACATTTTGGGATAGTACCTAAAGTTTAAAGCAGAAATTGGGGCACTTTTGAATTTTTCATTTTTGACCAGAATCGACCGGTCCGAGGCTTAGGGAATTTCTCATATGCCACAAAACGGTTGAAGCTCCTGTTCAAAAATGATGCTCCGAAATCAACTTCTGTCACCTTAGAGATACATTTTGGGATAGTACCTAAAGTTTAAAGCAGAAATTGGGGCACTTTTGAATTTTTAATTTTTGACTAGAATCGACAGGTCCGGGCCTTAGGGATTTTCTCATATGCCACAAAACGGTTGAAGCTCCTGTTCAAAAATGATGCTCCTAAATCAACTTCTGTCACCTTAGTGATACATTTTGGGATAGTACCTTAAGTTTAAAGCAGAAATTGGGGCACTTTTGAAATTTTCATTTTTGACCAAAATCGACAGGTCCGGGGCTTAGGGAATTTCTCATATGCCACAAAACGGTTGAAGCTCCTGTTAAAAAATGATGCTCCGAAATCAACTTCTGTCACCTTAGTGATACATTTTGGGATAGTACCTAAAGTTTAAAGCAGAAATTGGTGCACTTTTGAAATTTTCATTTTTGACCAAAATCGACAGGTCCCGGGCTTAGGGAATTTCTCATATGCCACAAAACGGTTGAAGCTTCTGTTCAAAAATGATGCTCCGAAATCAACTTCTGTCACCTTAGTGATACATCTTGGGATAGCACCTAAAGTTTAAAGCAGAAATTGGGGCACTTTTGAAAATTTCATTTTTGACCAAAATCGACAGGTCCGGCCGGGGCTTAAGGAATTTCTCATATGCCACAAAACGGTTGAAGCTTCTGTTCAAAAATGATGCTCCAAAATCAACTTCTGTCACCTTAGTGATACATTTTGGGATAGCACCTACAGTTTAAAGCAGAAAATGGGGCACTTTTGAAATTTTCATTTTTGACCAATATCGACAGGTCCGGGGCTTAGGGAATTTCTCATATGCCACAAAACGGTTGAAGCTCCTGTTCAAAAATGATGCTCCGAAATCAACTTCTGTCATCTTAGTGATACATTTTGGGACAGCACCTAAAGTTTAAAGCAGAAATTGGGGCACTTTTGAAATTTTCATTTTGACCAAAATCGACAGGTCCGGGGCTTAGGGAATTTCTCATATGCCACAAAACGGTTGAAGCTCCTGTTCAAAAATGATGCTCCGAAATCAACTTCTGTCATCTTAGTGATACATTTTGGGACAGCACCTAAAGTTTAAAGCAGAAATTGGGGCACTTTTGAAATTTTCATTTTTGACCAAAATCGACAGGTTCGGGGCTTAGGGAATTTCTCATATGCCACAAAACGGTTGAAGCTCCTGTTCAAAAATGATGCTCCGAAATCAACTTCTGTCACCTTAGTGATACATCTTGGGATAGTACCTAAAGTTTATAGCAGAAATTGGGGCACTTTTGAAAATTTCATTTTTGACCAAAATCGACAGGTCCGGCCGGGGCTTAAGGAATTTCTCATATGCCACAAAACGGTTGAAGCTCCTGTTCAAAAATGATGCTCCGAAATCAACTTCTGTCACCTTAGTGATACATTTTGGGATAGCACCTACAGTTTAAAGCAGAAAATGGGGCACTTTTGAAATTTTCATTTTTGACCAATATCGACAGGTCCGGGGCTAAGGGAATTTCTCATATGCCATAAAACGGTTGAAGCTTCTGTTCAAAAATGATGCTCCGAAATCAACTTTTGTCAACTTAGTGATACATTTTGGGATAGTACCTAAAGTTTAAAGCAGAAATTGGGGCACTTTTGAAATTTTCATTTTTGACCAAAATCGACAGTTCCGGGGCTTAGGGAATTTCTCATATGCCACAAAACGGTTGAAGCTTCTGTTCAAAAATGATGCTCCGAAATCAACTTCTGTCACCTTAGTGATACATTTTGGGATAGCACCTAAAGTTTAAAGCAGAAATTGGGGCACTTTTGAAATTTTCATTTTTGACCAAAATCGACAGGTCCGGGGCTTAGGGAATTTCTCATATGCCACAAAACGGTTGAAGCTTCTGTTCAAAAATGATGCTCCAAAATCAACTTCTGTCACCTTAGAGATACATTTTGGGATAGTACCTAAAGTTTAAATCAGAAATTGGGGCACTTTCAAAATTTTCATTTTTGACCAAAATCGACAGGTCCGGGCCTTAGGGATTTTCTCATATGCCACAAAACGGTTGAAGCTCCTGTTCAAAAATGATGCTCCTAAATCAACTTCTGTCACCTTAGTGATACATTTTGGGATAGTACCTTAAGTTTAAAGCAGAAATTGGGGCACTTTTGAAATTTTCATTTTTGACCAAAATCGACAGGTCCGGGGCTTAGGGAATTTCTCATATGCCACAAAACGGTTGAAGCTCCTGTTCAAAAATGATGCTCCGAAATCAACTTCTGTCATCTTAGTGATACATTTTGGGACAGCACCTAAAGTTTAAAGCAGAAATTGGGGCACTTTTGAAATTTTCATTTTTGACCAAAATCGACAGGTCCCGGGCTTAGGGAATTTCTCATATGCCACAAAACGGTTGAAGCTTCTGTTCAAAAATGATGCTCCGAAATCAACTTCTGTCACCTTAGTGATACATCTTGGGATAGCACCTAAAGTTTAAAGCAGAAATTGGGGCACTTTTGAAAATTTCATTTTTGACCAAAATCGACAGGTCCGGCCGGGGCTTAAGGAATTTCTCATATGCCACAAAACGGTTGAAGCTTCTGTTCAAAAATGATGCTCCAAAATCAACTTCTGTCACCTTAGTGATACATTTTGGGATAGCACCTACAGTTTAAAGCAGAAAATGGGGCACTTTTGAAATTTTCATTTTTGACCAATATCGACAGGTCCGGGGCTTAGGGAATTTCTCATATGCCACAAAACGGTTGAAGCTTCTGTTCAAAAATGATGCTCCGAAATCAACTTTTGTCAACTTAGTGATACATTTTGGGATAGTACCTAAAGTTTAAAGCAGAAATTGGGGCACTTTTGAAATTTTCATTTTTGACCAAAATCGACAGTTCCGGGGCTTAGGGAATTTCTCATATGCCACAAAACGGTTGAAGCTCCTGTTCAAAAATGATGCTCCGAAATCAACTTCTGTCATCTTAGTGATACATTTTGGGACAGCACCTAAAGTTTAAAGCAGAAATTGGGGCACTTTTGAAATTTTCATTTTTGACCAAAATCGACAGGTCCGTGGCTTAGGGAATTTCTAATATGCCACAAAACGGTTGAAGCTTCTGTTCAAAAATGATGCTCCGAAATCAACTTCTGTCACCTTAGTGATACATTTTGGGATAGCACCTAAAGTTTAAAGCAGAAATTGGGGCACTTTTGAAATTTTCATTTTTGACCAAAATCGACAGGTCCGGGGCTTAGGGAATTTCTCATATGCCACAAAACGGTTGAAGCTTCTGTTCAAAAATGATGCTCCAAAATCAACTTCTGTCACCTTAGAGATACATTTTGGGATAGTACCTAAAGTTTAAAGCAGAAATTGGGGCACTTTCAAAATTTTCATTTTTGACCAAAATCGACAGGTCCGGGCCTTAGGGATTTTCTCATATGCCACAAAACGGTTGAAGCTCCTGTTCAAAAATGATGCTCCTAAATCAACTTCTGTCACCTTAGTGATACATTTTGGGATAGTACCTAAAGTTTAAAGCAGAAATTGGGGCACTTTTGAAATTTTCATTTTTGACCAAAATCGACAGGTCCGGGGCTTAGGGAATTTCTCATATGCCACAAAACGGTGGAAGCTTCTGTTCAAAAATGATGCTCCAAAATCAACTTCTGTCACCTTAGAGATACATTTTGGGATAGTACCTAAAGTTTAAATCAGAAATTGGGGCACTTTCAAAATTTTCATTTTTGACCAAAATCGACAGGTCCGGGCCTTAGGGATTTTCTCATATGCCACAAAACGGTTGAAGCTCCTGTTCAAAAATGATGCTCCTAAATCAACTTCTGTCACCTTAGTGATACATTTTGGGATAGTACCTTAAGTTTAAAGCAGAAATTGGGGCACTTTTGAAATTTTCATTTTTGACCAAAATCGACAGGTCCGGGGCTTAGGGAATTTCTCATATGCCACAAAACGGTTGAAGCTCCTGTTCAAAAATGATGCTCCGAAATCAACTTCTGTCATCTTAGTGATACATTTTGGGACAGCACCTAAAGTTTAAAGCAGAAATTGGGGCACTTTTGAAATTTTCATTTTTGACCAAAATCGACAGGTCCCGGGCTTAGGGAATTTCTCATATGCCACAAAACGGTTGAAGCTTCTGTTCAAAAATGATGCTCCGAAATCAACTTCTGTCACCTTAGTGATACATCTTGGGATAGCACCTAAAGTTTAAAGCAGAAATTGGGGCACTTTTGAAAATTTCATTTTTGACCAAAATCGACAGGTCCGGCCGGGGCTTAAGGAATTTCTCATATGCCACAAAACGGTTGAAGCTTCTGTTCAAAAATGATGCTCCAAAATCAACTTCTGTCACCTTAGTGATACATTTTGGGATAGTACCTAAAGTTTAAAGCAGAAATTGGGGCACTTTCGAAATTTTCATTTTTGACCAAAATCGACAGTTCCGGGGCTTAGGGAATTTCTCATATGCCACAAAACGGTTGAAGCTCCTGTTCAAAAATGATGCTCCGAAATCAACTTCTGTCACCTTAGTGATACATTTTGGGATAGCACCTTAAGTTTAAAGCAGAAATTGGGGCACTTTTGAAATTTTCATTTTTGACCAAAATCGACAGTTCCGGGGCTTAGGGAATTTCTCATATGCCAAAAAACGGTTGAAGCTTCTGTTCAAAAATGATGCTCCGAAATCAACTTCTGTCAACTTAGTGATACATTTTGGGATAGTACCTAAAGTTTAAAGCAGAAATTGGGGCACTTTTGAATTTTTCATTTTTGACCAGAATCGACAGGTCCGAGGCTTAGGGAATTTCTCATATGCCACAAAACGGTTGAAGCTCCTGTTCAAAAATGATGCTCCGAAATCAACTTCTGTCACCTTAGAGATACATTTTGGGATAGTACCTTAAGTTTAAAGCAGAAATTGGGGCACTTTTGAATTTTTAATTTTTGACCAGAATCGACAGGTCCGGGCCTTAGGGATTTTCTCATATGCCACAAAACGGTTGAAGCTCCTGTTCAAAAATGATGCTCCTAAATCAACTTCTGTCACCTTAGTGATACATTTTGGGATAGTACCTTAAGTTTAAAGCAGAAATTGGGGCACTTTTGAAATTTTCATTTTTGACCAAAATCGACAGGTCCGGGGCTTAGGGAATTTCTCATATGCCACAAAATGGTTGAAGCTCCTGTTCAAAAATGATGCTCCGAAATCAACTTCTGTCATCTTAGTGATACATTTTGGGACAGCACCTAAAGTTTAAAGCAGAAATTGGGGCACTTTTGAAATTTTCATTTTTGACCAAAATCGACAGGTCCCGGGCTTAGGGAATTTCTCATATGCCACAAAACGGTTGAAGCTTCTGTTCAAAAATGATGCTCCGAAATCAACTTCTGTCACCTTAGTGATACATCTTGGGATAGCACCTAAAGTTTAAAGCAGAAATTGGGGCACTTTTGAAAATTTCATTTTTGACCAAAATCGACAGGTCCGGCCGGGGCTTAAGGAATTTCTCATATGCCACAAAACGGTTGAAGCTTCTGTTCAAAAATGATGCTCCAAAATCAACTTCTGTCACCTTAGTGATACATTTTGGGATAGTACCTAAAGTTTAAAGCAGAAATTGGGGCACTTTCGAAATTTTCATTTTTGACCAAAATCGACAGTTCCGGGGCTTAGGGAATTTCTCATATGCCACAAAACGGTTGAAGCTCCTGTTCAAAAATGATGCTCCGAAATCAACTTCTGTCACCTTAGTGATACATTTTGGGATAGCACCTTAAGTTTAAAGCAGAAATTGGGGCACTTTTGAAATTTTCATTTTTGACCAAAATCGACAGTTCCGGGGCTTAGGGAATTTCTCATATGCCAAAAAACGGTTGAAGCTTCTGTTCAAAAATGATGCTCCGAAATCAACTTCTGTCAACTTAGTGATACATTTTGGGATAGTACCTAAAGTTTAAAGCAGAAATTGGGGCACTTTTGAATTTTTCATTTTTGACCAGAATCGACAGGTCCGAGGCTTAGGGAATTTCTCATATGCCACAAAACGGTTGAAGCTCCTGTTCAAAAATGATGCTCCGAAATCAACTTCTGTCACCTTAGAGATACATTTTGGGATAGTACCTTAAGTTTAAAGCAGAAATTGGGGCACTTTTGAATTTTTAATTTTTGACCAGAATCGACAGGTCCGGGCCTTAGGGATTTTCTCATATGCCACAAAACGGTTGAAGCTCCTGTTCAAAAATGATGCTCCTAAATCAACTTCTGTCACCTTAGTGATACATTTTGGGATAGTACCTTAAGTTTAAAGCAGAAATTGGGGCACTTTTGAAATTTTCATTTTTGACCAAAATCGACAGGTCCGGGGCTTAGGGAATTTCTCATATGCCACAAAATGGTTGAAGCTCCTGTTCAAAAATGATGCTCCGAAATCAACTTCTGTCATCTTAGTGATACATTTTGGGACAGCACCTAAAGTTTAAAGCAGAAATTGGGGCACTTTTGAAATTTTCATTTTTGACCAAAATCGACAGGTCCGGGGCTTAGGGAATTTCTCATATGCCACAAAACGGTTGAAGCTCCTGTTAAAAAATGATGCTCCGAAATCAACTTCTGTCACCTTAGTGATACATTTTGGGATAGTACCTAAAGTTTAAAGCAGAAATTGGTGCACTTTTGAAATTTTCATTTTTGACCAAAATCGACAGGTCCCGGGCTTAGGGAATTTCTCATATGCCACAAAACGGTTGAAGCTTCTGTTCAAAAATGATGCTCCGAAATCAACTTCTGTCACCTTAGTGATACATCTTGGGATAGCACCTAAAGTTTAAAGCAGAAATTGGGGCACTTTTGAAAATTTCATTTTTGACCAAAATCGACAGGTCCGGCCGGGGCTTAAGGAATTTCTCATATGCCACAAAACGGTTGAAGCTTCTGTTCAAAAATGATGCTCCAAAATCAACTTCTGTCACCTTAGTGATACATTTTGGGATAGCACCTACAGTTTAAAGCAGAAAATGGGGCACTTTTGAAATTTTCATTTTTGACCAATATCGACAGGTCCGGGGCTTAGGGAATTTCTCATATGCCACAAAACGGTTGAAGCTCCTGTTCAAAAATGATGCTCCGAAATCAACTTCTGTCATCTTAGTGATACATTTTGGGACAGCACCTAAAGTTTAAAGCAGAAATTGGGGCACTTTTGAAATTTTCATTTTGACCAAAATCGACAGGTCCGGGGCTTAGGGAATTTCTCATATGCCACAAAACGGTTGAAGCTCCTGTTCAAAAATGATGCTCCGAAATCAACTTCTGTCATCTTAGTGATACATTTTGGAACAGCACCTAAAGTTTAAAGCAGAAATTGGGGCACTTTTGAAATTTTCATTTTTGACCAAAATCGACAGGTCCGGGGCTTAGGGAATTTCTAATATGCCACAAAACGGTTGAAGCTTCTGTTCAAAAATGATGCTCCGAAATCAACTTCTGTCACCTTAGTGATACATTTTGGGATAGCACCTAAAGTTTAAAGCAGAAATTGGGGCACTTTTGAAATTTTCATTTTTGACCAAAATCGACAGGTTCGGGGCTTAGGGAATTTCTCATATGCCACAAAACGGTTGAAGCTCCTGTTCAAAAATGATGCTCCGAAATCAACTTCTGTCACCTTAGTGATACATCTTGGGATAGCACCTAAAGTTTAAAGCAGAAATTGGGGCACTTTTGAAAATTTCATTTTTGACCAAAATCGACAGGTCCGGCCGGGGCTTAAGGAATTTCTCATATGCCACAAAACGGTTGAAGCTCCTGTTCAAAAATGATGCTCCGAAATCAACTTCTGTCACCTTAGTGATACATTTTGGGATAGCACCTACAGTTTAAAGCAGAAAATGGGGCACTTTTGAAATTTTCATTTTTGACCAATATCGACAGGTCCGGGGCTAAGGGAATTTCTCATATGCCATAAAACGGTTGAAGCTTCTGTTCAAAAATGATGCTCCGAAATCAACTTTTGTCAACCTAGTGATACATTTTGGGATAGTACCTAAAGTTTAAAGCAGAAATTGGGGCACTTTTGAAATTTTCATTTTTGACCAAAATCGACAGTTCCGGGGCTTAGGTAATTTCTCATATGCCACAAAACGGTTGAAGCTCCTGTTCAAAAATGATGCTCCGAAATCAACTTCTGTCACCTTAGTGATACATTTTGGGATAGCACCTAAAGTTTAAAGCAGAAATTGGGGCACTTTTGAAATTTTCATTTTTGACCAAAATCGACAGGTCCGGGGCTTAGGGAATTTCTCATATGCCACAAAACGGTTGAAGCTTCTGTTCAAAAATGATGCTCCGAAATCAACTTCTGTCACCTTAGTGATACATTTTGGGATAGCACCTAAAGTTTAAAGCAGAAATTGGGGCACTTTTGAAATTTTCATTTTTGACCAAAATCGACAGGTCCGGGGCTTAGGGAATTTCTCATATGCCACAAAACGGTTGAAGCTTCTGTTCAAAAATGATGCTCCAAAATCAACTTCTGTCACCTTAGAGATACATTTTGGGATAGTACCTAAAGTTTAAATCAGAAATTGGGGCACTTTCAAAATTTTCATTTTTGACCAAAATCGACAGGTCCGGGCCTTAGGGATTTTCTCATATGCCACAAAACGGTTGAAGCTCCTGTTCAAAAATGATGCTCCTAAATCAACTTCTGTCACCTTAGTGATACATTTTGGGATAGTACCTTAAGTTTAAAGCAGAAATTGGGGCACTTTTGAAATTTTCATTTTTGACCAAAATCGACAGGTCCGGGGCTTAGGGAATTTCTCATATGCCACAAAACGGTTGAAGCTCCTGTTCAAAAATGATGCTCCGAAATCAACTTCTGTCATCTTAGTGATACATTTTGGGACAGCACCTAAAGTTTAAAGCAGAAATTGGGGCACTTTTGAAATTTTCATTTTTGACCAAAATCGACAGGTCCCGGGCTTAGGGAATTTCTCATATGCCACAAAACGGTTGAAGCTTCTGTTCAAAAATGATGCTCCGAAATCAACTTCTGTCACCTTAGTGATACATCTTGGGATAGCACCTAAAGTTTAAAGCAGAAATTGGGGCACTTTTGAAAATTTCATTTTTGACTAAAATCGACAGGTCCGGCCGGGGCTTAAGGAATTTCTCATATGCCACAAAACGGTTGAAGCTTCTGTTCAAAAATGATGCTCCAAAATCAACTTCTGTCACCTTAGTGATACATTTTGGGATAGCACCTACAGTTTAAAGCAGAAAATGGGGCACTTTTGAAATTTTCATTTTTGACCAATATCGACAGGTCCGGGGCTTGGGGAATTTCTCATATGCCACAAAACGGTTGAAGCTTCTGTTCAAAAATGATGCTCCGAAATCAACTTTTGTCAACTTAGTGATACATTTTGGGATAGTACCTAAAGTTTAAAGCAGAAATTGGGGCACTTTTGAAATTTTCATTTTTGACCAAAATCGACAGTTCCGGGGCTTAGGGAATTTCTCATATGCCACAAAACGGTTGAAGCTCCTGTTCAAAAATGATGCTCCGAAATCAACTTCTGTCATCTTAGTGATACATTTTGGGACAGCACCTAAAGTTTAAAGCAGAAATTGGGGCACTTTTGAAATTTTCATTTTTGACCAAAATCGACAGGTCCGGGGCTTAGGGAATTTCTAATATGCCACAAAACGGTTGAAGCTTCTGTTCAAAAATGATGCTCCGAAATCAACTTCTGTCACCTTAGTGATACATTTTGGGATAGCACCTAAAGTTTAAAGCAGAAATTGGGGCACTTTTGAAATTTTCATTTTTGACCAAAATCGACAGGTCCGGGGCTTAGGGAATTTCTCATATGCCACAAAACGGTTGAAGCTTCTGTTCAAAAATGATGCTCCAAAATCAACTTCTGTCACCTTAGAGATACATTTTGGGATAGTACCTAAAGTTTAAAGCAGAAATTGGGGCACTTTCAAAATTTTCATTTTTGACCAAAATCGACAGGTCCGGGCCTTAGGGATTTTCTCATATGCCACAAAACGGTTGAAGCTCCTGTTCAAAAATGATGCTCCTAAATCAACTTCTGTCACCTTAGTGATACATTTTGGGATAGTACCTAAAGTTTAAAGCAGAAATTGGGGCACTTTTGAAATTTTCATTTTTGACCAAAATCGACAGGTCCGGGGCTTAGGGAATTTCTCATATGCCACAAAACGGTTGAAGCTTCTGTTCAAAAATGATGCTCCAAAATCAACTTCTGTCACCTTAGAGATACATTTTGGGATAGTACCTAAAGTTTAAATCAGAAATTGGGGCACTTTCAAAATTTTCATTTTTGACCAAAATCGACAGGTCCGGGCCTTAGGGATTTTCTCATATGCCACAAAACGGTTGAAGCTCCTGTTCAAAAATGATGCTCCTAAATCAACTTCTGTCACCTTAGTGATACATTTTGGGATAGTACCTTAAGTTTAAAGCAGAAATTGGGGCACTTTTGAAATTTTCATTTTTGACCAAAATCGACAGGTCCGGGGCTTAGGGAATTTCTCATATGCCACAAAACGGTTGAAGCTCCTGTTCAAAAATGATGCTCCGAAATCAACTTCTGTCATCTTAGTGATACATTTTGGGACAGCACCTAAAGTTTAAAGCAGAAATTGGGGCACTTTTGAAATTTTCATTTTTGACCAAAATCGACAGGTCCGGGGCTTAGGGAATTTCTAATATGCCACAAAACGGTTGAAGCTTCTGTTCAAAAATGATGCTCCGAAATCAACTTCTGTCACCTTAGTGATACATTTTGGGATAGCACCTAAAGTTTAAAGCAGAAATTGGGGCACTTTTGAAATTTTCATTTTTGACCAAAATCGACAGGTCCGGGGCTTAGGGAATTTCTCATATGCCACAAAACGGTTGAAGCTTCTGTTCAAAAATGATGCTCCAAAATCAACTTCTGTCACCTTAGAGATACATTTTGGGATAGTACCTAAAGTTTAAAGCAGAAATTGGGGCACTTTCAAAATTTTCATTTTTGACCAAAATCGACAGGTCCGGGCCTTAGGGATTTTCTCATATGCCACAAAACGGTTGAAGCTCCTGTTCAAAAATGATGCTCCTAAATCAACTTCTGTCACCTTAGTGATACATTTTGGGATAGTACCTAAAGTTTAAAGCAGAAATTGGGGCACTTTTGAAATTTTCATTTTTGACCAAAATCGACAGGTCCGGGGCTTAGGGAATTTCTCATATGCCACAAAACGGTTGAAGCTTCTGTTCAAAAATGATGCTCCAAAATCAACTTCTGTCACCTTAGAGATACATTTTGGGATAGTACCTAAAGTTTAAATCAGAAATTGGGGCACTTTCAAAATTTTCATTTTTGACCAAAATCGACAGGTCCGGGCCTTAGGGATTTTCTCATATGCCACAAAACGGTTGAAGCTCCTGTTCAAAAATGATGCTCCTAAATCAACTTCTGTCACCTTAGTGATACATTTTGGGATAGTACCTTAAGTTTAAAGCAGAAATTGGGGCACTTTTGAAATTTTCATTTTTGACCAAAATCGACAGGTCCGGGGCTTAGGGAATTTCTCATATGCCACAAAACGGTTGAAGCTCCTGTTCAAAAATGATGCTCCGAAATCAACTTCTGTCATCTTAGTGATACATTTTGGGACAGCACCTAAAGTTTAAAGCAGAAATTGGGGCACTTTTGAAATTTTCATTTTTGACCAAAATCGACAGGTCCGGGGCTTAGGGAATTTCTAATATGCCACAAAACGGTTGAAGCTTCTGTTCAAAAATGATGCTCCGAAATCAACTTCTGTCACCTTAGTGATACATTTTGGGATAGCACCTAAAGTTTAAAGCAGAAATTGGGGCACTTTTGAAATTTTCATTTTTGACCAAAATCGACAGGTCCGGGGCTTAGGGAATTTCTCATATGCCACAAAACGGTTGAAGCTTCTGTTCAAAAATGATGCTCCAAAATCAACTTCTGTCACCTTAGAGATACATTTTGGGATAGTACCTAAAGTTTAAAGCAGAAATTGGGGCACTTTCAAAATTTTCATTTTTGACCAAAATCGACAGGTCCGGGCCTTAGGGATTTTCTCATATGCCACAAAACGGTTGAAGCTCCTGTTCAAAAATGATGCTCCTAAATCAACTTCTGTCACCTTAGTGATACATTTTGGGATAGTACCTAAAGTTTAAAGCAGAAATTGGGGCACTTTTGAAATTTTCATTTTTGACCAAAATCGACAGGTCCGGGGCTTAGGGAATTTCTCATATGCCACAAAACGGTTGAAGCTTCTGTTCAAAAATGATGCTCCAAAATCAACTTCTGTCACCTTAGAGATACATTTTGGGATAGTACCTAAAGTTTAAATCAGAAATTGGGGCACTTTCAAAATTTTCATTTTTGACCAAAATCGACAGGTCCGGGCCTTAGGGATTTTCTCATATGCCACAAAACGGTTGAAGCTCCTGTTCAAAAATGATGCTCCTAAATCAACTTCTGTCACCTTAGTGATACATTTTGGGATAGTACCTTAAGTTTAAAGCAGAAATTGGGGCACTTTTGAAATTTTCATTTTTGACCAAAATCGACAGGTCCGGGGCTTAGGGAATTTCTCATATGCCACAAAACGGTTGAAGCTCCTGTTCAAAAATGATGCTCCGAAATCAACTTCTGTCATCTTAGTGATACATTTTGGGACAGCACCTAAAGTTTAAAGCAGAAATTGGGGCACTTTTGAAATTTTCATTTTTGACCAAAATCGACAGGTCCCGGGCTTAGGGAATTTCTCATATGCCACAAAACGGTTGAAGCTTCTGTTCAAAAATGATGCTCCGAAATCAACTTCTGTCACCTTAGTGATACATCTTGGGATAGCACCTAAAGTTTAAAGCAGAAATTGGGGCACTTTTGAAAATTTCATTTTTGACCAAAATCGACAGGTCCGGCCGGGGCTTAAGGAATTTCTCATATGCCACAAAACGGTTGAAGCTTCTGTTCAAAAATGATGCTCCAAAATCAACTTCTGTCACCTTAGTGATACATTTTGGGATAGTACCTAAAGTTTAAAGCAGAAATTGGGGCACTTTTGAAATTTTCATTTTTGACCAAAATCGACAGTTCCGGGGCTTAGGGAATTTCTCATATGCCACAAAACGGTTGAAGCTCCTGTTCAAAAATGATGCTCCGAAATCAACTTCTGTCATCTTAGTGATACATTTTGGGACAGCACCTAAAGTTTAAAGCAGAAATTGGGGCACTTTTGAAATTTTCATTTTTGACCAAAATCGACAGGTCCGGGGCTTAGGGAATTTCTAATATGCCACAAAACGGTTGAAGCTTCTGTTCAAAAATGATACTCCGAAATCAACTTCTGTCACCTTAGTGATACATTTTGGGATAGCACCTAAAGTTTAAAGCAGAAATTGGGGCACTTTTGAAATTTTCATTTTTGACCAAAATCGACAGGTCCGGGGCTTAGGGAATTTCTCATATGCCACAAAACGGTTGAAGCTTCTGTTCAAAAATGATGCTCCAAAATCAACTTCTGTCACCTTAGAGATACATTTTGGGATAGTACCTAAAGTTTAAAGCAGAAATTGGGGCACTTTCAAAATTTTAATTTTTGACCAAAATCGACAGGTCCGGGCCTTAGGGATTTTCTCATATGCCACAAAACGGTTGAAGCTCCTGTTCAAAAATGATGCTCCTAAATCAACTTCTGTCACCTTAGTGATACATTTTGGGATAGTACCTTAAGTTTAAAGCAGAAATTGGGGCACTTTTGAAATTTTCATTTTTGACCAAAATCGACAGGTCCGGGGCTTAGGGAATTTCTCATATGCCACAAAACGGTTGAAGCTCCTGTTCAAAAATGATGCTCCGAAATCAACTTCTGTCATCTTAGTGATACATTTGGGACAGCACCTAAAGTTTAAAGCAGAAATTGGGGCACTTTTGAAATTTTCATTTTTGACCAAAATCGACAGGTCCGGGGCTTAGGGAATTTCTCATATACTACAAAACGGTTGAAGCTCCTGTTCAAAAATGATGCTCCGAAATCAACTTCTGTCACCTTAGTGATACATTTTGGGATAGTACCTAAAGTTTAAAGCAGAAATTGGTGCACTTTTGAAATTTTCATTTTTGACCAAAATCGACAGGTCCCGGGCTTAGGGAATTTCTCATATGCCACAAAACGGTTGAAGCTTCTGTTCAAAAATGATGCTCCGAAATCAACTTCTGTCACCTTAGTGATACATCTTGGGATAGCACCTAAAGTTTAAAGCAGAAATTGGGGCACTTTTGAAAATTTCATTTTTGACCAAAATCGACAGGTCCGGCCGGGGCTTAAGGAATTTCTCATATGCCACAAAACGGTTGAAGCTCCTGTTCAAAAATGATGCTCCGAAATCAACTTTTGTCAACTTAGTGATACATTTTGGGATAGTACCTAAAGTTTAAAGCAGAAATTGGGGCACTTTTGACATTTTCATTTTTGACCAAAATCGACAGTTCCGGGGCTTAGGGAATTTCTCATATGCCACAAAACGGTTGAAGCTCCTGTTCAAAAATGATGCTCCGAAATCAACTTCTGTCATCTTAGTGATACATTTTGGGACAGCACCTAAAGTTTAAAGCAGAAATTGGGGCACTTTTGAAATTTTCATTTTTGACCAAAATCGACAGGTCCGGGGCTTAGGGAATTTCTAATATGCCACAAAACGGTTGAAGCTTCTGTTCAAAAATGATGCTCCGAAATCAACTTCTGTCACCTTAGTGATACATTTTGGGATAGCACCTAAAGTTTAAAGCAGAAATTGGGGCACTTTTGAAATTTTCATTTTTGACCAAAATCGACAGGTCCGGGGCTTAGGGAATTTCTCATATGCCACAAAACGGTTGAAGCTTCTGTTCAAAAATGATGCTCCAAAATCAACTTCTGTCACCTTAGAGATACATTTTGGGATAGTACCTAAAGTTTAAATCAGAAATTGGGGCACTTTCAAAATTTTCATTTTTGACCAAAATCGACAGGTCCGGGCCTTAGGGATTTTCTCATATGCCACAAAACGGTTGAAGCTCCTGTTCAAAAATGATGCTCCTAAATCAACTTCTGTCACCTTAGTGATACATTTTGGGATAGTACCTTTAGTTTAAAGCAGAAATTGGGGCACTTTTGAAATTTTCATTTTTGACCAAAATCGACAGGTCCGGGGCTTAGGGAATTTCTCATATGCCACAAAACGGTTGAAGCTCCTGTTCAAAAATGATGCTCCGAAATCAACTTCTGTCATCTTAGTGATACATTTTGGGACAGCACCTAAAGTTTAAAGCAGAAATTGGGGCACTTTTGAAATTTTCATTTTTGACCAAAATCGACAGGTCCCGGGCTTAGGGAATTTCTCATATGCCACAAAACGGTTGAAGCTTCTGTTCAAAAATGATGCTCCGAAATCAACTTCTGTCACCTTAGTGATACATCTTGGGATAGCACCTAAAGTTTAAAGCAGAAATTGGGGCACTTTTGAAAATTTCATTTTTGACCAAAATCGACTTGTCCGGCCGGGGCTTAAGGAATTTCTCATATGCCACAAAACGGTTGAAGCTTCTGTTCAAAAATGATGCTCCAAAATCAACTTCTGTCACCTTAGTGATACATTTTGGGATAGCACCTACAGTTTAAAGCAGAAAATGTGGCACTTTTGAAATTTTCATTTTTGACCAATATCGACAGGTCCGGGGCTTAGGGAATTTCTCATATGCCACAAAACGGTTGAAGCTTCTGTTCAAAAATGATGCTCCGAAATCAACTTTTGTCAACTTAGTGATACATTTTGGGATAGTACCTAAAGTTTAAAGCAGAAATTGGGGCACTTTTGAAATTTTCATTTTTGACCAAAATCGACAGTTCCAGGGCTTAGGGAATTTCTCATATGCCACAAAACGGTTGAAGCTCCTGTTCAAAAATGATGCTCTTAAATCAACTTCTGTCACCTTAGTGATACATTTTGGGATAGTACCTTAAGTTTAAAGCAGAAATTGGGGCACTTTTGAAATTTTCATTTTTGACCAAAATCGACAGGTCCGGGGCTTAGGGAATTTCTCATATGCCACAAAACGGTTGAAGCTCCTGTTCAAAAATGATGCTCCGAAATCAACTTCTGTCATCTTAGTGATACATTTTGGGACAGCACCTAAAGTTTAAAGCAGAAATTGGGGCACTTTTGAAATTTTCATTTTTGACCAAAATCGACAGGTCCGGGGCTTAGGGAATTTCTAATATGCCACAAAACGGTTGAAGCTTCTGTTCAAAAATGATGCTCCGAAATCAACTTCTGTCACCTTAGTGATACATTTTGGGATAGCACCTAAAGTTTAAAGCAGAAATTGGGGCACTTTTGAAATTTTCATTTTTGACCAAAATCGACAGGTCCGGGGCTTAGGGAATTTCTCATATGCCACAAAACGGTTGAAGCTTCTGTTCAAAAATGATGCTCCAAAATCAACTTCTGTCACCTTAGAGATACATTTTGGGATAGTACCTAAAGTTTAAAGCAGAAATTGGGGCACTTTCAAAATTTTCATTTTTGACCAAAATCGACAGGTCCGGGCCTTAGGGATTTTCTCATATGCCACAAAACGGTTGAAGCTCCTGTTCAAAAATGATGCTCCTAAATCAACTTCTGTCACCTTAGTGATACATTTTGGGATAGTACCTTAAGTTTAAAGCAGGAATTGGGGCACTTTTGAAATTTTCATTTTAGACCAAAATCGACAGGTCCGAGGCTTAGGGAATTTCTCATATGCCACAAAACGGTTAAAGCTCCTGTTCATAAATGATGCTCCGAAATCAACTTCTGTCATCTTAGTGATACATTTTGGGACAGCACCTAAAGTTTAAAGCAGAAATTGGGGCACTTTTGAAATTTTCATTTTTGACCAAAATCGACAGGTCCGGGCCTTAGGGATTTTCTCATATGCCACAAAACGGTAGAAGCTCCTGTTCAAAAATGATGCTCCTAAATCAACTTCTGTCACCTTAGTGATACATTTTGGGATAGTACCTTAAGTTTAAAGCAGAAATTGGGGCACTTTTGAAATTTTCATTTTAGACCAAAATCGACAGGTCCGGGGCTTAGGGAATTTCTCATATGCCACAAAACGGTTAAAGCTCCTGTTCAAAAATGATGCTCCGAAATCAACTTCTGTCATCTTAGTGATACATTTTGGGACAGCACCTAAAGTTTAAAGCAGAAATTGGGGCACTTTTGAAATTTTCATTTTTGACCAAAATCGACAGGTCCGGGCCTTAGGGATTTTCTCATATGCCACAAAACGGTTGAAGCTCCTGTTCAAAAATGATGCTCCTAAATCAACTTCTGTCACCTTAGTGGTACATTTTGGGATAGCACCTTAAGTTTAAAGCAGAAATTGGGGCACTTTTGAAATTTTCATTTTTGACCAAAATCGACAGTTCCGGGGCTTAGGGAATTTCTCATATGCCACAAAACGGTTGAAGCTCCTGTTCAAAAATGATGCTCCGAAATCAACTTCTGTCATCTTAGTGATACATTTTGGGATAGTACCTAAAGTTTAAAGCAGAAATTGGGGCACTTTCAAAATTTTCATTTTTGACCAAAATCGACAGGTCCGGGGCTTAGGGAATTTCTCATATGCCACAAAACGGTTGAAGCTCCTGTTCAAAAATGATGCTCCGAAATCAACTTCTGTCACCTTAGTGATACATTTTGGGATAGTACCTAAAGTTTAAAGCAGAAATTGTGGCACTTTTGAGATTTTCATTTTTGACCAAAATAGACAGGTCCAGGGCTTAGGGAATTTCTCATATGCCACAAAATGGTTGAAGCGCCTGTTCAAAAATGATGCTCCGAAATCAACTTCTGTCACCTTAGTGATACATTTTGGGATAGCACCTAAAGTTTAAAGCAGAAATTGGGGCACTTTTGAAATTTTCATTTTTGACCAAAATCGACAGGTCCGGGGCTTAGGGAATTTCTCATATGCCACAAAACGGTTGAAGCTTCTGTTCAAAAATGATGCTCCAAAATCAACTTCTGTCACCTTAGAGATAGATTTTGGGATAGTACCTAAAGTTTAAAGCAGAAATTGGGGCACTTTTGAGATTTTCATTTTTGACCAAAATCGACAGGTCCGGGGCTTAGGGAATTTCTCATATGCCACAAAATGGTTGAAGCGCCTGTTCAAAAATGATGCTCCTAAATCAACTTCTGTCACCTTAGTGATACATTTTGGGATAGCACCTACAGTTTAAAGCAGAAAATGGGGCACTTTTGAAATTTTCATTTTTGACCAAAATCGACAGGTCCGGGGATTAGGGGATTTCTCATATGCCACAAAACGGTTGAAGCTCCTGTTCAAAAATGATGCTCCGAAATCAACTTCTGTCATCTTAGTGATACATTTTGGGACAGCACCTAAAGTTTAAAGCAGAAATTGGGGCACTTTTGAAATTTTCATTTTTGACCAAAATCGACAGGTCCGGGGCTTAGGGAATTTCTAATATGCCACAAAACGGTTGAAGCTTCTGTTCAAAAATGATGCTCCGAAATCAACTTCTGTCACCTTAGTGATACATTTTGGGATAGCACCTAAAGTTTAAAGCAGAAATTGGGGCACTTTCAAAATTTTCATTTTTGACCAAAATCGACAGGTCCGGGGCTTAGGGAATTTCTCATATGCCACAAAACGGTTGAAGCTCCTGTTCAAAAATGATGCTCCGAAATCAACTTCTGTCACCTTAGTGATACATTTTGGGATAGTACCTAAAGTTTAAAGCAGAAATTGGGGCACTTTTGAGATTTTCATTTTTGACCAAAATCGACAGGTCCGGGGCTTAGGGAATTTCTCATATGCCACAAAATGGTTGAAGCGCCTGTTCAAAAATGATGCTCCTAAATCAACTTCTGTCACCTTAGTGATACATTTTGGGATAGTACCTTAAGTTTAAAGCAGAAATTGGGGCACTTTTGAAATTTTCATTTTTGACCAAAATCGACAGGTCCGGGGCTTAGGGAATTTCTCATATGCCACAAAACGGTTGAAGCTCCTGTTCAAAAATGATGCTCCGAAATCAACTTCTGTCACCTTAGTGATACATTTTGGGATAGTACCTAAAGTTTAAAGCAGAAATTGGGGCACTTTTGAGATTTTCATTTTTGACCAAAATCGACAGGTCCGGGGCTTAGGGAATTTCTCATATGCCACAAAACGGTTGAAGCTCCTGTTCAAAAATGATGCTCCGAAATCAACTTCTGTCACCTTAGTGATACATTTTGGGATAGCACCTAAAGTTTAAAGCAGAAATTGGGGCACTTTTGAAATTTTCATTTTTGACCAAAATCGACAGGTCCGGGGCTTAGGGAATTTCTCATATGCCACAAAACGGTTGAAGCTTCTGTTCAAAAATGATGCTCCAAAATCAACTTCTGTCACCTTAGAGATACATTTTGGGATAGTACCTAAAGTTTAAAGCAGAAATTGGGGCACTTTCAAAATTTTCATTTTTGACCAAAATCGACAGGTCCGGGCCTTAGGGATTTTCTCATATGCCACAAAACGGTTGAAGCTCCTGTTCAAAAATGATGCTCCTAAATCAACTTCTGTCACCTTAGTGATACATTTTGGGATAGTACCTTAAGTTTAAAGCAGAAATTGGGGCACTTTTGAAATTTTCATTTTTGACCAAAATCGACAGGTCCGGGGCTTAGGGAATTTCTCATATGCCACAAAACGGTTGAAGCTCCTGTTCAAAAATGATGCTCCGAAATCAACTTCTGTCATCTTAGTGAAACATTTTGGGACAGCACCTAAAGTTTAAAGCAGAAATTGGGGCACTTTTGAAATTTTCATTTTTGACCAAAATCGACAGGTCCGGGGCTTAGGGAATTTCTAATATGCCACAAAACGGTTGAAGCTTCTGTTCAAAAATGATGCTCCGAAATCAACTTCTGTCACCTTAGTGATACATTTTGGGATAGCACCTAAAGTTTAAAGCAGAAATTGTGGCACTTTTGAAATTTTCATTTTTGACCAAAATCGACAGGTCCGGGGCTTAGGGAATTTCTCATATGCCACAAAACGGTTGAAGCTTCTGTTCAAAAATGATGCTCCAAAATCAACTTCTGTCACCTTAGAGATACATTTTGGGATAGTACCTAAAGTTTAAAGCAGAAATTGGGGCACTTTCAAAATTTTCATTTTTGACCAAAATCGACAGGTCCGGGCCTTAGGGATTTTCTCATATGCCACAAAACGGTTGAAGCTCCTGTTCAAAAATGATGCTCCTAAATCAACTTCTGTCACCTTAGTGATACATTTTGGGATAGTACCTTAAGTTTAAAGCAGGAATTGGGGCACTTTTGAAATTTTCATTTTAGACCAAAATCGACAGGTCCGAGGCTTAGGGAATTTCTCATATGCCACAAAACGGTTAAAGCTCCTGTTCAAAAATGATGCTCCGAAATCAACTTCTGTCATCTTAGTGATACATTTTGGGACAGCACCTTAAGTTTAAAGCAGAAATTGGGGCACTTTTAAAATTTTTATTTTTGACCAAAATCGACAGGTCCGGGGCTTAGGGAATTTCTCATATGCCACAAAACGGTTGAAGCTCCTGTTCAAAAATGATGCTCCGAAATCAACTTCTGTCATCTTAGTGATACATTTTGGGACAGCACCTAAAGTTTAAAGCAGAAATTGGGGCACTTTTGAAATTTTCATTTTTGACCAAAATCGACAGGTCCGGGGCTTAGGGAATTTCTCATATACCACAAAACGGTTGAAGCTCCTGTTCAAAAATGATGCTCCGAAATCAACTTCTGTCACCTTAGAGATACATTTTGGGATAGTACCTAAAGTTTAAAGCAGAAATTGGGGCACTTTCAAAATTTTTATTTTTGACCAAAATCAACAGGTCCGGGCCTTAGGGATTTTCTCATATGCCACAAAACGGTTGAAGCTCCTGTTCAAAAATGATGCTCCTAAATCAACTTCTGTCACCTTAGTGGTACATTTTGGGATAGCACCTTAAGTTTACAGCAGAAATTGGGGCACTTTTGAAATTTTAATTTTTGACCAAAATCGACAGTTCCGGGGCTAAGGGAATTTCTCATATGCCACAAAACGGTTGAAGCTCCTGTTCAAAAATGATGCTCCGAAATCAACTTCTGTCATCTTAGTGATACATTTTGGGATAGTACCTAAAGTTTAAAGCAGAAATTGGGGCACTTTCAAAATTTTCATTTTTGACCAAAATCGACAGGTCCGGGGCTTAGGGAATTTCTCATATGCCTCAAAACGGTTGAAGCTCCTGTTCAAAAATGATGCTCCGAAATCAACTTCTGTCACCTTAGTGATACATTTTGGGATAGTACCTAAAGTTTAAAGCAGAAATTGGGGCACTTTTGAGATTTTCATTTTTGACCAAAATCGACAGGTCCGGGGCTTAGGGAATTTCTCATATGCCACAAAATGGTTGGAGCGCCTGTTCAAAAATGATGCTCCTAAATCAACTTCTGTCACCTTAGTGATACATTTTGGGATAGTACCTTAAGTTTAAAGCAGAAATTGGGGCACTTTTGAAATTTTCATTTTTGACCAAAATCGACAGGTCCGGGGCTTAGGGAATTTCTCATATGCCACAAAACGGTTGAAGCTTCTGTTCAAAAATGATGCTCCAAAATCAACTTCTGTCACCTTAGAGATACATTTTGGGATAGTACCTTAAGTTTAAAGCAGAAATTGGGGCACTTTTGAAATTTTCATTTTTGACCAAAATCGACAGGTCCGGGGCTTAGGGAATTTCTCATATGCCACAAAATGGTTGAAGCGCCTGTTCAAAAATGATGCTCCTAAATCAACTTCTGTCACCTTAGTGATACATTTTGGGATAGCACCTACAGTTTAAAGCAGAAAATGGGGCACTTTTGAAATTTTCATTTTTGACCAAAATCGACAGGTCCGGGCCTTAGGGATTTTCTCATATGCCACAAAACGGTTGAAGCTCCTGTTCAAAAATGATGCTCCTAAATCAACTTCTGTCACCTTAGTGATACATTTTGGGATAGTACCTTAAGTTTAAAGCAGAAATTGGGGCACTTTTGAAATTTTCATTTTTGACCAAAATCGACAGGTCCGGGGCTTAGAGAATTTCTCATATGCCACAAAACGGTTGAAGCTCCTGTTCAACAATGATGCTCCGAAATCAGCTTCTGTCACCTTAGTTATACATTTTGGGACAGCACCTAAAGTTTAAAGCAGAAATTGGGGCACTTTTGAAATTTTCATTTTTGACCAAAATCGACAGGTCCGGGGCTTAGGGGATTTCTCATGTGCCACAAAACGGTTGAAGCTCCTGTTCAAAAATGATGCTCCGAAATCAACTTCTGTCATCTTAGTGATACATTTTGGGACAGCACCTAAAGTTTAAAGCAGAAATTGGGGCACTTTTGAAATTTTCATTTTTGACCAAAATCGACAGGTCTGGGGCTTAGGGAATTTCTCATATGCCACAAAACGGTTGAAGCTCCTGTTCAAAAATGATGCTCCGAAATCAACTTCTGTCATCTTAGTGATACATTTTGGGACAGCACCTAAAGTTTAAAGCAGAAATTGCAGCACTTTTGAAATTTTCATTTTAAACCAAAATCGACAGGTCCGTGGCTTAGGGAATTTCTCATATGCCACAAAACGGTTGAAGCTTCTGTTCAAAAATGATGCTCCGAAATCAACTTCTGTCACCTTAGTGATACATTTTGGGATAGTACCTAAAGTTTAAAGCAGAAATTGGGGCACTTTCAAAATTTTCATTTTTGACCAAAATCGACAGGTCCGGGCCTTAGGGATTTTCTCATATGCCACAAAACGGTTGAAGCGCCTGTTCAAAAATGATGCTCCTAAATCAACTTCTGTCACCTTAGTGATACATTTTATGATAGTACCTTAAGTTTAAAGCAGAAATTGGGGCACTTTTGAAATTTTAATTTTTGACCAAAATCGACAGGTCCGGGGCTTAGGGAATTTCTCATATGCCACAAAACGGTTGAAGCTTCTGTTCAAAAATGATGCTCCGAAATCAACTTCTGTCACCTTAGTGATACATTTTGGGATAGCACCTACAGTTTAAAGCAGAAAATGGGGCACTTTTGAAATTTTCATTTTTGACCAATATCGACAGGTCCGGGGCTTAGGGAATTTCTCATATGCCACAAAACGGTTGAAGCTTCTGTTCAAAAATGATGCTCCGAAATCAACTTCTGTCACCTTAGTGATACATTTTGGGATAGCACCTAAAGTTTAAAGCAGAAATTGGGGCACTTTTGAAATTTTCATTTTTGACCAAAATCGACAGGTCCGGGGCTTAGGGAATTTCTCATATGCCACAAAACGGTTGAAGCTCCTGTTCAAAAATGATGCTCCGAAATCAACTTCTGTCACCTTAGAGATACATTTTGGGATAGTACCTAAAGTTTAAAGCAGAAATTGGGGCACTTTCAAAATTTTCATTTTTGACCAAAATCCACAGGTCCGGGCCTTAGGGATTTTCTCATATGCCACAAAACGGTTGAAGCTCCTGTTCAAAAATGATGCTCCGAAATCAACTTCTGTCACCTTAGTGATACATTTTGGGATAGTACCTAAAGTTTAAAGCAGAAATTGGGGCACTTTCAAAATTTTCATTTTTGACCAAAATCAACAGGTCCGGGCCTTAGGGATTTTCTCATATGCCACAAAACGGTTGAAGCTTCTGTTCAAAAATGATGCTCCGAAATCAACTTCTGTCACCTTAGTGATACATTTTGGGATAGCACCTAAAGTTTAAAGCAGAAATTGGGGCACTTTTGAAATTTTCATTTTTGACCAAAATCGACAGGTCCGGGGCTTAGGGAATTTCTCATATGGCACAAAACGGTTGAAGCTTCTGTTCAAAAATGATGCTCCGAAATCAACTTCTGTCACCTTAGTGATACATTTTGGGATAGCACCTAAAGTTTAAAGCAGAAATTGGGGCACTTTTGAGATTTTCATTTTTGACCAAAATCGACAGGTCCGGGGCTTAGGGAATTTCTCATATGCCACAAAACGGTTGAAGCTCCTGTTCAAAAATGATGCTCCGAAATCAACTTCTGTCATCTTAGTGATACATTTTGGGACAGCACCTAAAGTTTAAAGCAGAAATTGGGGCACTTTTGAAATTTTCATTTTTGACCAAAATCGACAGGTCCGGGGCTTAGGGAATTTCTCATATGCCACAAAACGGTTGAAGCTCCTGTTCAAAAATGATGCTCCGAAATCAACTTCTGTCACCTTAGTGATACATTTTGGGATAGTACCTAAAGTTTAAAGCAGAAATTGGGGCACTTTTGAGATTTTCATTTTTGACCAAAATCGACAGGGTCGGGGCTTAGGGAATTTCTCATATGCCACAAAACGGTTGAAGCTCCTGTTCAAAAATGATGCTCCGAAATCAACTTCTGTCACCTTAGTGATACATTTTGGGATAGTACCTAAAGTTTAAAGCAGAAATTGGGGCACTTTTGAGATTTTCATTTTTGACCAAAATCGACAGGTCCGGGGCTTAGGGAATTTCTCATATGCCACAAAATGGTTGAAGCGCCTGTTCAAAAATGATGCTCCTAAATCAACTTCTGTCACCTTAGTGATACATTTTGGGATAGTACCTTAAGTTTAAAGCAGAAATTGGGGCACTTTTAAAATTTTTATTTTTGACCAAAATCGACAGGTCCGGGGCTTAGGGAATTTCTCATATGCCACAAAACGGTTGAAGCTCCTGTTCAAAAATGATGCTCCGAAATCAACTTCTGTCATCTTAGTGATACATTTTGGGACAGCACCTAAAGTTTAAAGCAGAAATTGGGGCACTTTTGAAATTTTCATTTTTGACCAAAATCGACAGGTCCGGGGCTTAGGGAATTTCTCATATACCACAAAACGGTTGAAGCTCCTGTTCAAAAATGATGCTCCGAAATCAACTTCTGTCACCTTAGTGATACATTTTGGGATAGTACCTAAAGTTTAAAGCAGAAATTGGTGCACTTTTGAAATTTTCATTTTTGACCAAAATCGACAGGTCCCGGGCTTAGGGAATTTCTCATATGCCACAAAACGGTTGAAGCTTCTGTTCAAAAATGATGCTCCGAAATCAACTTCTGTCACCTTAGTGATACATCTTGGGATAGCACCTAAAGTTTAAAGCAGAAATTGGGGCACTTTTGAAAATTTCATTTTTGACCAAAATCGACAGGTCCGGCCGGGGCTTAAGGTATTTCTCATATGCCACAAAACGGTTGAAGCTTCTGTTCAAAAATGATGCTCCAAAATCAACTTCTGTCACCTTAGTGATACATTTTGGGATAGCACCTACAGTTTAAAGCAGAAAATGGGGCACTTTTGAAATTTTCATTTTTGACCAATATCGACAGGTCCGGGGCTTAGGGAATTTCTCATATGCCACAAAACGGTTGAAGCTTCTGTTCAAAAATGATGCTCCGAAATCAACTTTTGTCAACTTAGTGATACATTTTGGGATAGTACCTAAAGTTTAAAGCAGAAATTGGGGCACTTTCAAAATTTTCATTTTTGACCAAAATCGACAGGTCCGGGCCTTAGGGATTTTCTCATATGCCACAAAACGGTTGAAGCTCCTGTTCAAAAATGATGCTCCTAAATCAACTTCTGTCACCTTAGTGATACATTTTGGGATAGTACCTTAAGTTTAAAGCAGAAATTGGGGCACTTTTGAAATTTTCATTTTAGACCAAAATCGACAGGCTCGGGGCTTAGGGAATTTCTCATATGCCACAAAACGGTTAAAGCTCCTGTTCAAAAATGATGCTCCGAAATCAACTTCTGTCATCTTAGTGATAAATTTTGGGACAGCACCTAAAGTTTAAAGCAGAAATTGGGGCACTTTTGAAATTTTCATTTTTGACCAAAATCGACAGGTCCGGGCCTTAGGGATTTTCTCATATGCCACAAAACGGTTGAAGCTCCTGTTCAAAAATGATGCTCCTAAATCAACTTCTGTCACCTTAGTGATACATTTTGGGATAGCACCTACAGTTTAAAGCAGAAAATGGGGCACTTTTGAAATTTTCATTTTTGACCAAAATCGACAGGTCCGGGCCTTAGGGATTTTCTCATATGCCACAAAACGGTTGAAGCTCCTGTTCAAAAATGATGCTCCTAAATCAACTTCTGTCACCTTAGTGATACATTTTGGGATAGCACCTACAGTTTAAAGCAGAAAATGGGGCACTTTTGAAATTTTCATTTTTGACCAAAATCGACAGGTCCGGGCCTTAGTGATTTTCTCATATGCCACAAAACGGTTGAAGCTCCTGTTCAAAAATGATGCTCCTAAATCAACTTCTGTCACCTTAGTGATACATTTTGGGATAGTACCTTAAGTTTAAAGCAGAAATTGGGGCACTTTTGAAATTTTCATTTTTGACCAAAATCGACAGGTCCGGGGCTTAGAGAATTTCTCATATGCCACAAAACGGTTGAAGCTCCTGTTCAACAATGATGCTCCGAAATCAGCTTCTGTCACCTTAGTTATACATTTTGGGACAGCACCTAAAGTTTAAAGCAGAAATTGGGGCACTTTTGAAATTTTCATTTTTGACCAAAATCGACAGGTCCGGGGCTTAGGGGATTTCTCATATTCCACAAAACGGTTGAAGCTCCTGTTCAAAAATGATGCTCCGAAATCAACTTCTGTCATCTTAGTGATACATTTTGGGACAGCACCTAAAGTTTAAAGCAGAAATTGCAGCACTTTTGAAATTTTCATTTTTGACCAAAATCGACAGGTCCGTGGCTTAGTGAATTTCTCATATGCCACAAAACGGTTGAAGCTTCTGTTCAAAAATGATGCTCCGAAATCAACTTCTGTCACCTTAGTGATACATTTTGGGATAGTACCTTAAGTTTAAAGCAGAAATTGGGGCACTTTTGACATTTTCATTTTTGACCAAAATCGACAGGTCCGGGGCTTAGGGAATTTCTCATATGCCACAAAACGGTTGAAGCTCCTGTTCAAAAATGATGCTCCGAAATCAACTTCTGTCATCTTAGTGATACATTTTGGGACAGCACCTAAAGTTTAAAGCAGACATTGGGGCACTTTTGAAATTTTCATTTTTGACCAAAATCGACAGGTCCGGGGCTTAGGGAATTTCTCATATGCCACAAAACGGTTGAAGCTTCTGTTCAAAAATGATGCTCCGAAATCAACTTCTGTCACCTTAGTGATACATTTTGGGATAGCACCTAAAGTCTAAAGCAGAAATTGGGGCACTTTTGAAATTTTCATTTTTGACCAAAATCGACAGGTCCGGGGCTTAGGGAATTTCTCATATGCCACAAAACGGTTGAAGCTTCTGTTCAAAAATGATGCTCCGAAATCAACTTCTGTCACCTTAGTGATACATTTTGGGATAGCACCTAAAGTTTAAAGCAGAAATTGGGGCACTTTTGAAATTTTCATTTTTGACCAAAATCGACAGGTCCGGGGCTTAGGGAATTTCTCATATGCCACAAAACGGTTGAAGCTCCTGCTCAAAAATGATGCTCCGAAATCAACTTCTGTCACCTTAGAGATACATTTTGGGATAGTACCTAAAGTTTAAAGCAGAAATTGGGGCACTTTCAAAATTTTCATTTTTGACCAAAATCAACAGGTCCGGGCCTTAGGGATTTTCTCATATGCCACAAAACGGTTGAAGCTCCTGTTCAAAAATGATGCTCCTAAATCAACTTCTGTCACCTTAGTGATACATTTTGGGATAGCACCTTAAGTTTAAAGCAGAAATTGGGGCACTTTTGAGATTTTCATTTTTGACCAAAATCGACAGGTCCGGGGCTTAGGGAATTTCTCATATGCCACAAAACGGTTGAAGCTCCTGTTCAAAAATGATGCTCCGAAATCAACTTCTGTCATCTTAGTGATACATTTTGGGACAGCACCTAAAGTTTAAAGCAGAAATTGGGGCACTTTTGAAATTTTCATTTTTGACCAAAATCGACAGGTCCGGGGCTTAGGGAATTTCTCATATGCCACAAAACGGTTGAAGCTCCTGTTCAAAAATGATGCTCCGAAATCAACTTCTGTCACCTTAGTGATACATTTTGGGATAGTACCTAAAGTTTAAAGCAGAAATTGGGGCACTTTTGAGATTTTTATTTTTGACCAAAATCGACAGGTCCGGGGCTTAGGGAATTTCTCATATGCCACAAAACGGTTGAAGCTCCTGTTCAAAAATGATGCTCCGAAATCAACTTCTGTCACCTTAGTGATACATTTTGGGATAGTACCTAAAGTTTAAAGCAGAAATTGGGGCACTTTTGAGATTTTCATTTTTGACCAAAATCGACAGGTCCGGGGCTTAGGGAATTTCTCATATGCCACAAAATGGTTGAAGCGCCTGTTCAAAAATGATGCTCCTAAATCAACTTCTGTCACCTTAGTGATACATTTTGGGATAGTACCTTAAGTTTAAAGCAGAAATTGGGGCACTTTTAAAATTTTTATTTTTGACCAAAATCGACAGGTCCGGGGCTTAGGGAATTTCTCATATGCCACAAAACGGTTGAAACTCCTGTTCAAAAATGATGCTCCGAAATCAACTTCTGTCACCTTAGTGATACATTTTGGGATAGTACCTAAAGTTTAAAGCAGAAATTGGTGCACTTTTGAAATTTTCATTTTTGACCAAAATCGACAGGTCCCGGGCTTAGGGAATTTCTCATATGCCACAAAACGGTTGAAGCTTCTGTTCAAAAATGATGCTCCGAAATCAACTTCTGTCACCTTAGTGATACATCTTGGGATAGCACCTAAAGTTTAAAGCAGAAATTGGGGCACTTTTGAAAATTTCATTTTTGACCAAAATCGACAGGTCCGGCCGGGGCTTAAGGTATTTCTCATATGCCACAAAACGGTTGAAGCTTCTGTTCAAAAATGATGCTCCAAAATCAACTTCTGTCACCTTAGTGATACATTTTGGGATAGCACCTACAGTTTAAAGCAGAAAATGGGGCACTTTTGAAATTTTCATTTTTGACCAATATCGACAGGTCCGGGGCTTAGGGAATTTCTCATATGCCACAAAACGGTTGAAGCTTCTGTTCAAAAATGATGCTCCGAAATCAACTTTTGTCAACTTAGTGATACATTTTGGGATAGTACCTAAAGTTTAAAGCAGAAATTGGGGCACTTTCAAAATTTTCATTTTTGACCAAAATCGACAGGTCCGGGCCTTAGGGATTTTCTCATATGCCACAAAACGGTTGAAGCTCCTGTTCAAAAATGATGCTCCTAAATCAACTTCTGTCACCTTAGTGATACATTTTGGGATAGTACCTTAAGTTTAAAGCAGAAATTTGGGCACTTTTGAAATTTTCATTTTAGACCAAAATCGACAGGCTCGGGGCTTAGGGAATTTCTCATATGCCACAAAACGGTTAAAGCTCCTGTTCAAAAATGATGCTCCGAAATCAACTTCTGTCATCTTAGTGATACATTTTGGGACAGCACCTAAAGTTTAAAGCAGAAATTGGGGCACTTTTGAAATTTTCATTTTTGACCAAAATCGACAGGTCCGGGCCTTAGGGATTTTCTCATATGCCACAAAACGGTTGAAGCTCCTGTTCAAAAATGATGCTCCTAAATCAACTTCTGTCACCTTAGTGATACATTTTGGGATAGCACCTACAGTTTAAAGCAGAAAATGGGGCACTTTTGAAATTTTCATTTTTGACCAAAATCGACAGGTCCGGGCCTTAGGGATTTTCTCATATGCCACAAAACGGTTGAAGCTCCTGTTCAAAAATGATGCTCCTAAATCAACTTCTGTCACCTTAGTGATACATTTTGGGATAGCACCTACAGTTTAAAGCAGAAAATGGGGCACTTTTGAAATTTTCATTTTTGACCAAAATCGACAGGTCCGGGCCTTAGGGATTTTCTCATATGCCACAAAACGGTTGAAGCTCCTGTTCAAAAATGATGCTCCTAAATCAACTTCTGTCACCTTAGTGATACATTTTGGGATAGTACCTTAAGTTTAAAGCATAAATTGGGGCACTTTTGAAATTTTCATTTTTGACCAAAATCGACAGGTCCGGGGCGTAGAGAATTTCTCATATGCCACAAAACGGTTGAAGCTCCTGTTCAACAATGATGCTCCGAAATCAGCTTCTGTCACCTTAGTTATACATTTTGGGACAGCACCTAAAGTTTAAAGCAGAAATTGGGGCACTTTTGAAATTTTCATTTTTGACCAAAATCGACAGGTCCGGGGCTTAGGGGATTTCTCATATTCCACAAAACGGTTGAAGCTCCTGTTCAAAAATGATGCTCCGAAATCAACTTCTGTCATCTTAGTGATACATTTTGGGACAGCACCTAAAGTTTAAAGCAGAAATTGCAGCACTTTTGAAATTTTCATTTTTGACCAAAATCGACAGGTCCGTGGCTTAGGGAATTTCTCATATGCCACAAAACGGTTGAAGCTTCTGTTCAAAAATGATGCTCCGAAATCAACTTCTGTCACCTTAGTGATACATTTTGGGATAGTACCTTAAGTTTAAAGCAGAAATTGGGGCACTTTTGAAATTTTCATTTTTGACCAAAATCGACAGGTCCGGGGCTTAGGGAATTTCTCATATGCCACAAAACGGTTGAAGCTTCTGTTCAAAAATGATGCTCCGAAATCAACTTCTGTCAACTTAGTGATACATTTTGGGATAGTACCTAAAGTTTAAAGCAGAAATTGGGGCACTTTTGAATTTTTCATTTTTGACCAAAATCGACAGGTCCGGGGCTTAGGGAATTTCTCATATGCCACAAAACGGTTGAAGCTTCTGTTCAAAAATGATGCTCCAAAATCAACTTCTGTCACCTTAGTGATACATTTTGGGATAGCACCTAAAGTTTAAAGCAAAAATTGGGGCACTTTTGAAATTTTCATTTTTGACCAAAATCGACAGGTCCGGGGCTTAGGGAATTTCTCATATGCCACAAAACGGTTGAAGCTTCTGTTCAAAAATGATGCTCCAAAATCAACTTCTGTCACCTTAGAGATACATTTTGGGATAGTACCTAAAGTTTAAAGCAGAAATTGGGGCACTTTCAAAATTTTCATTTTTGACCAAAATCGACAGGTCCGGGCCTTAGGGATTTTCTCATATGCCACAAAACGGTTGAAGCTCCTGTTCAAAAATGATGCTCCGAAATCAACTTCTGTCATCTTAGTGATACATTTTGGGACAGCACCTAAAGTTTAAAGCAGAAATTGGGGCACTTTTGAAATTTTCATTTTTGACCAAAATCGACAGGTCCGGGGCTTAGGGAATTTCTCATATGCCACAAAACGGTTGAAGCTTCTGTTCAAAAATGATGCTCCGAAATCAACTTCTGTCACCTTAGTGATACATTTTGGGATAGCACCTAAAGTCTAAAGCAGAAATTGGGGCACTTTTGAAATTTTCATTTTTGACCAAAATCGACAGGTCCGGGGCTTAGGGAATTTCTCATATGCCACAAAACGGTTGAAGCTTCAGTTCAAAAATGATGCTCCGAAATCAACTTCTGTCACCTTAGTGATACATTTTGGGATAGCACCTACAGTTTAAAGCAGTAAATGGGGCACTTTTGAAATTTTCATTTTTGACCAATATCGACAGGTCCGGGGCTTAGGGAATTTCTCATATGCCAAAAAACGGTTGAAGCTTCTGTTCAAAAATTATGCTCCGAAATCAACTTCTGTCAACTTAGTGATACATTTTGGGATAGTACCTAAAGTTTAAAGCAGAAATTGGGGCACTTTTGAAATTTTCATTTTTGACCAAAATCGACAGGTCCGGGCTTTAGGGATTTTCTCATATGCCACAAAACGGTTGAAGCTCCTGTTCAAAAATGATGCTCCGAAATCAACTTCTGTCATCTTAGTGATACATTTTGGGACAGCACCTAAAGTTTAAAGCAGAAATTGCAGCACTTTTGAAATTTTCATTTTTGACCAAAATCGACAGGTCCGTGGCTTAGGGAATTTCTCATATGCCACAAAACGGTTGAAGCTCCTGTTCAACAATGATGCTCCGAAATCAGCTTCTGTCACCTTAGTTATACATTTTGGGACAGCACCTAAAGTTTAAAGCAGAAATTGGGGCACTTTTGAAATTTTCATTTTTGACCAAAATCGACAGGTCCGGGGCTTAGGGGATTTCTCATATTCCACAAAACGGTTGAAGCTCCTGTTCAAAAATGATGCTCCGAAATCAACTTCTGTCATCTTAGTGATACATTTTGGGACAGCACCTAAAGTTTAAAGCAGAAATTGGGGCACTTTTGAAATTTTCATTTTTGACCAAAATCGACAGGTCCGGGACTTAGGGAATTTCTCATATGCCACAAAACGGTTGAAGCTCCTGTTCAAAAATGATGCTCCGAAATCAACTTCTGTCATCTTAGTGATACATTTTGGGACAGCACCTAAAGTTTAAAGCAGAAATTGCAGCACTTTTGAAATTTTCATTTTTGACCTAAATCGACAGGTCCGTGGCTTAGGGAATTTCTCATATGCCACAAAACGGTTGAAGCTTCTGTTCAAAAATGATGCTTCGAAATCAACTTCTGTCACCTTAGTGATACATTTTGGGATAGCACCTAAAGTTTAAAGCAGAAATTGGGGCACTTTTGAAATTTTCATTTTTGACCAAAATCGACAGGTCCGGGGCTTAGGGAATTTCTCATATGCCACAAAACGGTTGAAGCGCCTGTTCAAAAATGATGCTCCGAAATCAACTTCTGTCAACTTAGTGATACATTTTGGGATAGTACCTAAAGTTTAAAGCAGAAATTGGGGCACTTTCAAAATTTTCATTTTTGACCAAAATCGACAGGTCCGGGCCTTAGGGATTTTCTCATATGCCACAAAACGGTTGAAGCGCCTGTTCAAAAATGATGCTCCTAAATCAACTTCTGTCACCTTAGTGATACATTTTGGGATAGTACCTTAAGTTTAAAGCAGAAATTGGGGCACTTTTGAATTTTTCATTTTTGACCAAAATCGACAGGTCCGGGGCTTAGGGAATTTCTCATATGCCACAAAATGGTTGAAGCTTCTGTTCAAAAATGATGCTCCAAAATCAACTTCTGTCACCTTAGTGATACATTTTGGGATAGCACCTAAAGTTTAAAGCAAAAATTGGGGCACTTTTGAAATTTTCATTTTTGACCAAAATCGACAGGTTCGGGGCTTAGGGAATTTCTCATATGCCACAAAACGGTTGAAGCTCCTGTTCAAAAATGATGCTCCTAAATCAACTTCTGTCACCTTAGTGATACATTTTGGGATAGCACCTTAAGTTTAAAGCAGAAATTGGGGCACTTTTGAAATTTTCATTTTTGACCAAAATCGACAGTTCCGGGGCTTAGGGAATTTCTCATATGCCACAAAACGGTTGAAGCTCCTGTTCAAAAATGATGCTCCGAAATCAACTTCTGTCATCTTAGTGATACATTTTGGGACAGCACCTAAAGTTTAAAGCAGAAATTGGGGCACTTTTGAAATTTTCATTTTTGACCAAAATCGACAGGTCCGGGGCTTAGGGAATTTCTCATATGCCACAAAACGGTTGAAGCTTCTGTTCAAAAATGATGCTCCGAAATCAACTTCTGTCACCTTAGTGATACATTTTGGGATAGCACCTACAGTTTAAAGCAGAAAATGGGGCACTTTTGAAATTTTCATTTTTGACCAATATCGACAGGTCCGGGGCTTAGGGAATTTCTCATATGCCACAAAACGGTTGAAGCTCCTGTTCAAAAATGATGCTCCGAAATCAACTTCTGTCATCTTAGTGATACATTTTGGGACAGCACCTAAAGTTTAAAGCAGAAATTGCGGCACTTTTGAAATTTTCATTTTTGACCAAAATCGACAGGTCCGGGGCTTAGGGAATTTCTCATATGCCACAAAACGGTTGAAGCTTCAGTTCAAAAATGATGCTCCAAAATCAACTTCTGTCACCTTAGAGATACATTTTGGGATAGTACCTAAAGTTTAAAGCAGAAATTGGGGCACTTTCAAAATTTTCATTTTTGACCAAAATCGACAGGTCCGGGCCTTAGGGATTTTCTCATATGCCACAAAACGGTTGAAGCTCCTGTTCAAAAATGATGCTCCGAAATCAACTTCTGTCATCTTAGTGATACATTTTGGGACAGCACCTAAAGTTTAAAGCAGAAATTGGGGCACTTTTGAAATTTTCATTTTTGACCAAAATCGACAGGTCCGGGGCTTAGGGAATTTCTCATATGCCACAAAACGGTTGAAGCTTCTGTTCAAAAATGATGCTCCGAAATCAACTTCTGTCACCTTAGTGATACATTTTGGGATAGCACCTACAGTTTAAAGCAGAAATGGGGGCACTTTTGAAATTTTCATTTTTTACCAAAATCGACAGGTCCGGGGCTTAGGGAATTTCTCATATGCCACAAAACGGTTGAAGCTCCTGTTCAAAAATGATGCTCCGAAATCAACTTCTGTCATCTTAGTGATACATTTTGGGATAGCACCTACAGTTTAAAGCAGAAAATGGGGCACTTTTGAAATTTTCATTTTTGACCAATATCGACAGGTCCGGGGCTTAGGGAATTTCTCATATGCCAAAAAACGGTTGAAGCTTCTGTTCAAAAATTATGCTCCGAAATCAACTTCTGTCAACTTAGTGATACATTTTGGGATAGTACCTAAAGTTTAAAGCAGAAATTGGGGCACTTTTGAAATTTTCATTTTTGACCAAAATCGACAGGTCCGGGGCTTAGGGAATTTCTCATATGCCAAAAAACGGTTGAAGCTTCTGTTCAAAAATTATGCTCCGAAATCAACTTCTGTCAACTTAGTGATACATTTTGGGATAGTACCTAAAGTTTAAAGCAGAAATTGGGGCACTTTTGAAATTTTCATTTTTGACCAAAATCGACAGGTCCGGGCCTTAGGGATTTTCTCATATGCCACAAAACGGTTGAAGCTCCTGTTCAAAAATGATGCTCCGAAATCAACTTCTGTCATCTTAGTGATACATTTTGGGACAGCACCTAAAGTTTAAAGCAGAAATTGCAGCACTTTTGAAATTTTCATTTTTGACCAAAATCGACAGGTCCGGGGCTTAGGGGATTTCTCATATTCCACAAAACGGTTGAAGCTCCTGTTCAAAAATGATGCTCCGAAATCAACTTCTGTCATGTTAGTGATACATTTTGGGACAGCACCTAAAGTTTAAAGCAGAAATTGGGGCACTTTTGAAATTTTCATTTTTGACCAAAATCGACGGGTCCGGGACTTAGGGAATTTCTCATATGCCACAAAACGGTTGAAGCTCCTGTTCAAAAATGATGCTCCTAAATCAACTTCTGTCACCTTAGTGATACATTTTGGGATAGTACCTTAAGTTTAAAGCAGAAATGGGGGCACTTTTGAAATTTTCATTTTTTACCAAAATCGACAGGTCCGGGGCTTAGGGAATTTCTCATATGCCACAAAACGGTTGAAGCTCCTGTTCAAAAATGATGCTCCGAAATCAACTTCTGTCATCTTAGTGATACATTTTGGGACAGCACCTAAAGTTTAAAGCAGAAATTGCGGCACTTTTGAAATTTTCATTTTTGACCAAAATCGACAGGTCCGGGGCTTAGGGAATTTCTCATATGCCACAAAACGGTTGAAGCTTCAGTTCAAAAATGATGCTCCAAAATCAACTTCTGTCACCTTAGAGATACATTTTGGGATAGTACCTAAAGTTTAAAGCAGAAATTGGGGCACTTTCAAAATTTTCATTTTTGACCAAAATCGACAGGTCCGGGCCTTAGGGATTTTCTCATATGCCACAAAACGGTTGAAGCTCCTGTTCAAAAATGATGCTCCGAAATCAACTTCTGTCATCTTAGTGATACATTTTGGGACAGCACCTAAAGTTTAAAGCAGAAATTGGGGCACTTTTGAAATTTTCATTTTTGACCAAAATCGACAGGTCCGGGGCTTAGGGAATTTCTCATATGCCACAAAACGGTTGAAGCTTCTGTTCAAAAATGATGCTCCGAAATCAACTTCTGTCACCTTAGTGATACATTTTGGGATAGCACCTACAGTTTAAAGCAGAAATGGGGGCACTTTTGAAATTTTCATTTTTTACCAAAATCGACAGGTCCGGGGCTTAGGGAATTTCTCATATGCCACAAAACGGTTGAAGCTCCTGTTCAAAAATGATGCTCCGAAATCAACTTCTGTCATCTTAGTGATACATTTTGGGATAGCACCTACAGTTTAAAGCAGAAAATGGGGCACTTTTGAAATTTTCATTTTTGACCAATATCGACAGGTCCGGGGCTTAGGGAATTTCTCATATGCCAAAAAACGGTTGAAGCTTCTGTTCAAAAATTATGCTCCGAAATCAACTTCTGTCAACTTAGTGATACATTTTGGGATAGTACCTAAAGTTTAAAGCAGAAATTGGGGCACTTTTGAAATTTTCATTTTTGACCAAAATCGACAGGTCCGGGGCTTAGGGAATTTCTCATATGCCAAAAAACGGTTGAAGCTTCTGTTCAAAAATTATGCTCCGAAATCAACTTCTGTCAACTTAGTGATACATTTTGGGATAGTACCTAAAGTTTAAAGCAGAAATTGGGGCACTTTTGAAATTTTCATTTTTGACCAAAATCGACAGGTCCGGGCCTTAGGGATTTTCTCATATGCCACAAAACGGTTGAAGCTCCTGTTCAAAAATGATGCTCCGAAATCAACTTCTGTCATCTTAGTGATACATTTTGGGACAGCACCTAAAGTTTAAAGCAGAAATTGCAGCACTTTTGAAATTTTCATTTTTGACCAAAATCGACAGGTCCGGGGCTTAGGGGATTTCTCATATTCCACAAAACGGTTGAAGCTCCTGTTCAAAAATGATGCTCCGAAATCAACTTCTGTCATGTTAGTGATACATTTTGGGACAGCACCTAAAGTTTAAAGCAGAAATTGGGGCACTTTTGAAATTTTCATTTTTGACCAAAATCGACGGGTCCGGGACTTAGGGAATTTCTCATATGCCACAAAACGGTTGAAGCTCCTGTTCAAAAATGATGCTCCGAAATCAACTTCTGTCATCTTAGTGATACATTTTGGGACAGCACCTAAAGTTTAAAGCAGAAATTGCAGCACTTTTGAAATTTTCATTTTTGACCAATATCGACAGGTCCGTGGCTTAGGGAATTTCTCATATGCCACAAAACGGTTGAAGCTTCTGTTCAAAAATGATGCTCCGAAATCAACTTCTGTCACCTTAGTGATACATTTTGGGATAGCACCTAAAGTTTAAAGCAGAAATTGGGGCACTTTTGAAATTTTCATTTTTGACCAAAATCGACAGGTCCGGGGCTTAGGGAATTTCTCATATGCCACAAAACGGTTGAAGCGCCTGTTCAAAAATGATGCTCCGAAATCAACTTCTGTCAACTTAGTGATACATTTTGGGATAGTACCTAAAGTTTAAAGCAGAAATTGGGGCACTTTCAAAATTTTCATTTTTGACCAAAATCGACAGGTCCGGGCCTTAGGGATTTTCTCATATGCCACAAAACGGTTGAAGCGCCTGTTCAAAAATGATGCTCCTAAATCAACTTCTGTCACCTTAGTGATACATTTTGGGATAGTACCTTAAGTTTAAAGCAGAAATTGGGGCACTTTTGAAATTTTCATTTTTGACCAAAATCGACAGGTCCGGGGCTTAGGGAATTTCTCATATGCCACAAAACGGTTGAAGCTTCTGTTCAAAAATGATGCTCCGAAATCAACTTCTGTCACCTTAGTGATACATTTTGGGATAGCACCTACAGTTTAAAGCAGAAAATGGGGCACTTTTGAAATTTTCATTTTTGACCAATATCGACAGGTCCGGGGCTTAGGGAATTTCTCATATGCCAAAAAACGGTTGAAGCTTCTGTTCAAAAATGATGCTCCGAAATCAACTTCTGTCAACTTAGTGATACATTTTGGGATAGTACCTAAAGTTTAAAGCAGAAATTGGGGCACTTTTGAATTTTTCATTTTTGACCAAAATCGACAGGTCCGGGGCTTAGGGAATTTCTCATATGCCACAAAACGGTTGAAGCTTCTGTTCAAAAATGATGCTCCAAAATCAACTTCTGTCACCTTAGAGATACATTTTGGGATAGTACCTAAAGTTTAAAGCAGAAATTGGGGCACTTTCAAAATTTTCATTTTTGACCAAAATCGACAGGTCCGGGCCTTAGGGATTTTCTCATATGCCACAAAACGGTTGAAGCTCCTGTTCAAAAATGATGCTCCGAAATCAACTTCTGTCATCTTAGTGATACATTTTGGGACAGCACCTAAAGTTTAAAGCAGAAATTGGGGCACTTTTGAAATTTTCATTTTTGACCAAAATCGACAGGTCCGGGGCTTAGGGAATTTCTCATATGCCACAAAACGGTTGAAGCTTCTGTTCAAAAATGATGCTCCGAAATCAACTTCTGTCACCTTAGTGATACATTTTGGGATAGCACCTAAAGTCTAAAGCAGAAATTGGGGCACTTTTGAAATTTTCATTTTTGACCAAAATCGACAGGTCCGGGGCTTAGGGAATTTCTCATATGCCACAAAACGGTTGAAGCTTCAGTTCAAAAATGATGCTCCGAAATCAACTTCTGTCACCTTAGTGATACATTTTGGGATAGCACCTACAGTTTAAAGCAGAAAATGGGGCACTTTTGAAATTTTCATTTTTGACCAATATCGACAGGTCCGGGGCTTAGGGAATTTCTCATATGCCAAAAAACGGTTGAAGCTTCTGTTCAAAAATTATGCTCCGAAATCAACTTCTGTCAACTTAGTGATACATTTTGGGATAGTACCTAAAGTTTAAAGCAGAAATTGGGGCACTTTTGAAATTTTCATTTTTGACCAAAATCGACAGGTCCGGGCCTTAGGGATTTTCTCATATGCCACAAAACGGTTGAAGCTTCTGTTCAAAAATGATGCTCCGAAATCAACTTCTGTCACCTTAGTGATACATTTTGGGATAGCACCTAAAGTCTAAAGCAGAAATTGGGGCACTTTTGAAATTTTCATTTTTGACCAAAATCGACAGGTCCGGGGCTTAGGGAATTTCTCATATGCCACAAAACGGTTGAAGCTTCAGTTCAAAAATGATGCTCCGAAATCAACTTCTGTCACCTTAGTGATACATTTTGGGATAGCACCTACAGTTTAAAGCAGAAAATGGGGCACTTTTGAAATTTTCATTTTTGACCAATATCGACAGGTCCGGGGCTTAGGGAATTTCTCATATGCCACAAAACGGTTGAAGCTCCTGTTAAAAAATGATGCTCCTAAATCAACTTCTGTCACCTTAGTGATACATTTTGGGATAGTACCTTAAGTTTAAAGCAGAAATGGGGGCACTTTTGAAATTTTCATTTTTGACCAAAATCGACAGGTCCGGGGCTTAGGGAATTTCTCATATGCCACAAAACGGTTGAAGCTCCTGTTCAAAAATGATGCTCCGAAATCAACTTCTGTCATCTTAGTGATACATTTTGGGACAGCACCTAAAGTTTAAAGCAGAAATTGCGGCACTTTTGAAATTTTCATTTTTGACCAAAATCGACAGGTCCGGGGCTTAGGGAATTTCTCATATGCCACAAAACGGTTGAAGCGCCTGTTCAAAAATGATGCTCCAAAATCAACTTCTGTCACCTTAGAGATACATTTTGGGATAGTACCTTAAGTTTAAAGCAGAAATTGGGGCACTTACAAAATTTTCATTTTTGACCAAAATCGACAGGTCTGGGGCTTAGGGAATTTCTCATATGCCACAAAACGGTTGAAGCTTCTGTTCAAAAATGATGCTCCGAAATCAACTTCTGTCACCTTAGTGATACATTTTGGGATAGACCTACAGTTTTAAGCAGAAAATCGGGCACTTTTGAAATTTTCATTTTTGACCAATATCGACAGGTCCGGGGCTTAGGGATTTTCTCATATGCCACAAAACGGTTGAAGCTCCTGTTCAAAAATGATGCTCCTAAATCAACTTCTGTCACCTTAGTGATACATTTTGGGATAGCACCTTAAGTTTAAAGCAGAAATTGGGGCACTTTTGAAATTTTCATTTTTGACCAAAATCGACAGTTCCGGGGCTTAGGGAATTTCTCATATGCCACAAAACGGTTGAAGCTCCTGTTCAAAAATGATGCTCCGAAATCAACTTCTGTCATCTTAGTGATACATTTTGGGACAGCACCTAAAGTTTAAAGCAGAAATTGCGGCACTTTTGAAATTTTCATTTTTGACCAAAATCGACAGGTCCGGGGCTTAGGGAATTTCTCATATGCCACAAAACGGTTGAAGCTTCTGTTCAAAAATGATGCTCCAAAATCAACTTCTGTCACCTTAGTAATACATTATGGGATAGCACCTACAGTTTAAAGCAGAAAATGGGGCACTTTTGAAATTTTCATTTTTGACCAAAATCGACAGTTCCGGGGCTTAGGGATTTTCTCATATGCTACAAAACGGTTGAAGCTCCTGTTCAAAAATGATGCTCCGAAATCAACTTCTGTCATCTTAGTGATACATTTTGGGACAGCACCTAAAGTTTAAAGCAGAAATTGAGGCACTTTTGAAATTTTCATTTTTGACCAAAATCGACAGGTCCGGGGCTTAGGGAATTTCTCATATGCCACAAAACGGTTGAAGCTTCTGTTAAAAAATGATGCTCCAAAATCAACTTCTGTCACCTTAGTGATACATTTTGGGATAGCACCTACAGTTTAAAGCAGAAAATGGGGCACTTTTGAAATTTTCATTTTTGACCAAAATCGACAGTTCCGGGGCTTAGGGAATTTCTCATATGCCACAAAACGGTTGAAGCTCCTGTTCAAAAATGATGCTCCGAAATCAACTTCTGTCATCTTAGTGATACATTTTGGGACAGCACCTAAAGTTTAAAGCAGAAATTGGGGCACTTTTGAAATTTTCATTTTTGACCAAAATCGACAGGTCCGGGGCTTAGGGAATTTCTCATATGCCACAAAACGGTTGAAGCTTCTGTTCAAAAATGATGCTCCGAAATCAACTTCTGTCACCTTAGTGATACATTTTGGGATAGCACCTACAGTTTAAAGCAGAAATGGGGGCACTTTTGAAATTTTCATTTTTTACCAAAATCGACAGGTCCGGGGCTTAGGGAATTTCTCATATGCCACAAAACGGTTGAAGCTCCTGTTCAAAAATGATGCTCCGAAATCAACTTCTGTCATCTTAGTGATACATTTTGGGATAGCACCTACAGTTTAAAGCAGAAAATGGGGCACTTTTGAAATTTTCATTTTTGACCAATATCGACAGGTCCGGGGCTTAGGGAATTTCTCATATGCCAAAAAACGGTTGAAGCTTCTGTTCAAAAATTATGCTCCGAAATCAACTTCTGTCAACTTAGTGATACATTTTGGGATAGTACCTAAAGTTTAAAGCAGAAATTGGGGCACTTTTGAAATTTTCATTTTTGACCAAAATCGACAGGTCCGGGGCTTAGGGAATTTCTCATATGCCAAAAAACGGTTGAAGCTTCTGTTCAAAAATTATGCTCCGAAATCAACTTCTGTCAACTTAGTGATACATTTTGGGATAGTACCTAAAGTTTAAAGCAGAAATTGGGGCACTTTTGAAATTTTCATTTTTGACCAAAATCGACAGGTCCGGGCCTTAGGGATTTTCTCATATGCCACAAAACGGTTGAAGCTCCTGTTCAAAAATGATGCTCCGAAATCAACTTCTGTCATCTTAGTGATACATTTTGGGACAGCACCTAAAGTTTAAAGCAGAAATTGCAGCACTTTTGAAATTTTCATTTTTGACCAAAATCGACAGGTCCGGGGCTTAGGGGATTTCTCATATTCCACAAAACGGTTGAAGCTCCTGTTCAAAAATGATGCTCCGAAATCAACTTCTGTCATGTTAGTGATACATTTTGGGACAGCACCTAAAGTTTAAAGCAGAAATTGGGGCACTTTTGAAATTTTCATTTTTGACCAAAATCGACGGGTCCGGGACTTAGGGAATTTCTCATATGCCACAAAACGGTTGAAGCTCCTGTTCAAAAATGATGCTCCGAAATCAACTTCTGTCATCTTAGTGATACATTTTGGGACAGCACCTAAAGTTTAAAGCAGAAATTGCAGCACTTTTGAAATTTTCATTTTTGACCAATATCGACAGGTCCGTGGCTTAGGGAATTTCTCATATGCCACAAAACGGTTGAAGCTTCTGTTCAAAAATGATGCTCCGAAATCAACTTCTGTCACCTTAGTGATACATTTTGGGATAGCACCTAAAGTTTAAAGCAGAAATTGGGGCACTTTTGAAATTTTCATTTTTGACCAAAATCGACAGGTCCGGGGCTTAGGGAATTTCTCATATGCCACAAAACGGTTGAAGCTTCTGTTCAAAAATGATGCTCCAAAATCAACTTCTGTCACCTTAGTAATACATTATGGGATAGCACCTACAGTTTAAAGCAGAAAATGGGGCACTTTTGAAATTTTCATTTTTGACCAAAATCGACAGGTCCGGGCCTTAGGGATTTTCTCATATGCCACAAAACGGTTGAAGCTCCTGTTCAACAATGATGCTCCGAAATCAGCTTCTGTCACCTTAGTTATACATTTTGGGACAGCACCTAAAGTTTAAAGCAGAAATTGGGGCACTTTTGAAATTTTCATTTTTGACCAAAATCGACAGGTCCGGGGCTATGGGGATTTCTCATATGCCACAAAACGGTTGAAGCTCCTGTTCAAAAATGATGCTCCGAAATCAACTTCTATCATCTTAGTGATACATTTTGGGACAGCACCTAAAGTTTAAAGCAGAAATTGGGGCACTTTTGAAATTTTCATTTTTGACCAAAATCGACAGGTCCGGGGCTTAGGGAATTTCTCATATGCCACAAAACGGTTGAAGTTTCTGTTCAAAAATGATGCTCCGAAATCAACTTCTGTCACCTTAGTGATACATTTTGGGATAGCACCTACAGTTTAAAGCAGAAAATGGGGCACTTTTGAAATTTTCATTTTTGACCAATATCGACAGGTCCGGGGCTTAGGGAATTTCTCATATGCCACAAAACGGTTGAAGCTCCTGTTCAAAAATGATGCTCCATAATCAACTTCTGTCACCTTAGTGATACATTTTGGGATAGCACCTACAGTTTAAAGCAGAAAATGGGGCACTTTTGAAATTTTCATTTTTGACCAATATCAACAGGTCCGGGGCTTAGGGATTTTCTCATATGCCACAAAACGGTTGAAGCTTCTGTTCAAAAATGATGCTCCGAAATCAACTTCTGTCAACTTAGTGATACATTTTGGGATAGTACCTAAAGTTTAAAGCAGAAATTGGGGCACTTTTGAAATTTTCATTTTTGACCAAAATCGACAGTTTCGGGGCTTAGGGAATTTCTCATATGCCACAAAACGGTTGAAGCTCCTGTTCAAAAATGATGCTCCGAAATCAACTTCTGTCATCTTAGTGATACATTTTGGGACAGCACCTAAAGTTTAAAGCAGAAATTGGGGCACTTTTGAAATTTTCATTTTTGACCAATATCGACAGGTCCGGGGCTTAGGGAATTTCTCATATGCCACAAAACGGTTGAAGCTCCTGTTCAAAAATGATGCTCCTAAATCAACTTCTGTCACCTTAGTGATACATTTTGGGATAGTTCCTTAAGTTTAAAGCAGAAATGGGGGCACTTTTGAAATTTTCATTTTTTACCAAAATCGACAGGTCCGGGGCTTAGGGAATTTCTCATATGCCACAAAACGGTTGAAGCTCCTGTTCAAAAATGATGCTCCGAAATCAACTTCTGTCATCTTAGTGATACATTTTGGGACAGCACCTAAAGTTTAAAGCAGAAATTGCGGCACTTTTGAAATTTTCATTTTTGACCAAAATCGACAGGTCCGGGGCTTAGGGAATTTCTCATATGCCACAAAACGGTTGAAGCTTCTGTTCAAAAATGATGCTCCAAAATCAACTTCTGTCACCTTAGTAATACATTATGGGATAGCACCTACAGTTTAAAGCAGAAAATGGGGCACTTTTGAAATTTTCATTTTTGACCAAAATCGACAGTTCCGGGGCTTAGGGATTTTCTCATATGCTACAAAACGGTTGAAGCTCCTGTTCAAAAATGATGCTCCGAAATCAACTTCTGTCATCTTAGTGATACATTTTGGGACAGCACCTAAAGTTTAAAGCAGAAATTGAGGCACTTTTGAAATTTTCATTTTTGACCAAAATCGACAGGTCCGGGGCTTAGGGAATTTCTCATATGCCACAAAATGGTTGAAGCTTCTGTTAAAAAATGATGCTCCAAAATCAACTTCTGTCACCTTAGTGATACATTTTGGGATAGCACCTACAGTTTAAAGCAGAAAATGGGGCACTTTTGAAATTTTCATTTTTGACCAAAATCGACAGTTCCGGGGCTTAGGGAATTTCTCATATGCCACAAAACGGTTGAAGCTCCTGTTCAAAAATGATGCTCCGAAATCAACTTCTGTCATCTTAGTGATACATTTTGGGACAGCACCTAAAGTTTAAAGCAGAAATTGGGGCACTTTTGAAATTTTCATTTTTGACCAAAATCGACAGGTCCGGGGCTTAGGGAATTTCTCATATGCCACAAAACGGTTGAAGCTCCTGTTCAAAAATGATGCTCCGAAATCAACTTCTGTCACCTTAGTGATACATTTTGGGATAGCACCTACAGTTTAAAGCAGAAAATGGGGCACTTTTGAAATTTTCATTTTTGACCAATATCGACAGGTCCGGGGCTTAGGGAATTTCTCATATGCCAAAAAACGGTTGAAGCTTCTGTTCAAAAATTATGCTCCGAAATCAACTTCTGTCAACTTAGTGATACATTTTGGGATAGTACCTAAAGTTTAAAGCAGAAATTGGGGCACTTTTGAAATTTTCATTTTTGACCAAAATCGACAGGTCCGGGCCTTAGGGATTTTCTCATATGCCACAAAACGGTTGAAGCTCCAGTTCAAAAATGATGCTCCTAAATCAACTTCTGTCACCTTAGTGATACATTTTGGGATAGTACCTTAAGTTTAAAGCAGAAATTGGGGCACTTTTGAAATTTTCATTTTTGACCAAAATCGACAGGTCCGGGGCTTAGGGAATTTCTCATATGCCACAAAACGGTTGAAGTTTCTGTTCAAAAATGATGCTCCGAAATCAACTTCTGTCACCTTAGTGATACATTTTGGGATAGCACCTACAGTTTAAAGCAGAAAATGGGGCACTTTTGAAATTTTCATTTTTGACCAATATCGACAGGTCCGGGGCTTAGGGAATTTCTCATATGCCACAAAACGGTTGAAGCTCCTGTTCAAAAATGATGCTCCATAATCAACTTCTGTCACCTTAGTGATACATTTTGGGATAGTACCTTAAGTTTAAAGCAGAAATGGGGGCACTTTTGAAATTTTCATTTTTGACCAAAATCGACAGGTCCGGGGCTTAGGGAATTTCTCATATGCCACAAAACGGTTGAAGCTTCTGTTCAAAAATGATGCTCCAAAATCAACTTCTGTCACCTTAGTGATACATTTTGGGATAGCACCTACAGTTTAAAGCAGAAAATGGGGCACTTTTGAAATTTTCATTTTTGACCAATATCGACAGGTCCGGGGCTTAGGGATTTTCTCATATGCCACAAAACGGTTGAAGCTTCTGTTCAAAAATGATGCTCCGAAATCAACTTCTGTCAACTTAGTGATACATTTTGGGATAGTACCTAAAGTTTAAAGCAGAAATTGGGGCACTTTTGAAATTTTCATTTTTGACCAAAATCGACAGGTCCGGGCCTTAGGGATTTTCTCATATGCCACAAAACGGTTGAAGCTCCTGTTCAAAAATGATGCTCCGAAATCAACTTCTGTCATCTTAGTGATACATTTTGGGACAGCACCTAAAGTTTAAAGCAGAAATTGCGGCACTTTTGAAATTTTCATTTTTGACCAAAATCGACAGGTCCGGGGCTTAGGGAATTTCTCATATGCCACAAAACGGTTGAAGCGCCTGTTCAAAAATGATGCTCCTAAATCAACTTCTGTCACCTGTCACCTTAGTGATACATTTTGGGATAGTACCTTAAGTTTAAAGCAGAAATTGCGGCACTTTTGAAATTTTCATTTTTGACCAAAATCGACAGGTCTGGGGCTTAGGGAATTTCTCATATGCCACAAAACGGTTGAAGCTTCTGTTCAAAAATGATGCTCCGAAATCAACTTCTGTCACCTTAGTGATACATTTTGGGATAGCACCTACAGTTTTAAGCAGAAAATGGGGCACTTTTGAAATTTTCATTTTTGACCAATATCGACAGGTCCGGGGCTTAGGGAATTTCTCATATGCCACAAAACGGTTGAAGCTCCTGTTCAAAAATGATGCTCCAAAATCAACTTCTGTCACCTTAGAGATACATTTTGGGATAGTACCTAAAGTTTAAAGCAGAAATTGGGGCACTTTCAAAATTTTCATTTTTGACCAAAATCGACAGGTCCGGGCCTTAGGGATTTTCTCATATGCCACAAAACGGTTGAAGCTCCTGTTCAAAAATGATGCTCCGAAATCAACTTCTGTCACCTTAGAGATACATTTTGGGATAGTACCTAAAGTTTAAAGCAGAAATTGGGCCACTTTCAAAATTTTCATTTTTGACCAAAATCGACAGGTCCGGGCCTTAGGGATTTTCTCATATGCCACAAAACGGTTGAAGCTTCTGTTCAAAAATGATGCTCCAAAATCAACTTCTGTCACCTTAGTGATACATTTTGGGATAGCACCTACAGTTTAAAGCAGAAAATGGGGCACTTTTGAAATTTTCATTTTTGACCAATATCGACAGTTCCGGGGCTTAGGGATTTTCTCATATGCCACAAAACGGTTGAAGCTCCTGTTCAAAAATGATGCTCCGAAATCAACTTCTGTCATCTTAGTGATACATTTTGGGACAGCACCTAAAGTTTAAAGCAGAAATTGCGGCACTTTTGAAATTTTCATTTTTGACCAAAATCGACAGGTCCGGGGCTTAGGGAATTTCTCATATGCCACAAAACGGTTGAAGCTTCTGTTCAAAAATGATGCTCCAAAATCAACTTCTGTCACCTTAGTAATACATTATGGGATAGCACCTACAGTTTAAAGCAGAAAATGGGGCACTTTTGAAATTTTCATTTTTGACCAAAATCGACAGTTCCGGGGCTTAGGGATTTTCTCATATGCTACAAAACGGTTGAAGCTCCTGTTCAAAAATGATGCTCCGAAATCAACTTCTGTCATCTTAGTGATACATTTTGGGACAGCACCTAAAGTTTAAAGCAGAAATTGAGGCACTTTTGAAATTTTCATTTTTGACCAAAATCGACAGGTCCGGGCCTTAGGGATTTTCTCATATGCCACAAAACGGTTGAAGCTCCTGTTCAAAAATGATGCTCCGAAATCAACTTCTGTCACCTTAGAGATACATTTTGGGATAGTACCTAAAGTTTAAAGCAGAAATTGGGGCACTTTCAAAATTTTCATTTTTGACCAAAATCGACAGGTCCGGGCCTTAGGGATTTTCTCATATGCCACAAAACGGTTGAAGCTTCTGTTCAAAAATGATGCTCCAAAATCAACTTCTGTCACCTTAGTGATACATTTTGGGATAGCACCTACAGTTTAAAGCAGAAAATGGGGCACTTTTGAAATTTTCATTTTTGACCAATATCGACAGGTCCGGGCCTTAGGGATTTTCTCATATGCCACAAAACGGTTGAAGCTTCTGTTCAAAAATTATGCTCCGAAATCAACTTCTGTCAACTTAGTGATACATTTTGGGATAGTACCTAAAGTTTAAAGCAGAAATTGGGGCACTTTTGAAATTTTCATTTTTGACCAAAATCGACAGGTCCGGGCCTTAGGGATTTTCTCATATGCCACAAAACGGTTGAAGCTCCTGTTCAACAATGATGCTCCGAAATCAGCTTCTGTCACCTTAGTTATACATTTTGGGACAGCACCTAAAGTTTAAAGCAGAAATTGGGGCACTTTTGAAATTTTCATTTTTGACCAAAATCGACAGGTCCGGGGCTTAGGGGATTTCTCATATGCCAAAAAACGGTTGAAGCTTCTGTACAAAAATTATGCTCCGAAATCAACTTCTGTCAACTTAGTGATACATTTTGGGATAGTACCTAAAGTTTAAAGCAGAAATTGGGGCACTTTTGAAATTTTCATTTTTGACCAAAATCGACAGGTCCGGGCCTTAGGGATTTTCTCATATGCCACAAAACGGTTGAAGCTCCAGTTCAAAAATGATGCTCCTAAATCAACTTCTGTCACCTTAGTGATACATTTTGGGATAGTACCTTAAGTTTAAAGCAGAAATTGGGGCACTTTTGAAATTTTAATTTTTGACCAAAATCGACAGGTCCGGGGCTTAGAGAATTTCTCATATGCCACAAAACGGTTGAAGCTCCTGTTCAACAATGATGCTCCGAAATCAGCTTCTGTCACCTTAGTTATACATTTTGGGACAGCACCTAAAGTTTAAAGCAGAAATTGGGGCACTTTTGAAATTTTCATTTTTGACCAAAATCGACAGGTCCGGGGCTATGGGGATTTCTCATATGCCACAAAACGGTTGAAGCTCCTGTTCAAAAATGATGCTCCGAAATCAACTTCTATCATCTTAGTGATACATTTTGGGACAGCACCTAAAGTTTAAAGCAGAAATTGGGGCACTTTTGAAATTTTCATTTTTGACCAAAATCGACAGGTCCGGGGCTTAGGGAATTTCTCATATGCCACAAAACGGTTGAAGTTTCTGTTCAAAAATGATGCTCCGAAATCAACTTCTGTCACCTTAGTGATACATTTTGGGATAGCACCTACAGTTTAAAGCAGAAAATGGGGCACTTTTGAAATTTTCATTTTTGACCAATATCGACAGGTCCGGGGCTTAGGGAATTTCTCATATGCCACAAAACGGTTGAAGCTCCTGTTCAAAAATGATGCTCCATAATCAACTTCTGTCACCTTAGTGATACATTTTGGGATAGTACCTTAAGTTTAAAGCAGAAATGGGGGCACTTTTGAAATTTTCATTTTTGACCAAAATCGACAGGTCCGGGGCTTAGGGAATTTCTCATATGCCACAAAACGGTTGAAGCTCCTGTTCAACAATGATGCTCCGAAATCAGCTTCTGTCACCTTAGTTATACATTTTGGGACAGCACCTAAAGTTTAAAGCAGAAATTGCGGCACTTTTGAAATTTTCATTTTTGACCAAAATCGACAGGTCCGGGGCTTAGGGAATTTCTCATATGCCACAAAACGGTTGAAGCTTCTGTTCAAAAATGATGCTTCAAAATCAACTTCTGTCACCTTAGTGATACATTTTGGGATAGCACCTACAGTTTAAAGCAGAAAATGGGGCACTTTTGAAATTTTCATTTTTGACCAATATCGACAGGTCCGGGGCTTAGGGATTTTCTCATATGCCACAAAACGGTTGAAGCTTCTGTTCAAAAATGATGCTCCGAAATCAACTTCTGTCAACTTAGTGATACATTTTGGGATAGTACCTAAAGTTTAAAGCAGAAATTGGGGCACTTTCAAAATTTTCATTTTTGACCAAAATCGACAGGTCCGGGCCTTAGGGATTTTCTCATATGCCACAAAACGGTTGAAGCTCCTGTTCAAAAACGATGCTCCGAAATCAACTTCTATCATCTTAGTGATACATTTTGGGACAGCACCTAAAGTTTAAAGCAGAAATTGGGGCACTTTTGACATTTTCATTTTTGACCAAAATCGACAGGTCCGGGGCTTAGGGAATTTCTCATATGCCACAAAACGGTTGAAGTTTCTGTTCAAAAATGATGCTCCGAAATGAACTTCTGTCACCTTAGTGATACATTTTGGGATAGCACCTACAGTTTAAAGGAGAAAATGGGGCACTTTTGAAATTTTCATTTTTGACCAATATCGACAGGTCCGGGGCTTAGGGAATTTCTCATATGCCACAAAACGGTTGAAGCTCCTGTTCAAAAATGATGCTCCTAAATCAACTTCTGTCACCTTAGTGATACATTTTGGGATAGTACCTTAAGTTTAAAGCAGAAATGGGGGCACTTTTGAAATTTTCATTTTTGACCAAAATCGACAGGTCCGGGGCTTAGGGAATTTCTCATATGCCACAAAACGGTTGAAGCTCCTGTTCAAAAATGATGCTCCGAAATCAACTTCTGTCATCTTAGTGATACATTTTGGGACAGCACCTAAAGTTTAAAGCAGAAATTGCGGCACTTTTGAAATTTTCATTTTTGACCAAAATCGACAGGTCCGGGGCTTAGGGAATTTCTCATATGCCACAAAACGGTTGAAGCGCCTGTTCAAAAATGATGCTCCTAAATCAACTTCTGTCACCTTAGTGATACATTTTGGGATAGTACCTTAAGTTTAAAGCAGAAATTGCGGCACTTTTGAAATTTTCATTTTTGACCAAAATCGACAGGTCTGGGGCTTAGGGAATTTCTCATATGCCACAAAACGGTTGAAGCTTCTGTTCAAAAATGATGCTCCGAAATCAACTTCTGTCACCTTAGTGATACATTTTGGGATAGCACCTACAGTTTTAAGCAGAAAATGGGGCACTTTTGAAATTTTCATTTTTGACCAATATCGACAGGTCCGGGGCTTAGGGAATTTCTCATATGCCACAAAATGGTTGAAGCTCCTGTTCAAAAATGATGCTCCGAAATCAACTTCTGTCACCTTAGAGATACATTTTGGGATAGTACCTAAAGTTTAAAGCAGAAATTGGGGCACTTTCAAAATTTTCATTTTTGACCAAAATCGACAGGTCCGGGCCTTAGGGATTTTCTCATATGCCACAAAACGGTTGAAGCTCCTGTTCAAAAATGATGCTCCGAAATCAACTTCTGTCACCTTAGAGATACATTTTGGGATAGTACCTAAAGTTTAAAGCAGAAATTGGGGCACTTTCACAATTTTCATTTTTGACCAAAATCGACAGGTCCGGGCCTTAGGGATTTTCTCATATGCCACAAAACGGTTGAAGCTTCTGTTCAAAAATGATGCTCCAAAATCAACTTCTGTCACCTTAGTGATACATTTTGGGATAGCACCTACAGTTTAAAGCAGAAAATGGGGGCACTTTTGAAATTTTCATTTTTGACCAAAATCGACAGGTCCGGGGCTTAGGGAATTTCTCATATGCCACAAAACGGTTGAAGCTTCTGTTCAAAAATGATGCTCCAAAATCAACTTCTGTCACCTTAGTGATACATTTTGGGATAGCACCTACAGTTTAAAGCAGAAAATGGGGCACTTTTGAAATTTTCATTTTTGACCAATATCGACAGGTCCGGGGCTTAGGGAATTTCTCATATGCCACAAAACGGTTGAAGCTCCTGTTCAAAAATGATGCTCCATAATCAACTTCTGTCACCTTAGTGATACATTTTGGGATAGCACCTACAGTTTAAAGCAGAAAATGGGGCACTTTTGAAATTTTCATTTTTGACCAATATCAACAGGTCCGGGGCTTAGGGATTTTCTCATATGCCACAAAACGGTTGAAGCTTCTGTTCAAAAATGATGCTCCGAAATCAACTTCTGTCAACTTAGTGATACATTTTGGGATAGTACCTAAAGTTTAAAGCAGAAATTGGGGCACTTTTGAAATTTTCATTTTTGACCAAAATCGACAGTTTCGGGGCTTAGGGAATTTCTCATATGCCACAAAACGGTTGAAGCTCCTGTTCAAAAATGATGCTCCGAAATCAACTTCTGTCATCTTAGTGATACATTTTGGGACAGCACCTAAAGTTTAAAGCAGAAATTGGGGCACTTTTGAAATTTTCATTTTTGACCAATATCGACAGGTCCGGGGCTTAGGGAATTTCTCATATGCCACAAAACGGTTGAAGCTCCTGTTCAAAAATGATGCTCCTAAATCAACTTCTGTCACCTTAGTGATACATTTTGGGATAGTTCCTTAAGTTTAAAGCAGAAATGGGGGCACTTTTGAAATTTTCATTTTTTACCAAAATCGACAGGTCCGGGGCTTAGGGAATTTCTCATATGCCACAAAACGGTTGAAGCTCCTGTTCAAAAATGATGCTCCGAAATCAACTTCTGTCATCTTAGTGATACATTTTGGGACAGCACCTAAAGTTTAAAGCAGAAATTGCGGCACTTTTGAAATTTTCATTTTTGACCAAAATCGACAGGTCCGGGGCTTAGGGAATTTCTCATATGCCACAAAACGGTTGAAGCTTCTGTTCAAAAATGATGCTCCAAAATCAACTTCTGTCACCTTAGTAATACATTATGGGATAGCACCTACAGTTTAAAGCAGAAAATGGGGCACTTTTGAAATTTTCATTTTTGACCAAAATCGACAGTTCCGGGGCTTAGGGATTTTCTCATATGCTACAAAACGGTTGAAGCTCCTGTTCAAAAATGATGCTCCGAAATCAACTTCTGTCATCTTAGTGATACATTTTGGGACAGCACCTAAAGTTTAAAGCAGAAATTGAGGCACTTTTGAAATTTTCATTTTTGACCAAAATCGACAGGTCCGGGGCTTAGGGAATTTCTCATATGCCACAAAATGGTTGAAGCTTCTGTTAAAAAATGATGCTCCAAAATCAACTTCTGTCACCTTAGTGATACATTTTGGGATAGCACCTACAGTTTAAAGCAGAAAATGGGGCACTTTTGAAATTTTCATTTTTGACCAAAATCGACAGTTCCGGGGCTTAGGGAATTTCTCATATGCCACAAAACGGTTGAAGCTCCTGTTCAAAAATGATGCTCCGAAATCAACTTCTGTCATCTTAGTGATACATTTTGGGACAGCACCTAAAGTTTAAAGCAGAAATTGGGGCACTTTTGAAATTTTCATTTTTGACCAAAATCGACAGGTCCGGGGCTTAGGGAATTTCTCATATGCCACAAAACGGTTGAAGCTCCTGTTCAAAAATGATGCTCCGAAATCAACTTCTGTCACCTTAGTGATACATTTTGGGATAGCACCTACAGTTTAAAGCAGAAAATGGGGCACTTTTGAAATTTTCATTTTTGACCAATATCGACAGGTCCGGGGCTTAGGGAATTTCTCATATGCCAAAAAACGGTTGAAGCTTCTGTTCAAAAATTATGCTCCGAAATCAACTTCTGTCAACTTAGTGATACATTTTGGGATAGTACCTAAAGTTTAAAGCAGAAATTGGGGCACTTTTGAAATTTTCATTTTTGACCAAAATCGACAGGTCCGGGCCTTAGGGATTTTCTCATATGCCACAAAACGGTTGAAGCTCCAGTTCAAAAATGATGCTCCTAAATCAACTTCTGTCACCTTAGTGATACATTTTGGGATAGTACCTTAAGTTTAAAGCAGAAATTGGGGCACTTTTGAAATTTTCATTTTTGACCAAAATCGACAGGTCCGGGGCTTAGGGAATTTCTCATATGCCACAAAACGGTTGAAGTTTCTGTTCAAAAATGATGCTCCGAAATCAACTTCTGTCACCTTAGTGATACATTTTGGGATAGCACCTACAGTTTAAAGCAGAAAATGGGGCACTTTTGAAATTTTCATTTTTGACCAATATCGACAGGTCCGGGGCTTAGGGAATTTCTCATATGCCACAAAACGGTTGAAGCTCCTGTTCAAAAATGATGCTCCATAATCAACTTCTGTCACCTTAGTGATACATTTTGGGATAGTACCTTAAGTTTAAAGCAGAAATGGGGGCACTTTTGAAATTTTCATTTTTGACCAAAATCGACAGGTCCGGGGCTTAGGGAATTTCTCATATGCCACAAAACGGTTGAAGCTTCTGTTCAAAAATGATGCTCCAAAATCAACTTCTGTCACCTTAGTGATACATTTTGGGATAGCACCTACAGTTTAAAGCAGAAAATGGGGCACTTTTGAAATTTTCATTTTTGACCAATATCGACAAGTCCGGGGCTTAGGGATTTTCTCATATGCCACAAAACGGTTGAAGCTTCTGTTCAAAAATGATGCTCCGAAATCAACTTCTGTCAACTTAGTGATACATTTTGGGATAGTACCTAAAGTTTAAAGCAGAAATTGGGGCACTTTTGAAATTTTCATTTTTGACCAAAATCGACAGGTCCGGGCCTTAGGGATTTTCTCATATGCCACAAAACGGTTGAAGCTCCTGTTCAAAAATGATGCTCCGAAATCAACTTCTGTCATCTTAGTGATACATTTTGGGACAGCACCTAAAGTTTAAAGCAGAAATTGCGGCACTTTTGAAATTTTCATTTTTGACCAAAATCGACAGGGACGGGGCTTAGGGAATTTCTCATATGCCACAAAACGGTTGAAGCGCCTGTTCAAAAATGATGCTCCTAAATCAACTTCTGTCACCTGTCACCTTAGTGATACATTTTGGGATAGTACCTTAAGTTTAAAGCAGAAATTGCGGCACTTTTGAAATTTTCATTTTTGACCAAAATCGACAGGTCTGGGGCTTAGGGAATTTCTCATATGCCACAAAACGGTTGAAGCTTCTGTTCAAAAATGATGCTCCGAAATCAACTTCTGTCACCTTAGTGATACATTTTGGGATAGCACCTACAGTTTTAAGCAGAAAATGGGGCACTTTTGAAATTTTCATTTTTGACCAATATCGACAGGTCCGGGGCTTAGGGAATTTCTCATATGCCACAAAACGGTTGAAGCTCCTGTTCAAAAATGATGCTCCAAAATCAACTTCTGTCACCTTAGAGATACATTTTGGGATAGTACCTAAAGTTTAAAGCAGAAATTGGGGCACTTTCAAAATTTTCATTTTTGACCAAAATCGACAGGTCCGGGCCTTAGGGATTTTCTCATATGCCACAAAACGGTTGAAGCTCCTGTTCAAAAATGATGCTCCGAAATCAACTTCTGTCATCTTAGTGATACATTTTGGGACAGCACCTAAAGTTTAAAGCAGAAATTGCGGCACTTTTGAAATTTTCATTTTTGACCAAAATCGACAGGTCCGGGGCTTAGGGAATTTCTCATATGCCACAAAACGGTTGAAGCTTCTGTTCAAAAATGATGCTCCAAAATCAACTTCTGTCACCTTAGTAATACATTATGGGATAGCACCTACAGTTTAAAGCAGAAAATGGGGCACTTTTGAAATTTTCATTTTTGACCAAAATCGACAGTTCCGGGGCTTAGGGATTTTCTCATATGCTACAAAACGGTTGAAGCTCCTGTTCAAAAATGATGCTCCGAAATCAACTTCTGTCATCTTAGTGATACATTTTGGGACAGCACCTAAAGTTTAAAGCAGAAATTGAGGCACTTTTGAAATTTTCATTTTTGACCAAAATCGACAGGTCCGGGCCTTAGGGATTTTCTCATATGCCACAAAACGGTTGAAGCTCCTGTTCAAAAATGATGCTCCGAAATCAACTTCTGTCACCTTAGAGATACATTTTGGGATAGTACCTAAAGTTTAAAGCAGAAATTGGGGCACTTTCAAAATTTTCATTTTTGACCAAAATCGACAGGTCCGGGCCTTAGGGATTTTCTCATATGCCACAAAACGGTTGAAGCTTCTGTTCAAAAATGATGCTCCAAAATCAACTTCTGTCACCTTAGTGATACATTTTGGGATAGCACCTACAGTTTAAAGCAGAAAATGGGGCACTTTTGAAATTTTCATTTTTGACCAATATCGACAGGTCCGGGCCTTAGGGATTTTCTCATATGCCACAAAACGGTTGAAGCTCCTGTTCAAAAATGATGCTCCGAAATCAACTTCTGTCAACTTAGTGATACATTTTGGGACAGCACCTAAAGTTTAAAGCAGAACTTGGGGCACTTTTGAAATTTTCATTTTTGACCAAAATCGACAGGTCCGGGGCTTAGGGAATTTCTCATATGCCACAAAACGGTTGAAGCTCCTGTTCAAAAATGATGCTCCATAATCAACTTCTGTCACCTTAGTGATACATTTTGGGATAGTACCTTAAGTTTAAAGCAGAAATGGGGGCACTTTTGAAATTTTCATTTTTGACCAAAATCGACAGGTCCGGGGCTTAGGGAATTTCTCATATGCCACAAAACGGTTGAAGCTCCTGTTCAAAAATGATGCTCCGAAATCAACTTCTGTCACCTTAGTGATACATTTTGAGATAGTACCTTAAGTTTAAAGCAGAAATTGGGGCACTTTTGAAATTTTCATTTTTGACCAAAATCGACAGGTCCGGGTCTTAGGGAATTTCTCATATGCCACAAAACGGTTGAAGCTTCTGTTCAAAAATGATGCTCCAAAATCAACTTCTGTCACCTTAGTGATACATTTTGGGATAGCACCTACAGTTTAAAGCAGAAAATGGGGCACTTTTGAAATTTTCATTTTTGACCAATATCGACAGGTCCGGGGCTTAGGGAATTTCTCATATGCCAAAAAACGGTTGAAGCTTCTGTTCAAAAATTATGCTCCGAAATCAACTTCTGTCAACTTAGTGATACATTTTGGGATAGTACCTAAAGTTTAAAGCAGAAATTGGGGCACTTTTGAAATTTTCATTTTTGACCAAAATCGACAGGTCCGGGGCTATGGGGATTTCTCATATGCCACAAAACGGTTGAAGCTCCTGTTCAAAAATGATGCTCCGAAATCAACTTCTATCATCTTAGTGATACATTTTGGGACAGCACCTAAAGTTTAAAGCAGAAATTGGGGCACTTTTGAAATTTTCATTTTTGACCAAAATCGACAGGTCCGGGGCTTAGGGAATTTCTCATATGCCACAAAACGGTTGAAGTTTCTGTTCAAAAATGATGCTCCGAAATCAACTTCTGTCACCTTAGTGATACATTTTGGGATAGCACCTACAGTTTAAAGCAGAAAATGGGGCACTTTTGAAATTTTCATTTTTGACCAATATCGACAGGTCCGGGGCTTAGGGAATTTCTCATATGCCACAAAACGGTTGAAGCTCCTGTTCAAAAATGATGCTCCATAATCAACTTCTGTCACCTTAGTGATACATTTTGGGATAGTACCTTAAGTTTAAAGCAGAAATGGGGGCACTTTTGAAATTTTCATTTTTGACCAAAATCGACAGGTCCGGGGCTTAGGGAATTTCTCATATGCCACAAAACGGTTGAAGCTTCTGTTCAAAAATGATGCTCCGAAATCAACTTCTGTCATCTTAGTGATACATTTTGGGACAGCACCTAAAGTTTAAAGCAGAAATTGCGGCACTTTTGAAATTTTCATTTTTGACCAAAATCGACAGGTCCGGGGCTTAGGGAATTTCTCATATGCCACAAAACGGTTGAAGCTTCTGTTCAAAAATGATGCTCCGAAATCAACTTCTATCATCTTAGTGATACATTTTGGGACAGCACCTAAAGTTTAAAGCAGAAATTGCGGCACTTTTGAAATTTTCATTTTTGACCAAAATCGACAGGTCCGGGGCTTAGGGAATTTCTCATATGCCACAAAACGGTTGAAGCTTCTGTTCAAAAATGATGCTTCAAAATCAACTTCTGTCACCTTAGTGATACATTTTGGGATAGCACCTACAGTTTAAAGCAGAAAATGGGGCACTTTTGAAATTTTCATTTTTGACCAATATCGACAGGTCCGGGGCTTAGGGATTTTCTCATATGCCACAAAACGGTTGAAGCTTCTGTTCAAAAATGATGCTCCGAAATCAACTTCTGTCAACTTAGTGATACATTTTGGGATAGTACCTAAAGTTTAAAGCAGAAATTGGGGCACTTTCAAAATTTTCATTTTTGACCAAAATCGACAGGTCCGGGCCTTAGGGATTTTCTCATATGCCACAAAACGGTTGAAGCTCCTGTTCAAAAACGATGCTCCGAAATCAACTTCTATCATCTTAGTGATACATTTTGGGACAGCACCTAAAGTTTAAAGCAGAAATTGGGGCACTTTTGACATTTTCATTTTTGACCAAAATCGACAGGTCCGGGGCTTAGGGAATTTCTCATATGCCACAAAACGGTTGAAGTTTCTGTTCAAAAATGATGCTCCGAAATGAACTTCTGTCACCTTAGTGATACATTTTGGGATAGCACCTACAGTTTAAAGGAGAAAATGGGGCACTTTTGAAATTTTCATTTTTGACCAATATCGACAGGTCCGGGGCTTAGGGAATTTCTCATATGCCACAAAACGGTTGAAGCTCCTGTTCAAAAATGATGCTCCTAAATCAACTTCTGTCACCTTAGTGATACATTTTGGGATAGTACCTTAAGTTTAAAGCAGAAATGGGGGCACTTTTGAAATTTTCATTTTTGACCAAAATCGACAGGTCCGGGGCTTAGGGAATTTCTCATATGCCACAAAACGGTTGAAGCTCCTGTTCAAAAATGATGCTCCGAAATCAACTTCTGTCATCTTAGTGATACATTTTGGGACAGCACCTAAAGTTTAAAGCAGAAATTGCGGCACTTTTGAAATTTTCATTTTTGACCAAAATCGACAGGTCCGGGGCTTAGGGAATTTCTCATATGCCACAAAACGGTTGAAGCGCCTGTTCAAAAATGATGCTCCTAAATCAACTTCTGTCACCTTAGTGATACATTTTGGGATAGTACCTTAAGTTTAAAGCAGAAATTGCGGCACTTTTGAAATTTTCATTTTTGACCAAAATCGACAGGTCTGGGGCTTAGGGAATTTCTCATATGCCACAAAACGGTTGAAGCTTCTGTTCAAAAATGATGCTCCGAAATCAACTTCTGTCACCTTAGTGATACATTTTGGGATAGCACCTACAGTTTTAAGCAGAAAATGGGGCACTTTTGAAATTTTCATTTTTGACCAATATCGACAGGTCCGGGGCTTAGGGAATTTCTCATATGCCACAAAATGGTTGAAGCTCCTGTTCAAAAATGATGCTCCGAAATCAACTTCTGTCACCTTAGAGATACATTTTGGGATAGTACCTAAAGTTTAAAGCAGAAATTGGGGCACTTTCAAAATTTTCATTTTTGACCAAAATCGACAGGTCCGGGCCTTAGGGATTTTCTCATATGCCACAAAACGGTTGAAGCTCCTGTTCAAAAATGATGCTCCGAAATCAACTTCTGTCACCTTAGAGATACATTTTGGGATAGTACCTAAAGTTTAAAGCAGAAATTGGGGCACTTTCACAATTTTCATTTTTGACCAAAATCGACAGGTCCGGGCCTTAGGGATTTTCTCATATGCCACAAAACGGTTGAAGCTTCTGTTCAAAAATGATGCTCCAAAATCAACTTCTGTCACCTTAGTGATACATTTTGGGATAGCACCTACAGTTTAAAGCAGAAAATGGGGGCACTTTTGAAATTTTCATTTTTGACCAAAATCGACAGGTCCGGGGCTTAGGGAATTTCTCATATGCCACAAAACGGTTGAAGCTTCTGTTCAAAAATGATGCTCCAAAATCAACTTCTGTCACCTTAGTGATACATTTTGGGATAGCACCTACAGTTTAAAGCAGAAAATGGGGCACTTTTGAAATTTTCATTTTTGACCAATATCGACAGGTCCGGGGCTTAGGGAATTTCTCATATGCCAAAAAACGGTTGAAGCTTCTGTTCAAAAATTATGCTCCGAAATCAACTTCTGTCAACTTAGTGATACATTTTGGGATAGTACCTAAAGTTTAAAGCAGAAATTGGGGCACTTTTGAAATTTTTATTTTTGACCAAAATCGACAGGTCCGGGCCTTAGGGATTTTCTCATATGCCACAAAACGGTTGAAGCTCCAGTTCAAAAATGATGCTCCTAAATCAACTTCTGTCACCTTAGTGATACATTTTGGGATAGTACCTTAAGTTTAAAGCAGAAATTGGGGCACTTTTGAAATTTTCATTTTTGACCAAAATCGACAGGTCCGGGGCTTAGAGAATTTCTCATATGCCACAAAACGGTTGAAGCTCCTGTTCAACAATGATGCTCCGAAATCAGCTTCTGTCACCTTAGTTATACATTTTGGGACAGCACCTAAAGTTTAAAGCAGAAATTGGGGCACTTTTGAAATTTTCATTTTTGACCAAAATCGACAGGTCCGGGGCTATGGGGATTTCTCATATGCCACAAAACGGTTGAAGCTCCTGTTCAAAAATGATGCACCGAAATCAACTTCTATCATCTTAGTGATACATTTTGGGACAGCACCTAAAGTTTAAAGCAGAAATTGGGGCACTTTTGAAATTTTCATTTTTGACCAAAATCGACAGGTCCGGGGCTTAGGGAATTTCTCATATGCCACAAAACGGTTGAAGTTTCTGTTCAAAAATGATGCTCCGAAATCAACTTCTGTCACCTTAGTGATACATTTTGGGATAGCACCTACAGTTTAAAGCAGAAAATGGGGCACTTTTGAAATTTTCATTTTTGACCAAAATCGACAGGTCCGGGGCTTAGGGAATTTCTCATATGCCACAAAACGGTTGAAGCTTCTGTTCAAAAATGATGCTCCAAAATCAACTTCTGTCACCTTAGTGATACATTTTGGGATAGCACCTACAGTTTTAAGCAGAAAATGGGGCACTTTTGAAATTTTCATTTTTGACCAATATCGACAGGTCCGGGGCTTAGGGATTTTCTCATATGCCACAAAACGGTTGAAGCTTCTGTTCAAAAATGATGCTCCGAAATCAACTTCTGTCAACTTAGTGATACATTTTGGGATAGTACCTAAAGTTTAAAGCAGAAATTGGGGCACTTTCAAAATTTTCATTTTTGACCAAAATCGACAGGTCCGGGCCTTAGGGATTTTCTCATATGCCACAAAACGGTTGAAGCTCCTGTTCAAAAATGATGCTCCGAAATCAACTTCTATCATCTTAGTGATACATTTTGGGACAGCACCTAAAGTTTAAAGCAGAAATTGGGGCACTTTTGAAATTTTCATTTTTGACCAAAATCGACAGGTCCGGGGCTTAGGGAATTTCTCATATGCCACAAAACGGTTGACGTTTCTGTTCAAAAATGATGCTCCGAAATCAACTTCTGTCACCTTAGTGATACATTTTGGGATAGCACCTACAGTTTAAAGGAGAAAATGGGGCACTTTTGAAATTTTCATTTTTGACCAATATCGACAGGTCCGGGGCTTAGGGAATTTCTCATATGCCACAAAACGGTTGAAGCTCCTGTTCAAAAATGATGCTCCTAAATCAACTTCTGTCACCTTAGTGATACATTTTGGGATAGTACCTTAAGTTTAAAGCAGAAATGGGGGCACTTTTGAAATTTTCATTTTTGACCAAAATCGACAGGTCCGGGGCTTAGGGAATTTCTCATATGCCACAAAACGGTTGAAGCTCCTGTTCAAAAATGATGCTCCGAAATCAACTTCTGTCATCTTAGTGATACATTTTGGGACAGCACCTAAAGTTTAAAGCAGAAATTGCGGCACTTTTGAAATTTTCATTTTTGACCAAAATCGACAGGTCCGGGGCTTAGGGAATTTCTCATATGCCACAAAACGGTTGAAGCGCCTGTTCAAAAATGATGCTCCTAAATCAACTTCTGTCACCTTAGTGATACATTTTGGGATAGTACCTTAAGTTTAAAGCAGAAATTGCGGCACTTTTGAAATTTTCATTTTAGACCAAAATCGACAGGTCTGGGGCTTAGGGAATTTCTCATATGCCACAAAACGGTTGAAGCTTCTGTTCAAAAATGATGCTCCGAAATCAACTTCTGTCACCTTAGTGATACATTTTGGGATAGCACCTACAGTTTTAAGCAGAAAATGGGGCACTTTTGAAATTTTCATTTTTGACCAATATCGACAGGTCCGGGGCTTAGGGAATTTCTCATATGCCACAAAATGGTTGAAGCTCCTGTTCAAAAATGATGCTCCGAAATTAACTTCTGTCACCTTAGAGATACATTTTGGGATAGTACCTAAAGTTTAAAGCAGAAATTGGGGCACTTTCAAAATTTTCATTTTTGACCAAAATCGACAGGTCCGGGCCTTAGGGATTTTCTCATATGCCACAAAACGGTTGAAGCTCCTGTTCAAAAATGATGCTCCGAAATCAACTTCTGTCACCTTAGAGATACATTTTGGGATAGTACCTAAAGTTTAAAGCAGAAATTGGGGCACTTTCACAATTTTCATTTTTGACCAAAATCGACAGGTCCGGGCCTTAGGGATTTTCTCATATGCCACAAAACGGTTGAAGCTTCTGTTCAAAAATTATGCTCCGAAATCAACTTCTGTCAACTTAGTGATACATTTTGGGATAGCACCTACAGTTTTAAGCAGAAAATGGGGCACTTTTGAAATTTTCATTTTTGACCAATATCGACAGGTCCGGGGCTTAGGGATTTTCTCATATGACACAAAACGGTTGAAGCTTCTGTTCAAAAATGATGCTCCAAAATCAACTTCTGTCACCTTAGTGATACATTTTGGGATAGCACCTACAGTTTAAAGCAGAAAATGGGGCACTTTTGAAATTTTCATTTTTGACCAATATCGACAGGTCCGGGGCTTAGGGATTTTCTCATATGCCACAAAACGGTTGAAGCTTCTGTTCAAAAATGATGCTCCGAAATCAACTTCTGTCATCTTAGTGATACATTTTGGGACAGCACCTAAAGTTTAAAGCAGAAATTGAGGCACTTTTGAAATTTTAATTTTTGACCAAAATCGACAGGTCCGGGGCTTAGGGAATTTCTCATATGCCACAAAACGGTTGAAGCTTCTGTTAAAAAATGATGCTCCAAAATCAACTTCTGTCACCTTAGTGATACATTTTGGGATAGCACCTACAGTTTAAAGCAGAAAATGGGGCACTTTTGAAATTTTCATTTTTGACCAATATCGACAGGTCCGGGGCTTAGGGAATTTCTCATATGCCAAAAAACGGTTGAAGCTTCTGTTCAAAAATTATGCTCCGAAATCAACTTCTGTCAACTTAGTGATACATTTTGGGATAGTACCTAAAGTTTAAAGCAGAAATTGGGGCACTTTTGAAATTTTCATTTTTGACCAAAATCGACAGGTCCGGGCCTTAGGGATTTTCTCATATGCCACAAAACGGTTGAAGCTCCAGTTCAAAAATGATGCTCCTAAATCAACTTCTGTCACCTTAGTGATACATTTTGGGATAGCACCTACAGTTTAAAGCAGAAAATGGGGCACTTTTGAAATTTTCATTTTTGACCAATATCGACAGGTCCGGGGCTTAGGGATTTTCTCATATGCCACAAAACGGTTGAAGCTTCTGTTCAAAAATGATGCTCCAAAATCAACTTCTGTCACCTTAGTGATACATTTTGGGATAGCACCTACAGTTTAAAGCAGAAATGGGGGCACTTTTGAAATTTTCATTTTTTACCAAAATCGACAGGTCCGGGGCTTAGGGAATTTCTCATATGCCACAAAACGGTTGAAGCTCCTGTTCAAAAATGATGCTCCGAAATCAACTTCTGTCATCTTAGTGATACATTTTGGGACAGCACCTAAAGTTTAAAGCAGAAATTGCGGCACTTTTGAAATTTTCATTTTTGACCAAAATCGACAGGTCCGGGGCTTAGGGAATTTCTCATATGCCACAAAACGGTTGAAGCTTCTGTTCAAAAATGATGCTCCAAAATCAACTTCTGTCACCTTAGTAATACATTATGGGATAGCACCTACAGTTTAAAGCAGAAAATGGGGCACTTTTGAAATTTTCATTTTTGACCAAAATCGACAGTTCCGGGGCTTAGGGATTTTCTCATATGCTACAAAACGGTTGAAGCTCCTGTTCAAAAATGATGCTCCGAAATCAACTTCTGTCATCTTAGTGATACATTTTGGGACAGCACCTAAAGTTTAAAGCAGAAATTGAGGCACTTTTGAAATTTTCATTTTTGACCAAAATCGACAGGTCCGGGGCTTAGGGAATTTCTCATATGCCACAAAACGGTTGAAGCTCCTGTTCAAAAATGATGCTCCGAAATCAACTTCTGTCACCTTAGTGATACATTTTGGGATAGCACCTACAGTTTAAAGCAGAAAATGGGGCACTTTTGAAATTTTCATTTTTGACCAATATCGACAGGTCCGGGGCTTAGGGAATTTCTCATATGCCAAAAAACGGTTGAAGCTTCTGTTCAAAAATTATGCTCCGAAATCAACTTCTGTCAACTTAGTGATACATTTTGGGATAGTACCTAAAGTTTAAAGCAGAAATTGGGGCACTTTTGAAATTTTCATTTTTGACCAAAATCGACAGGTCCGGGCCTTAGGGATTTTCTCATATGCCACAAAACGGTTGAAGCTCCAGTTCAAAAATGATGCTCCTAAATCAACTTCTGTCACCTTAGTGATACATTTTGGGATAGTACCTTAAGTTTAAAGCAGAAATTGGGGCACTTTTGAAATTTTCATTTTTGACCAAAATCGACAGGTCCGGGGCTTAGAGAATTTCTCATATGCCACAAAACGGTTGAAGCTCCTGTTCAACAATGATGCTCCGAAATCAGCTTCTGTCACCTTAGTTATACATTTTGGGACAGCACCTAAAGTTTAAAGCAGAAATTGGGGCACTTTTGAAATTTTCATTTTTGACCAAAATCGACAGGTCCGGGGCTTAGGGGATTTCTCATATGCCACAAAACGGTTGAAGCTCCTGTTCAAAAATGATGCTCCGAAATCAACTTCTATCATCTTAGTGATACATTTTGGGACAGCACCTAAAGTTTAAAGCAGAAATTGGGGCACTTTTGAAATTTTCATTTTTGACCAAAATCGACAGGTCCGGGGCTTAGGGAATTTCTCATATGCCACAAAACGGTTGAAGCTCCTGTTCAAAAATGATGCTCCATAATCAACTTCTGTCACGTTAGTGATACATTTTGGGATAGTACCTTAAGTTTAAAGCAGAAATGGGGGCACTTTTGAAATTTTCATTTTTGACCAAAATCGACAGGTCCGGGGCTTAGGGAATTTCTCATATGCCACAAAACGGTTGAAGCTCCTGTTCAAAAATGATGCTCCGAAATCAACTTCTGTCACCTTAGTGATACATTTTGAGATAGTACCTTAAGTTTAAAGCAGAAATTGGGGCACTTTTGAAATTTTCATTTTTGACCAAAATCGACAGGTCCGGGTCTTAGGGAATTTCTCATATGCCACAAAACGGTTGAAGCTTCTGTTCAAAAATGATGCTCCAAAATCAACTTCTGTCACCTTAGTGATACATTTTGGGATAGCACCTACAGTTTAAAGCAGAAAATGGGGCACTTTTGAAATTTTCATTTTTGACCAATATCGACAGGTCCGGGGCTTAGGGAATTTCTCATATGCCAAAAAACGGTTGAAGCTTCTGTTCAAAAATTATGCTCCGAAATCAACTTCTGTCAACTTAGTGATACATTTTGGGATAGTACCTAAAGTTTAAAGCAGAAATTGGGGCACTTTTGAAATTTTCATTTTTGACCAAAATCGACAGGTCCGGGCCTTAGGGATTTTCTCATATGCCACAAAACGGTTGAAGCTCCAGTTCAAAAATGATGCTCCTAAATCAACTTCTGTCACCTTAGTGATACATTTTGGGATAGTACCTTAAGTTTAAAGCAGAAATGGGGGCACTTTTGAAATTTTCATTTTTGACCAAAATCGACAGGTCCGGGGCTTAGGGAATTTCTCATATGCCACAAAACGGTTGAAGCTTCTGTTCAAAAATGATGCTCCGAAATCAACTTCTGTCATCTTAGTGATACATTTTGGGACAGCACCTAAAGTTTAAAGCAGAAATTGGGGCACTTTTGAAATTTTCATTTTTGACCAAAATCGACAGGTCCGGGGCTTAGGGAATTTCTCATATGCCACAAAACGGTTGAAGCTTCTGTTCAAAAATGATGCTCCGAAATCAACTTCTATCATCTTAGTGATACATTTTGGGACAGCACCTAAAGTTTAAAGCAGAAATTGCGGCACTTTTGAAATTTTCATTTTTGACCAAAATCGACAGGTCCGGGGCTTAGGGAATTTCTCATATGCCACAAAACGGTTGAAGCTTCTGTTCAAAAATGATGCTTCAAAATCAACTTCTGTCACCTTAGTGATACATTTTGGGATAGCACCTACAGTTTAAAGCAGAAAATGGGGCACTTTTGAAATTTTCATTTTTGACCAATATCGACAGGTCCGGGGCTTAGGGATTTTCTCATATGCCACAAAACGGTTGAAGCTTCTGTTCAAAAATGATGCTCCGAAATCAACTTCTGTCAACTTAGTGATACATTTTGGGATAGTACCTAAAGTTTAAAGCAGAAATTGGGGCACTTTCAAAATTTTCATTTTTGACCAAAATCGACAGGTCCGGGCCTTAGGGATTTTCTCATATGCCACAAAACGGTTGAAGCTCCTGTTCAAAAATGATGCTCCGAAATCAACTTCTGTCACCTTAGAGATACATTTTGGGATAGTACCTAAAGTTTAAAGCAGAAATTGGGGCACTTTCACAATTTTCATTTTTGACCAAAATCGACAGGTCCGGGCCTTAGGGATTTTCTCATATGCCACAAAACGGTTGAAGCTTCTGTTCAAAAATGATGCTCCAAAATCAACTTCTGTCACCTTAGTGATACATTTTGGGATAGCACCTACAGTTTAAAGCAGAAAATGGGGGCACTTTTGAAATTTTCATTTTTGACCAAAATCGACAGGTCCGGGGCTTAGGGAATTTCTCATATGCCACAAAACGGTTGAAGCTCCTGTTCAAAAATGATGCTCCTAAATCAACTTCTGTCACCTTAGTGATACATTTTGGGATAGTACCTTAAGTTTAAAGCAGAAATTGGGGCACTTTTGAAATTTTCATTTTTGACCAAAATCGACAGGTCCGGGGCTTAGAGAATTTCTCATATGCCACAAAACGGTTGAAGCTCCTGTTCAACAATGATGCTCCGAAATCAGCTTCTGTCACCTTAGTTATACATTTTGGGACAGCACCTAAAGTTTAAAGCAGAAATTGGGGCACTTTTGAAATTTTCATTTTTGACCAAAATCGACAGGTCCGGGGCTATGGGGATTTCTCATATGCCACAAAACGGTTGAAGCTCCTGTTCAAAAATGATGCACCGAAATCAACTTCTATCATCTTAGTGATACATTTTGGGACAGCACCTAAAGTTTAAAGCAGAAATTGGGGCACTTTTGAAATTTTCATTTTTGACCAAAATCGACAGGTCCGGGGCTTAGGGAATTTCTCATATGCCACAAAACGGTTGACGTTTCTGTTCAAAAATGATGCTCCGAAATCAACTTCTGTCACCTTAGTGATACATTTTGGGATAGCACCTACAGTTTAAAGGAGAAAATGGGGCACTTTTGAAATTTTCATTTTTGACCAATATCGACAGGTCCGGGGCTTAGGGAATTTCTCATATGCCACAAAACGGTTGAAGCTCCTGTTCAAAAATGATGCTCCTAAATCAACTTCTGTCACCTTAGTGATACATTTTGGGATAGTACCTTAAGTTTAAAGCAGAAATGGGGGCACTTTTGAAATTTTCATTTTTGACCAAAATCGACAGGTCCGGGGCTTAGGGAATTTCTCATATGCCACAAAACGGTTGAAGCTCCTGTTCAAAAATGATGCTCCGAAATCAACTTCTGTCATCTTAGTGATACATTTTGGGACAGCACCTAAAGTTTAAAGCAGAAATTGCGGCACTTTTGAAATTTTCATTTTTGACCAAAATCGACAGGTCCGGGGCTTAGGGAATTTCTCATATGCCACAAAACGGTTGAAGCGCCTGTTCAAAAATGATGCTCCTAAATCAACTTCTGTCACCTTAGTGATACATTTTGGGATAGTACCTTAAGTTTAAAGCAGAAATTGCGGCACTTTTGAAATTTTCATTTTTGACCAAAATCGACAGGTCTGGGGCTTAGGGAATTTCTCATATGCCACAAAACGGTTGAAGCTTCTGTTCAAAAATGATGCTCCGAAATCAACTTCTGTCACCTTAGTGATACATTTTGGGATAGCACCTACAGTTTTAAGCAGAAAATGGGGCACTTTTGAAATTTTCATTTTTGACCAATATCGACAGGTCCGGGGCTTAGGGAATTTCTCATATGCCACAAAATGGTTGAAGCTCCTGTTCAAAAATGATGCTCCGAAATTAACTTCTGTCACCTTAGAGATACATTTTGGGATAGTACCTAAAGTTTAAAGCAGAAATTGGGGCACTTTCAAAATTTTCATTTTTGACCAAAATCGACAGGTCCGGGCCATAGGGATTTTCTCATATGCCACAAAACGGTTGAAGCTCCTGTTCAAAAATGATGCTCCGAAATCAACTTCTGTCACCTTAGAGATACATTTTGGGATAGTACCTAAAGTTTAAAGCAGAAATTGGGGCACTTTCACAATTTTCATTTTTGACCAAAATCGACAGGTCCGGGCCTTAGGGATTTTCTCATATGCCACAAAACGGTTGAAGCTTCTGTTCAAAAATGATGCTCCAAAATCAACTTCTGTCACCTTAGTGATACATTTTGGGATAGCACCTACAGTTTAAAGCAGAAAATGGGGCACTTTTGAAATTTTCATTTTTGACCAATATCGACAGGTCCGGGGCTTAGGGATTTTCTCATATGACACAAAACGGTTGAAGCTTCTGTTCAAAAATGATGCTCCAAAATCAACTTCTGTCACCTTAGTGATACATTTTGGGATAGCACCTACAGTTTAAAGCAGAAAATGGGGCACTTTTGAAATTTTCATTTTTGACCAATATCGACAGGTCCGGGGCTTAGGGATTTTCTCATATGCCACAAAACGGTTGAAGCTTCTGTTCAAAAATGATGCTCCGAAATCAACTTCTGTCATCTTAGTGATACATTTTGGGACAGCACCTAAAGTTTAAAGCAGAAATTGAGGCACTTTTGAAATTTTAATTTTTGACCAAAATCGACAGGTCCGGGGCTTAGGGAATTTCTCATATGCCACAAAACGGTTGAAGCTTCTGTTAAAAAATGATGCTCCAAAATCAACTTCTGTCACCTTAGTGATACATTTTGGGATAGCACCTACAGTTTAAAGCAGAAAATGGGGCACTTTTGAAATTTTCATTTTTGACCAATATCGACAGGTCCGGGGCTTAGGGAATTTCTCATATGCCAAAAAACGGTTGAAGCTTCTGTTCAAAAATTATGCTCCGAAATCAACTTCTGTCAACTTAGTGATACATTTTGGGATAGTACCTAAAGTTTAAAGCAGAAATTGGGGCACTTTTGAAATTTTCATTTTTGACCAAAATCGACAGGTCCGGGCCTTAGGGATTTTCTCATATGCCACAAAACGGTTGAAGCTCCAGTTCAAAAATGATGCTCCTAAATCAACTTCTGTCACCTTAGTGATACATTTTGGGATAGTACCTTAAGTTTAAAGCAGAAATTGGGGCACTTTTGAAATTTTCATTTTTGACCAAAATCGACAGGTCCGGGGCTTAGAGAATTTCTCATATGCCACAAAACGGTTGAAGCTCCTGTTCAACAATGATGCTCCGAAATCAGCTTCTGTCACCTTAGTTATACATTTTGGGACAGCACCTAAAGTTTAAAGCAGAAATTGGGGCACTTTGGAAATTTTCATTTTTGACCAAAATCGACAGGTCCGGGGCTTAGGGGATTTCTCATATGCCACAAAACAGTTGAAGCTCCTGTTCAAAAATGATGCTCCGAAATCAACTTCTATCATCTTAGTGATACATTTTGGGACAGCACCTAAAGTTTAAAGCAGAAATTGGGACACTTTTGAAATTTTCATTTTTGACCAAAATCGACAGGTCCGGGGCTTAGGGAATTTCTCATATGCCACTAAACGGTTGAAGCTCCTGTTCAAAAATGATGCTCCATAATCAACTTCTGTCACCTTAGTGATACATTTTGGGATAGTACCTTAAGTTTAAAGCAGAAATGGGGGCACTTTTGAAATTTTCATTTTTGACCAAAATCGACAGGTTCGGGGCTTAGGGAATTTCTCATATGCCACAAAACGGTTGAAGCTCCTGTTCAAAAATGATGCTCCGAAATCAACTTCTGTCACCTTAGTGATACATTTTGAGATAGTACCTTAAGTTTAAAGCAGAAATTGGGGCACTTTTGAAATTTTCATTTTTGACCAAAATCGACAGGTCCGGGTCTTAGGGAATTTCTCATATGCCACAAAACGGTTGAAGCTTCTGTTCAAAAATGATGCTCCAAAATCAACTTCTGTCACCTTAGCGATACATTTTGGGATAGCACCTACAGTTTAAAGCAGAAAATGGGGCACTTTTGAAATTTTCATTTTTGACCAATATCGACAGGTCCGGGGCTTAGGGAATTTCTCATATGCCAAAAAACGGTTGAAGCTTCTGTTCAAAAATTATGCTCCGAAATCAACTTCTGTCAACTTAGTGATACATTTTGGGATAGTACCTAAAGTTTAAAGCAGAAATTGGGGCACTTTTGAAATTTTCATTTTTGACCAAAATCGACAGGTCCGGGGCTTAGAGAATTTCTCATATGCCACAAAACGGTTGAAGCTCCTGTTCAACAATGATGCTCCGAAATCAGCTTCTGTCACCTTAGTTATACATTTTGGGACAGCACCTAAAGTTTAAAGCAGAAATTGGGGCACTTTTGAAATTTTCATTTTTGACCAAAATCGACAGGTCCGGGGCTTAGGGGATTTCTCATATGCCACAAAACGGTTGAAGCTCCTGTTCAAAAATGATGCTCCGAAATCAACTTCTATCATCTTAGTGATACATTTTGGGACAGCACCTAAAGTTTAAAGCAGAAATTGGGGCACTTTTGAAATTTTCATTTTTGACCAAAATTGACAGGTCCGGGGCTTAGGGAATTTCTCATATGCCACAAAACGGTTGAAGCTCCTGTTCAAAAATGATGCTCCATAATCAACTTCTGTCACCTTAGTGATACATTTTGGGATAGTACCTTAAGTTTAAAGCAGAAATGGGGGCACTTTTGAAATTTTCATTTTTGACCAAAATCGACAGGTCCGGGGCTTAGGGAATTTCTCATATGCCACAAAACGGTTGAAGCTTCTGTTCAAAAATGATGCTCCGAAATCAACTTCTGTCATCTTAGTGATACATTTTGGGACAGCACCTAAAGTTTAAAGCAGAAATTGCGGCACTTTTGAAATTTTCATTTTTGACCAAAATCGACAGGTCCGGGGCTTAGGGAATTTCTCATATGCCACAAAACGGTTGAAGCTTCTGTTCAAAAATGATGCTCCAAAATCAACTTCTGTCACCTTAGTGATACATTTTGGGATAGCACCTACAGTTTAAAGCAGAAAATGGGGCACTTTTGAAATTTTCATTTTTGACCAATATCGACAGGTCCGGGGCTTAGGGATTTTCTCATATGCCACAAAACGGTTGAAGCTTCTGTTCAAAAATGATGCTCCGAAATCAACTTCTGTCACCTTAGTGATACATTTTGGGATAGCACCTACAGTTTTAAGCAGAAAATAGGGCACTTTTGAAATTTTCATTTTTGACCAATATCGACAGGTCCGGGGCTTAGGGAATTTCTCATATGCCACAAAACGGTTGAAGCTCCAGTTCAAAAATGATGCTCCGAAATCAACTTCTGTCACCTTAGAGATACATTTTGGGATAGTACCTAAAGTTTAAAGCAGAAATTGGGGCACTTTCAAAATTTTCATTTTTGACCAAAATCGACAGGTCCGGGCCTTAGGGATTTTCTCATATGCCACAAAACGGTTGAAGCTCCTGTTCAAAAATGATGCTCCGAAATCAACTTCTGTCACCTTAGTGATACATTTTGGGATAGCACCTACAGTTTAAAGGAGAAAATGGGGCACTTTTGAAATTTTCATTTTTGACCAATATCGACAGGTCCGGGGCTTAGGGATTTTCTCATATGACACAAAACGGTTGAAGCTTCTGTTCAAAAATGATGCTCCAAAATCAACTTCTGTCACCTTAGTGATACATTTTGGGATAGCACCTACAGTTTAAAGCAGAAAATGGGGCACTTTTGAAATTTTCATTTTTGACCAATATCGACAGGTCCGGGGCTTAGGGATTTTCTCATATGACACAAAACGGTTGAAGCTTCTGTTCAAAAATGATGCTCCAAAATCAACTTCTGTCACCTTAGTGATACATTTTGGGATAGCACCTACAGTTTAAAGCAGAAAATGGGGCACTTTTGAAATTTTCATTTTTGACCAATATCGACAGGTCCGGGGCTTAGGGATTTTCTCATATGCCACAAAACGGTTGAAGCTTCTGTTCAAAAATGATGCTCCGAAATCAACTTCTGTCATCTTAGTGATACATTTTGGGACAGCACCTAAAGTTTAAAGCAGAAATTGAGGCACTTTTGAAATTTTAATTTTTGACCAAAATCGACAGGTCCGGGGCTTAGGGAATTTCTCATATGCCACAAAACGGTTGAAGCTTCTGTTAAAAAATGATGCTCCAAAATCAACTTCTGTCACCTTAGTGATACATTTTGGGATAGCACCTACAGTTTAAAGCAGAAAATGGGGCACTTTTGAAATTTTCATTTTTGACCAATATCGACAGGTCCGGAGCTTAGGGAATTTCTCATATGCCAAAAAACGGTTGAAGCTTCTGTTCAAAAATTATGCTCCGAAATCAACTTCTGTCAACTTAGTGATACATTTTGGGACAGCACCTAAAGTTTAAAGCAGAAATTGGGGCACTTTTGAAATTTTCATTTTTGACCAAAATCGACAGGTCCGGGGCTTAGGGGATTTCTCCTATGCCACAAAACGGTTGAAGCTCCTGTTCAAAAATGATGCTCCGAAATCAACTTCTATCATCTTAGTGATACATTTTGGGACAGCACCTAAAGTTTAAAGCAGAAATTGGGGCACTTTTGAAATTTTCATTTTTGACCAAAATTGACAGGTCCGGGGCTTAGGGAATTTCTCATATGCCACAAAACGGTTGAAGTTTCTGTTCAAAAATGATGCTCCGAAATCAACTTCTGTCACCTTAGTGATACATTTTGGGATAGCACCTACAGTTTAAAGCAGAAAATGGGGCACTTTTGAAATTTTCATTTTTGACCAATATCGACAGGTCCGGGGCTTAGGGAATTTCTCATATGCCACAAAACGGTTGAAGCTCCTGTTCAAAAATGATGCTCCATAATCAACTTCTGTCACCTTAGTGATACATTTTGGGATAGTACCTTAAGTTTAAAGCAGAAATGGGGGCACTTTTGAAATTTTCATTTTTGACCAAAATCGACAGGTCCGGGGCTTAGGGAATTTCTCATATGCCACAAAACGGTTGAAGCTTCTGTTCAAAAATGATGCTCCGAAATCAACTTCTGTCATCTTAGTGATACATTTTGGGACAGCACCTAAAGTTTAAAGCAGAAATTGCGGCACTTTTGAAATTTTCATTTTTGACCAAAATCGACAGGGCCGGGGCTTAGGGAATTTCTCATATGCCACAAAACGGTTGAAGCTTCTGTTCAAAAATGATGCTCCAAAATCAACTTCTGTCACCTTAGTGATACATTTTGGGATAGCACCTACAGTTTAAAGCAGAAAATGGGGCACTTTTGAAATTTTCATTTTTGACCAATATCGACAGGTCCGGGGCTTAGGGATTTTCTCATATGCCACAAAACGGTTGAAGCTTCTGTTCAAAAATGATGCTCCGAAATCAACTTCTGTCACCTTAGTGATACATTTTGGGATAGCACCTACAGTTTTAAGCAGAAAATAGGGCACTTTTGAAATTTTCATTTTTCACCAATATCGACAGGTCCGGGGCTTAGGGAATTTCTCATATGCCACAAAACGGTTGAAGCTCCAGTTCAAAAATGATGCTCCGAAATCAACTTCTGTCACCTTAGAGATACATTTTGAGATAGTACCTAAAGTTTAAAGCAGAAATTGGGGCACTTTCAAAATTTTCATTTTTGACCAATATCGACAGGTCCGGGGCTTAGGGATTTTCTCATATGCCACAAAACGGTTGAAGCTCCTGTTCAAAAATGATGCTCCGAAATCAACTTCTGTCACCTTAGTGATACATTTTGGGATAGCACCTACAGTTTAAAGGAGAAAATGGGGCACTTTTGAAATTTTCATTTTTGACCAATATCGACAGGTCCGGGGCTTAGGGATTTTCTCATATGACACAAAACGGTTGAAGCTTCTGTTCAAAAATGATGCTCCAAAATCAACTTCTGTCACCTTAGTGATACATTTTGGGATAGCACCTACAGTTTAAAGCAGAAAATGGGGCACTTTTGAAATTTTCATTTTTGACCAATATCGACAGGTCCGGGGCTTAGGGATTTTCTCATATGACACAAAACGGTTGAAGCTTCTGTTCAAAAATGATGTTCCAAAATCAACTTCTGTCACCTTAGTGATACATTTTGGGATAGCACCTACAGTTTAAAGCAGAAAATGGGGCACTTTTGAAATTTTCATTTTTGACCAATATCGACAGGTCCGGGGCTTAGGGATTTTCTCATATGCCACAAAACGGTTGAAGCTTCTGTTCAAAAATGATGCTCCGAAATCAACTTCTGTCATCTTAGTGATACATTTTGGGACAGCACCTAAAGTTTAAAGCAGAAATTGAGGCACTTTTGAAATTTTAATTTTTGACCAAAATCGACAGGTCCGGGGCTTAGGGAATTTCTCATATGCCACAAAACGGTTGAAGCTTCTGTTAAAAAATGATGCTCCAAAATCAACTTCTGTCACCTTAGTGATACATTTTGGGATAGCACCTACAGTTTAAAGCAGAAAATGGGGCACTTTTGAAATTTTCATTTTTGACCAATATCGACAGGTCCGGGGCTTAGGGAATTTCTCATATGCCAAAAAACGGTTGAAGCTTCTGTTCAAAAATTATGCTCCGAAATCAACTTCTGTCAACTTAGTGATACATTTTGGGATAGTACCTAAAGTTTAAAGCAGAAATTGGGGCACTTTTGAAATTTTCATTTTTGACCAAAATCGACAGGTCCGGGCCTTAGGGATTTTCTCATATGCCACAAAACGGTTGAAGCTCCAGTTCAAAAATGATGCTCCTAAATCAACTTCTGTCACCTTAGTTATACATTTTGGGACAGCACCTAAAGTTTAAAGCAGAAATTGGGGCACTTTGGAAATTTTCATTTTTGACCAAAATCGACAGGTCCGGGGCTTAGGGAATTTCTCATATGCCACAAAACGGTTGAAGCTCCTGTTCAAAAATGATGCTCCATAATCAACTTCTGTCACCTTAGTGATACATTTTGGGATAGTACCTTAAGTTTAAAGCAGAAATGGGGGCACTTTTGAAATTTTCATTTTTGACCAAAATCGACAGGTTCGGGGCTTAGGGAATTTCTCATATGCCACAAAACGGTTGAAGCTCCTGTTCAAAAATGATGCTCCAAAATCAACTTCTGTCACCTTAGCGATACATTTTGGGATAGCACCTACAGTTTAAAGCAGAAAATGGGGCACTTTTGAAATTTTCATTTTTGACCAATTTCGACAGGTCCGGGGCTTAGGGAATTTCTCATATGCCAAAAAACGGTTGAAGCTTCTGTTCAAAAATTATGCTCCGAAATCAACTTCTGTCAACTTAGTGATACATTTTGGGATAGTACCTAAAGTTTAAAGCAGAAATTGGGGCACTTTTGAAATTTTCATTTTTGACCAAAATCGACAGGTCCGGGGCTTAGAGAATTTCTCATATGCCACAAAACGGTTGAAGCTCCTGTTCAACAATGATGCTCCGAAATCAGCTTCTGTCACCTTAGTTATACATTTTGGGACAGCACCTAAAGTTTAAAGCAGAAATTGGGGCACTTTTGAAATTTTCATTTTTGACCAAAATCGACAGGTCCGGGGCTTAGGGGATTTCTCATATGCCACAAAACGGTTGAAGCTCCTGTTCAAAAATGATGCTCCGAAATCAACTTCTATCATCTTAGTGATACATTTTGGGACAGCACCTAAAGTTTAAAGCAGAAATTGGGGCACTTTTGAAATTTTCATTTTTGACCAAAATTGACAGGTCCGGGGCTTAGGGAATTTCTCATATGCCACAAAACGGTTGAAGTTTCTGTTCAAAAATGATGCTCCGAAATCAACTTCTGTCACCTTAGTGATACATTTTGGGATAGCACCTACAGTTTAAAGCAGAAAATGGGGCACTTTTGAAATTTTCATTTTTGACCAATATCGACAGGTCCGGGGCTTAGGGAATTTCTCATATGCCACAAAACGGTTGAAGCTCCTGTTCAAAAATGATGCTCCATAATCAACTTCTGTCACCTTAGTGATACATTTTGGGATAGTACCTTAAGTTTAAAGCAGAAATGGGGGCACTTTTGAAATTTTCATTTTTGACCAAAATCGACAGGTCCGGGGCTTAGGGAATTTCTCATATGCCACAAAACGGTTGAAGCTTCTGTTCAAAAATGATGCTCCGAAATCAACTTCTGTCATCTTAGTGATATATTTTGGGACAGCACCTAAAGTTTAAAGCAGAAATTGCGGCACTTTTGAAATTTTCATTTTTGACCAAAATCGACAGGTCCGGGGCTTAGGGAATTTCTCATATGCCACAAAACGGTTGAAGCTTCTGTTCAAAAATGATGCTCCAAAATCAACTTCTGTCACCTTAGTGATACATTTTGGGATAGCACCTACAGTTTAAAGCAGAAAATGGGGCACTTTTGAAATTTTCATTTTTGACCAATATCGACAGGTCCGGGGCTTAGGGATTTTCTCATATGCCACAAAACGGTTGAAGCTTCTGTTCAAAAATGATGCTCCGAAATCAACTTCTGTCACCTTAGTGATACATTTTGGGATAGCACCTACAGTTTTAAGCAGAAAATAGGGCACTTTTGAAATTTTCATTTTTGACCAATATCGACAGGTCCGGGGCTTAGGGAATTTCTCATATGCCACAAAACGGTTGAAGCTCCAGTTCAAAAATGATGCTCCGAAATCAACTTCTGTCACCTTAGAGATACATTTTGGGATAGTACCTAAAGTTTAAAGCAGAAATTGGGGCACTTTCAAAATTTTCATTTTTGACCAAAATCGACAGGTCCGGGCCTTAGGGATTTTCTCATATGCCACAAAACGGTTGAAGCTCCTGTTCAAAAATGATGCTCCGAAATCAACTTCTGTCACCTTAGTGATACATTTTGGGATAGCACCTTAAGTTTAAAGCAGAAATTGGGGCACTTTTGAAATTTTCATTTTTGACCAAAATCGACAGGTCCGGGGCTTAGGGAATTTCTCATATGCCACAAAACGGTTGAAGCTTCTGTTCAAAAATGATGCTCCGAAATCAACTTCTGTCATCTTAGTGATACATTTTGGGACAGCACCTAAAGTTTAAAGCAGAAATTGGGGCACTTTCAAAATTTTCATTTTTGACCAAAATCGACAGGTCCGGGGCTTAGGGAATTTCTCATATGCCACAAAACGGTTGAAGCTTCTGTTCAAAAATGATGCTCCAAAATCAACTTCTGTCACCTTAGTGATACATTTTGGGATAGCACCTACAGTTTAAAGCAGAAAATGGGGCACTTTTGAAATTTTCATTTTTGACCAATATCGACAGGTCCGGGGCTTAGGGAATTTCTCATATGCCAAAAAACGGTTGAAGCTTCTGTTCAAAAATTATGCTCCGAAATCAACTTCTGTCAACTTAGCGATACATTTTGGGATAGTACCTAAAGTTTAAAGCAGAAATTGGGGCACTTTTGAAATTTTCATTTTTGACCAAAATCGACAGGTCCGGGCCTTAGGGATTTTCTCATATGCCACAAAACGGTTGAAGCTCCAGTTCAAAAATGATGCTCCTAAATCAACTTCTGTCACCTTAGTGATACATTTTGGGATAGTACCTTAAGTTTAAAGCAGAAATTGGGGCACTTTTGAAATTTTCATTTTTGACCAAAATCGACAGGTCCGGGGCTTAGAGAATTTCTCATATGCCACAAAACGGTTGAAGCTCCTGTTCAACAATGATGCTCCGAAATCAACTTCTGTCACCTTAGTTATACATTTTGGGACAGCACCTAAAGTTTAAAGCAGAAATTGGGGCTCTTTTGAAATTTTCATTTTTGACCAAAATCGACAGGTCCGGGGCTTAGGGGATTTCTCATATGCCACAAAACGGTTGAAGCTCCTGTTCAAAAATGATGCTCCGAAATCAACTTCTATCATCTTAGTGATACATTTTGGGACAGCAGCTAAAGTTTAAAGCAGAAATTGGGGCACTTTTGAAATTTTCATTTTTGACCAAAATCGACAGGTCCGGGGCTTAGGGAATTTCTCATATGCCACAAAACGGTTGAAGTTTCTGTTCAAAAATGATGCTCCGAAACCAACTTCTGTCACCTTAGTGATACATTTTGGGATAGCACCTACAGTTTAAAGCAGAAAATGGGGCACTTTTGAAATTTTCATTTTTGACCAATATCGACAGGTCCGGGGCTTAGGGAATTTCTCATATGCCACAAAACGGTTGAAGCTCCTGTTAAAAAATGATGCTCCATAATCAACTTCTGTCACCTTAGTGATACATTTTGGGATAGTACCTTAAGTTTAAAGCAGAAATGGGGGCACTTTTGAAATTTTCATTTTTGACCAAAATCGACAGGTCCGGGGCTTAGGGAATTTCTCATATGCCACAAAATGGTTGAAGCTTCTGTTCAAAAATGATGCTCCGAAATCAACTTCTGTCATCTTAGTGATACATTTTGGGACAGCACCTAAAGTTTAAAGCAGAAATTGCGGCACTTTTGAAATTTTCATTTTTGACCAAAATCGACAGGTCCGGGGCTTAGGGAATTTCTCATATGCCACAAAACGGTTGAAGCTTCTGTTCAAAAATGATGCTCCAAAATCAACTTCTGTCACCTTAGTGATACATTTTGGGATAGCACCTACAGTTTAAAGTAGAAAATGGGGCACTTTTGAAATTTTCATTTTTGACCAATATCGACAGGTCCGGGGCTTAGGGATTTTCTCATATGCCACAAAACGGTTGAAGCTTCTGTTCAAAAATGATGCTCCTAAATCAACTTCTGTCACCTTAGTGATACATTTTGGGATAGTACCTTAAGTTTAAAGCAGAAATTGGGGCACTTTTGAAATTTTCATTTTTGACCAAAATCGACAGGTCTGGGGCTTAGGGAATTTCTCATATGCCACAAAACGGTTGAAGCTTCTGTTCAAAAATGATGCTCCGAAATCAACTTCTGTCACCTTAGTGATACATTTTGGGATAGCACCTACAGTTTTAAGCAGAAAATGGGGCACTTTTGAAATTTTCATTTTTGACCAATATCGACAGGTCCGGGGCTTAGGGAATTTCTCATATGCCACAAAACGGTTGAAGCTCCTGTTCAAAAATGATGCTCCGAAATCAACTTCTGTCACCTTAGAGATACATTTTGGGATAGTACCTAAAGTTTAAAGCAGAAATTGGGGCACTTTCAAAATTTTCATTTTTGACCAAAATCGACAGGTCCGGGCCTTAGGGATTTTCTCATATGCCACAAAACGGTTGAAGCTCCTGTTCAAAAATGATGCTCCGAAATCAACTTCTGTCACCTTAGTGATACATTTTGGGATAGCACCTTAAGTTTAAAGCAGAAATTGGGGCACTTTCGAAATTTTCATTTTTGACCAAAATCGACAGGTCCGGGCCTTAGGGATTTTCTCATATGCCACAAAACGGTTGAAGCTCCTGTTCAAAAATGATGCTCCGAAATCAACTTCTGTCACCTTAGAGATACATTTTGGGATAGTACCTAAAGTTTAAAGCAGAAATTGGGGCACTTTCACAATTTTCATTTTTGACCAAAATCGACAGGTCCGGGCCTTAGGGATTTTCTCATATGCCACAAAACGGTTGAAGCTTCTGTTCAAAAATGATGCTCCAAAATCAACTTCTGTCACCTTAGTGATACATTTTGGGATAGCACCTACAGTTTAAAGCAGAAAATGGGGCACTTTTGAAATTTTCATTTTTGACCAATATCGACAGGTCCGGGGCTTAGGGATTTTCTCATATGACACAAAACGGTTGAAGCTTCTGTTCAAAAATGATGCTCCAAAATCAACTTCTGTCACCTTAGTGATACATTTTGGGATAGCACCTACAGTTTAAAGCAGAAAATGGGGCACTTTTGAAATTTTCATTTTTGACCAATATCGACAGGTCCGGGGCTTAGGGATTTTCTCATATGCCACAAAACGGTTGAAGCTTCTGTTCAAAAATGATGCTCCGAAATCAACTTCTGTCATCTTAGTGATACATTTTGGGACAGCACCTAAAGTTTAAAGCAGAAATTGAGGCACTTTTGAAATTTTAATTTTTGACCAAAATCGACAGGTCCGGGGCTTAGGGAATTTCTCATATGCCACAAAACGGTTGAAGCTTCTGTTAAAAAATGATGCTCCAAAATCAACTTCTGTCACCTTAGTGATACATTTTGGGATAGCACCTACAGTTTAAAGCAGAAAATGGGGCACTTTTGAAATTTTCATTTTTGACCAATATCGACAGGTCCGGGGCTTAGGGAATTTCTCATATGCCAAAAAACGGTTGAAGCTTCTGTTCAAAAATTATGCTCCGAAATCAACTTCTGTCAACTTAGTGATACATTTTGGGATAGTACCTAAAGTTTAAAGCAGAAATTGGGGCACTTTTGAAATTTTCATTTTTGACCAAAATCGACAGGTCCGGGCCTTAGGGATTTTCTCATATGCCACAAAACGGTTGAAGCTCCAGTTCAAAAATGATGCTCCTAAATCAACTTCTGTCACCTTAGTGATACATTTTGGGATAGTACCTTAAGTTTAAAGCAGAAATTGGGGCACTTTTGAAATTTTCATTTTTGACCAAAATCGACAGGTCCGGGGCTTAGAGAATTTCTCATATGCCACAAAACGGTTGAAGCTCCTGTTCAACAATGATGCTCCGAAATCAGCTTCTGTCACCTTAGTTATACATTTTGGGACAGCACCTAAAGTTTAAAGCAGAAATTGGGGCACTTTGGAAATTTTCATTTTTGACCAAAATCGACAGGTCCGGGGCTTAGGGGATTTCTCATATGCCACAAAACGGTTGAAGCTCCTGTTCAAAAATGATGCTCCGAAATCAACTTCTATCATCTTAGTGATACATTTTGGGACAGCACCTAAAGTTTAAAGCAGAAATTGGGACACTTTTGAAATTTTCATTTTTGACCAAAATCGACAGGTCCGGGGCTTAGGGAATTTCTCATATGCCACAAAACGGTTGAAGCTCCTGTTCAAAAATGATGCTCCATAATCAACTTCTGTCACCTTAGTGATACATTTTGGGATAGTACCTTAAGTTTAAAGCAGAAATGGGGGCACTTTTGAAATTTTCATTTTTGACCAAAATCGACAGGTTCGGGGCTTAGGGAATTTCTCATATGCCACAAAACGGTTGAAGCTCCTGTTCAAAAATGATGCTCCGAAATCAACTTCTGTCACCTTAGTGATACATTTTGAGATAGTACCTTAAGTTTAAAGCAGAAATTGGGGCACTTTTGAAATTTTCATTTTTGACCAAAATCGACAGGTCCGGGTCTTAGGGAATTTCTCATATGCCACAAAACGGTTGAAGCTTCTGTTCAAAAATGATGCTCCAAAATCAACTTCTGTCACCTTAGCGATACATTTTGGGATAGCACCTACAGTTTAAAGCAGAAAATGGGGCACTTTTGAAATTTTCATTTTTGACCAATATCGACAGGTCCGGGGCTTAGGGAATTTCTCATATGCCAAAAAACGGTTGAAGCTTCTGTTCAAAAATTATGCTCCGAAATCAACTTCTGTCAACTTAGTGATACATTTTGGGATAGTACCTAAAGTTTAAAGCAGAAATTGGGGCACTTTTGAAATTTTCATTTTTGACCAAAATCGACAGGTCCGGGCCTTAGGGATTTTCTCATATGCCACAAAACGGTTGAAGCTCCTGTTCAAAAATGATGCTCCGAAATCAACTTCTGTCACCTTAGTGATACATTTTGGGATAGTACCTTAAGTTTAAAGCAGAAATTGGGGCACTTTTGAAATTTTCATTTTTGACCAAAATCGACAGGTCCGGGGCTTAGAGAATTTCTCATATGCCACAAAACGGTTGAAGCTCCTGTTCAACAATGATGCTCCGAAATCAGCTTCTGTCACCTTAGTTATACATTTTGGGACAGCACCTAAAGTTTAAAGCAGAAATTGGGGCACTTTTGAAATTTTCATTTTTGACCAAAATCGACAGGTCCAGGGCTTAGGGGATTTCTCATATGCCACAAAACGGTTGAAGCTCCTGTTCAAAAATGATGCTCCGAAATCAACTTCTATCATCTTAGTGATACATTTTGGGACAGCACCTAAAGTTTAAAGCAGAAATTGGGGCACTTTTGAAATTTTCATTTTTGACCAAAATTGACAGGTCCGGGGCTTAGGGAATTTCTCATATGCCACAAAACGGTTGAAGTTTCTGTTCAAAAATGATGCTCCGAAATCAACTTCTGTCACCTTAGTGATACATTTTGGGATAGCACCTACAGTTTAAAGCAGAAAATGGGGCACTTTTGAAATTTTCATTTTTGACCAATATCGACAGGTCCGGGGCTTAGGGAATTTCTCATATGCCAAAAAACGGTTGAAGCTTCTGTTCAAAAATTATGCTCCGAAATCAACTTCTGTCAACTTAGTGATACATTTTGGGATAGTACCTAAAGTTTAAAGCAGAAATTGGGGCACTTTTGAAATTTTCATTTTTGACCAAAATCGACAGGTCCGGGCCTTAGGGATTTTCTCATATGCCACAAAACGGTTGAAGCTCCAGTTCAAAAATGATGCTCCTAAATCAACTTCTGTCACCTTAGTGATACATTTTGGGATAGTACCTTAAGTTTAAAGCAGAAATTGGGGCACTTTTGAAATTTTCATTTTTGACCAAAATCGACAGGTCCGGGGCTTAGAGAATTTCTCATATGCCACAAAACGGTTGAAGCTCCTGTTCAACAATGATGCTCCGAAATCAGCTTCTGTCACCTTAGTTATACATTTTGGGACAGCACCTAAAGTTTAAAGCAGAAATTGGGGCACTTTGGAAATTTTCATTTTTGACCAAAATCGACAGGTCCGGGGCTTAGGGGATTTCTCATATGCCACAAAACGGTTGAAGCTCCTGTTCAAAAATGATGCTCCGAAATCAACTTCTATCATCTTAGTGATACATTTTGGGACAGCACCTAAAGTTTAAAGCAGAAATTGGGACACTTTTGAAATTTTCATTTTTGACCAAAATCGACAGGTCCGGGGCTTAGGGAATTTCTCATATGCCACAAAACGGTTGAAGCTCCTGTTCAAAAATGATGCTCCATAATCAACTTCTGTCACCTTAGTGATACATTTTGGGATAGTACCTTAAGTTTAAAGCAGAAATGGGGGCACTTTTGAAATTTTCATTTTTGACCAAAATCGACAGGTTCGGGGCTTAGGGAATTTCTCATATGCCACAAAACGGTTGAAGCTCCTGTTCAAAAATGATGCTCCGAAATCAACTTCTGTCACCTTAGTGATACATTTTGAGATAGTACCTTAAGTTTAAAGCAGAAATTGGGGCACTTTTGAAATTTTCATTTTTGACCAAAATCGACAGGTCCGGGTCTTAGGGAATTTCTCATATGCCACAAAACGGTTGAAGCTTCTGTTCAAAAATGATGCTCCAAAATCAACTTCTGTCACCTTAGCGATACATTTTGGGATAGCACCTACAGTTTAAAGCAGAAAATGGGGCACTTTTGAAATTTTCATTTTTGACCAATATCGACAGGTCCGGGGCTTAGGGAATTTCTCATATGCCAAAAAACGGTTGAAGCTTCTGTTCAAAAATTATGCTCCGAAATCAACTTCTGTCAACTTAGTGATACATTTTGGGATAGTACCTAAAGTTTAAAGCAGAAATTGGGGCACTTTTGAAATTTTCATTTTTGACCAAAATCGACAGGTCCGGGCCTTAGGGATTTTCTCATATGCCACAAAACGGTTGAAGCTCCTGTTCAAAAATGATGCTCCGAAATCAACTTCTGTCACCTTAGTGATACATTTTGGGATAGTACCTTAAGTTTAAAGCAGAAATTGGGGCACTTTTGAAATTTTCATTTTTGACCAAAATCGACAGGTCCGGGGCTTAGAGAATTTCTCATATGCCACAAAACGGTTGAAGCTCCTGTTCAACAATGATGCTCCGAAATCAGCTTCTGTCACCTTAGTTATACATTTTGGGACAGCACCTAAAGTTTAAAGCAGAAATTGGGGCACTTTTGAAATTTTCATTTTTGACCAAAATCGACAGGTCCAGGGCTTAGGGGATTTCTCATATGCCACAAAACGGTTGAAGCTCCTGTTCAAAAATGATGCTCCGAAATCAACTTCTATCATCTTAGTGATACATTTTGGGACAGCACCTAAAGTTTAAAGCAGAAATTGGGGCACTTTTGAAATTTTCATTTTTGACCAAAATTGACAGGTCCGGGGCTTAGGGAATTTCTCATATGCCACAAAACGGTTGAAGTTTCTGTTCAAAAATGATGCTCCGAAATCAACTTCTGTCACCTTAGTGATACATTTTGGGATAGCACCTACAGTTTAAAGCAGAAAATGGGGCACTTTTGAAATTTTCATTTTTGACCAATATCGACAGGTCCGGGGCTTAGGGAATTTCTCATATGCCACAAAACGGTTGAAGCTCCTGTTCAAAAATGATGCTCCATAATCAACTTCTGTCACCTTAGTGATACATTTTGGGATAGTACCTTAAGTTTAAAGCAGAAATGGGGGCACTTTTGAAATTTTTATTTTTGACCAAAATCGACAGGTCCGGGGCTTAGGGAATTTCTCATATGCCACAAAACGGTTGAAGCTTCTGTTCAAAAATGATGCTCCGAAATCAACTTCTGTCATCTTAGTGATACATTTTGGGACAGCACCTAAAGTTTAAAGCAGAAATTGCGGCACTTTTGAAATTTTCATTTTTGACCAAAATCGACAGGTCCGGGGCTTAGGGAATTTCTCATATGCCACAAAACGGTTGAAGCTTCTGTTCAAAAATGATGCTCCAAAATCAACTTCTGTCACCTTAGTGATACATTTTGGGATAGCACCTACAGTTTAAAGCAGAAAATGGGGCACTTTTGAAATTTTCATTTTTGACCAATATCGACAGGTCCGGGGCTTAGGGATTTTCTCATATGCCACAAAACGGTTGAAGCTTCTGTTCAAAAATGATGCTCCGAAATCAACTTCTGTCACCTTAGTGATACATTTTGGGATAGCACCTACAGTTTTAAGCAGAAAACAGGGCACTTTTGAAATTTTCATTTTTGACCAATATCGACAGGTCCGGGGCTTAGGGAATTTCTCATATGCCACAAAACGGTTGAAGCTCCAGTTCAAAAATGATGCTCCGAAATCAACTTCTGTCACCTTAGAGATACATTTTGGGATAGTACCTAAAGTTTAAAGCAGAAATTGGGGCACTTTCAAAATTTTCATTTTTGACCAAAATCGACAGGTCCGGGCCTTAGGGATTTTCTCATATGCCACAAAACGGTTGAAGCTCCTGTTCAAAAATGATGCTTTGAAATTAACTTCTGTCACCTTAGTGATACATTTTGGGATAGCACCTTAAGTTTAAAGCAGAAATTGGGGCACTTTTGAAATTTTCATTTTTGACCAAAATTGACAGTTCCGGGGCTTAGGGAATTTCTCATATGCCACAAAACGGTTGAAGCTCCTGTTCAAAAACGATGCTCCGAAATCAACTTCTGTCATCTTAGTGATACATTTTGGGACAGCACCTAAAGTTTAAAGCAGAAATTGGGGCACTTTTGAAATTTTCATTTTTGACCAAAATCGACAGGTCCAGGGCTTAGGGAATTTCTCATATGCCACAAAACCGTTGAAGCTTCTGTTCAAAAATGATGCTCCGAAATCAACTTCTGTCACCTTAGTGATACATTTTGGGATAGCACCTAAAGTTTAAAGCAGAAATTGGGGCACTTTTGAAATTTTCATTTTTGACCAAAATCGACAGGTCCGGGGCTTAGGGAATTTCTCATATGCCACAAAACGGTTGAAGCTTCTGTTCAAAAATGATGCTCCGAAATCAACTTCTGTCATCTTAGTGATACATTTTGGGACAGCACCTAAAGTTTAAAGCAGAAATTGGGGCACTTTCAAAATTTTCATTTTTGACCAAAATCGACAGGTCCGGGGCTTAGGGAATTTCTCATATGCCACAAAACGGTTGAAGCTTCTGTTCAAAAATGATGCTCCGAAATCAACTTCTGTCACCTTAGTGATACATTTTGGGATAGCACCTACAGTTTAAAGCAGAAAATGGGGCACTTTTGAAATTTTCATTTTTGACCAATATCGACAGGTCCGGGGCTTAGGGATTTTCTCATATGCCACAAAACGGTTGAAGCTCCAGTTCAAAAATGATGCTCCTAAATCAACTTCTGTCACCTTAGTGATACATTTTGGGATAGTACCTTAAGTTTAAAGCAGAAATTGGGGCACTTTTGAAATTTTCATTTTTGACCAAAATCGACAGGTCCGGGGCTTAGAGAATTTCTCATATGCCACAAAACGGTTGAAGCTCCTGTTCAAAAATGATGCTTCTAAATCAACTTCTGTCACCTTAGTGATACATTTTGGGATAGTACCTAAATTTTAAAGCAGAAATTGGGGCACTTTTGAAATTTTCATTTTTGACCAAAATCGACAGGTCCGGGGCTTAGGGAATTTCTCATATGCCACAAAACGGTTGAAGCTCCTGTTCAAAAATGATACTCCGAAATCAACTTCTGTCACCTTAGTGATACATTTTGGGATAGTACCTAAAGTTTAAAGCAGAAATTGGGGCACTTTTGAGATTTTCATTTTTGACCAAAATCGACAGGTCCGGGGCTTAGGGAATTTCTCATATGCCACAAAACGGTTGAAGCTTCTGTTCAAAAATGATGCTCCAAAATCAATTTCTTTCACCTTAGTGATACATTTTGGGATAGCACCTACAGTTTAAAGCAGAAAATGGGGTACTTTTGAAATTTTCATTTTTGATCAAAATCGACAGGTCCGGGGCTTAGGGAATTTCTCATATGCCACAAAACGGTTGAAGCTCCTGTTCAAAAATGATGCTCCGAAATCAACTTCTGTCATCTTAGTGATACATTTTGGGACAGCACCTAAAGTTTAAAGCAGAAATTGGGGCACTTTTGAAATTTTCATTTTTGACCAAAATCAACAGGTCCGGGGCTTAGGGAATTTCTCATATGCCACAAAACCGTTGAAGCTTCTGTTCAAAAATGATGCTCCGAAATCAACTTCTGTCACCTTAGTGATACATTTTGGGATAGCACCTACAGTTTAAAGCAGAAATTGGGGCACTTTTGAGATTTTCATTTTTGACCAAAATTGACAGGTCCGAGGCTTAGGGAATTTCTCATATGCCACAAAACGGTTGAAGCTTCTGTTCAAAAATGATGCTCCTAAATCAACTTCTGTCACCTTAGTGATACATTTTGGGATAGTACCTTAAGTTTAAAGCAGAAATTGGGGCACTTTCAAAATTTTCTTTTTTGACCAAAATCGACAGGTCCGGGGCTTAGGGAATTTCTTATATGCCACAAAACGGTTGAAGCTTCTGTTCAAAAATGATGCTCCGAAATCAACTTCTGTCACCTTAGTGATACATTTTGGGATAGCACCTACAGTTTAAAGCAGAAATTGGGGCACTTTTGAGATTTTCATTTTTGACCAAAATTGACAGGTCCGGGGCTTAGGGAATTTCTCATATGCCACAAAACGGTTGAAGCTCCTGTTCAAAAATGATGCTCCGAAATCAACTTCTGTCAACTTAGTGATACATTTTGGGATAGTACCTAAAGTTTAAAGCAGAAATTGGGGCATTTTTGAGATTTTCATTTTTGACCAAAATCGACAGGTCCGGGGCTTAGGGAATTTCTTATATGCCACAAAAAGGTTGAAGCTTCTGTTCAAAAATGATGCTCCGAAATCAACTTCTGTCACCTTAGTGATACATTTTGGGATAGCACCTACAGTTTAAAGCAGAAATTGGGGCACTTTTGAGATTTTCATTTTTGACCAAAATTGACAGGTCCGGGGCTTAGGGAATTTCTCATATGCCACAAAACGGTTGAAGCTCCTGTTCAAAAATGATGCTCCGAAATCAACTTCTGTCACCTTAGTGATACATTTTGGGATAGCACCTACAGTTTAAAGCAGAAAGTGGGGCACTTTTGAAATTTTCATTTTTGACCAATATCGACAGGTCCATGGCTTAGGGAATTTCTCATATGCCAAAAAACGGTTGAAGCTCCTGTTCAAAAATGATGCTCCGAAATCAACTTCTATCACCTTAGTGATACATTTTGGGATAGTACCTAAAGTTTAAAGCAGAAATTGGGGCACTTTTGAGATTTTCATTTTTGACCAAAATCGACAGGTCCGGGGCTTAGGGAATTTCTCATATGCCACAAAACGGTTGAAGCTCCTGTTCAAAAATGATGCTCCGAAATCAACTTCTGTCACCTTAGAGATACATTTTGGGATAGTACCTAAAGTTTAAAGCAGAAATTGGGGCACTTTCAAAATTTTCATTTTTGACCAAAATCGACAGGTCCGGGGCTTAGGGAATTTCTTATATGCCACAAAACGGTTGAAGCTTCTGTTCAAAAATGATGCTCCGAAATCAACTTCTGTCACCTTAGTGATACATTTTGGGATAGCACCTACAGTTTAAAGCAGAAATTGGGGCACTTTTGAGATTTTCATTTTTGACCAAAATTGACAGGTCCGGGGCTTAGGGAATTTCTCATATGCCACAAAACGGTTGAAGCTCCTGTTCAAAAATGATGCTCCGAAATCAACTTCTGTCAACTTAGTGATACATTTTGGGATAGTACCTAAATTTTAAAGCAGAAATTGGGGCACTTTTGAGATTTTCATTTTTGACCAAAATAGACAGGTCCGGGGCTTAGGGAATTTCTCATATGCCACAAAACGGTTGAAGCTTCTGTTCAAAAATGATGCTCCAAAATCAACTTCTGTCACCTTAGTGATACATTTTGGGATAGCACCTACAGTTTAAAGCAGAAAATGGGGCACTTTTGAAATTTTCATTTTTGACCAATATCGACAGGTCCATGGCTTAGGGAATTTCTCATATGCCAAAAAACGGTTGAAGCTTCTGTTCAAAAATGATGCTCCGAAATCAACTTCTGTCAACTTAGTGATACATTTTGGGATAGTACCTAAAGTTTAAAGCAGAATTGGGGCGCTTTTGAGATTTAATTTTTGACCAAAATCGACAGGTCCGGGGCTTAGGGAATTTCTCATATGCCACAAAACGGTTGAAGCTTCAGTTCAAAAATGATGCTCCGAAATCAATTTCTGTCACCTTAGTGATACATTTTGGGATAGTACCTAAAGTTTAAAGCAGAAATTGGGGCACTTTTGAGATTTTCATTTTTGACCAATATCGACAGGTCCGGGGCTTAGGGAATTTCTCATATGTCAAAAAACGGTTGAAGCTTCTGTTCAAAAATGATGCTCCGAAATCAACTTCTGTCAACTTAGTGATACATTTTGGGATAGTACCTAAAGTTTAAAGCAGAAATTGGGGCACTTTTGAGATTTTAATTTTTGACCAAAATCGACAGGTCCGGGGCTTAGGGAATTTCTCATATGCCACAAAACGGTTGAAGCTTCTGTTCAAAAATGATGCTCCAAAATCAACTTCTGTCACCTTAGTGATACATTTTGGGATAGCACCTACAGTTTAAAGCAGAAAATGGGGCACTTTTGAGATTTTAATTTTTGACCAAAATCGACAGGTCCGGGGCTTAGGGAATTTCTCATTTGCCACAAAACGGTTGAAGCTTCAGTTCAAAAATGATGCTCCGAAATCAACTTCTGTCACCTTAGTGATACATTTTGGGATAGCACCTACAGTTTAAAGCAGAAAATGGGGCACTTTTGAAATTTTCATTTTTGACCAACATCGACAGGTCCGGGGCTTAGGGAATTTCTCATATGCCACAAAACGGTTGAAGCTCCTGTTCAAAAGTGATGCTCCGAAATCAACTTCTGTCAACTTAGTGATACATTTTGGGATAGTACCTAAATTTTAAAGCAGAAATTGGGGCACTTTTGAAATTTTCATTTTTGACCAAAATCGACAGGTCCGGGGCTTAGGGAATTTCTCATATGCCACAAAATGGTTGAAGCTTCTGTTCAAAAATGATGCTCCAAAATCAACTTCTGTCACCTTAGTGATACATTTTGGGATAGCACCTACAGTTTAAAGCAGAAAATGGGGCACTTTTGAAATTTTCATTTTTGACCAATATCGACAGGTCCGGGGCTTAGGGATTTTCTCATATGCCAAAAATTGGTTGAAGCTTCTGTTCCAAAATGATGCTCCGAAATCAACTTCTGTCAACTTAGTGATACATTTTGGGATAGTACCTAAAGTTTAAAGCAGAAATTGGGGCACTTTTGAGATTTTCATTTTTGACCAAAATCGACAGGTCCGGGGCTTAGGGAATTTCTCATATGACACAAAACGGTTGAAGCTTCTGTTCAAAAATGATGCTCCAAAATCAACTTCTGTCACCTTAGTGATACATTTTGGGATAGCACCTACAGTTTAAAGCAGAAAATGGGGCACTTTTGAAATTTTCATTTTTGACCAATATCGACAGGTCCGGGGCTTAGGGAATTTCTCATATGCCAAAAAACGGTTGAAGCTTCTGTTCAAAAATGATGCTCCGAAATCAACTTCTGTCAACTTAGTGATACATTTTGGGATAGTACCTAAATTTAAAGCAGAAATTGGGGCACTTTTGAGATTTTCATTTTTGACCAAAATCGACAGGTCCGGGGCTTAGGGAATTTCTCATATGCCACAAAACGGTTGAAGCTTCTGTTCAAAAATGATGCTCCGAAATCAACTTCTGTCACCTTAGAGATACATTTTGGGATAGTACCTAAAGTTTAAAGCAGAAATTGGGGCACTTTCAAAATTTTCATTTTTGACCAAAATCGACAGGTCCGGGCCTTAGGGATTTTCTCATATGCCACAAAACGGTTGAAGCTCCTGTTCAAAAATGATGCTCCTAAATCAACTTCTGTCACCTTAGTGATACATTTTGGGATAGTACCTTAAGTTTAAAGCAGAAATTGGGGCACTTTTGAGATTTTAATTTTTGACCAAAATCGACAGGTCCGGGGCTTAGGGAATTTCTCATATGCCACAAAACGGTTGAAGCTTCTGTTCAAAAATGATGCTCCGAAATAAACTTCTGTCACCTTAGTGATACATTTTGGGATAGTACCTAAAGTTTAAAGCAGAAATTGGGGCACTTTTGAGATTTTCATTTTTGACCAAAATTGACAGGTCCGGGGCTTAGGGAATTTCTCATATGCCACAAAACGGTTGAAGCTTCTGTTCAAAAATGATGCTCCAAAATCAACTTCTGTCACCTTAGTGATACATTTTGGGATAGCACCTACAGTTTAAAGCAGAAAATGGGGCACTTTTGAAATTTTCATTTTTGACCAATATCGACAGGTCCGGGGCTTAGGGAATTTCTCATATGCCAAAAAACGGTTGAAGCTTCTGTTCAAAAATGATGCTCCGAAATCAACTTCTGTCAACTTAGTGATACATTTTGGGATAGTACCTAAAGTTTAAAGCAGAAATTGGGGCACTTTTGAGATTTTAATTTTTGACCAAAATCGACAGGTCCGGAGCTTAGGGAATTTCTCATATGCCACAAAACGGTTGAAGCTTCTGTTCAAAAATGATGCTCCAAAATCAACTTCTGTCACCTTAATGATACATTTTGGGATAGCACCTACAGTTTAAAGCAGAAAATGGGGCACTTTTGAAATTTTCATTTTTGACCAATATCGACAGGTCCGGGGCTTAGGGAATTTCTCATATGCCAAAAAACGGTTGAAGCTTCTGTTCAAAAATGATGCTCCGAAATCAACTTCTGTCATCTTAGTGATACATTTTGGGACAGCACCTAAAGTTTAAAGCAGAAATTGGGGCACTTTTGAAATTTTCATTTTTGACCAAAATCGACAGGTCCGGGGCTTAGGGAATTTCTCATATGCCACAAAACGGTTGAAGCTTCTGTTCAAAAATGATGCTCCGAAATCAACTTCTGTCACCTTAGTGATACATTTTGGGATAGCACCTAAAGTCTAAAGCAGAAATTGGGGCACTTTTGAAATTTTCAGTTTTGACCAAAATCGACAGGTCCGGGGCTTAGGGAATTTCTCATATGCCACAAAACGGTTGAAGCTTCTGTTCAAAAATGATGCTCCGAAATCAACTTCTGTCACCTTAGTGATACATTTTGGGATAGCACCTAAAGTCTAAAGCAGAAATTGGGGCACTTTTGAAATTTTCATTTTTGACCAAAATCGACAGGTCCGGGGCTTAGGGAATTTCTCATATGCCACAAAACGGTTGAAGCTTCTGTTCAAAAATGATGCTCCAAAATCAACTTCTGTCACCTTAGTGATACATTTTGGGATAGCACCTACAGTTTAAAGCAGAAAATGGGGCACTTTTGAAATTTTCATTTTTGACCAAAATCGACAGGTCCGGGGCTTAGGGAATTTCTCATATGCCAAAAAACGGTTGAAGCTTCTGTTCAAAAATGATGCTCCGAAATCAACTTCTGTCAACTTAGTGATACATTTTGGGATAGTACCTAAATTTTAAAGCAGAAATTGGGTCACTTTTGAAATTTTCATTTTTGACCAAAATCGACAGGTCCGGGGCTTAGGGAATTTCTCATATGCCACAAAACGGTTGAAGCTCCTGTTCAAAAATGATGCTCCGAAATCAACTTCTGTCACCTTAGTGATACATTTTGCGATAGTACCTAAAGTTTAAAGCAGAAATTGGGGCACTTTTGAGATTTTCATTTTTGACCAAAATCGACAGGTCCGGGGCTTAGGGATTTTCTCATATGCCACAAAACGGTTGAAGCTCCTGTTCAAAAATGATGCTCCGAAATCAACTTCTGTCACCTTAGAGATACATTTTGGGATAGTACCTAAAGTTTAAAGCAGAAATTGGGGCACTTTCAAAATTTTCATTTTTGACCAAAATCGACAGGTCCAGGCCTTAGGGATTTTCTCATATGCCACAAAACGGTTGAAGCTCCTGTTCAACAATGATGCTCCGAAATCAACTTCTGTCACCTTAGTTATACATTTTGGGACAGCACCTAAAGTTTAAAGCAGAAATTGGGGCACTTTTGAAACTTTCATTTTTGACCAATATCGACAGGTCCGGGGCTTAGGGAATTTCTCATATGCCAAAAAACGGTTGAAGCTTCTGTTCAAAAATGATGCTCCAAAATCAACTTCTGTCACCTTAGTGATACATTTTGGGATAGCACCTACAGTTTAAAGCAGAAAATGGGGCACTTTTGAAACTTTCATTTTTGACCAATATCGACAGGTCCGGGGCTTAGGGAATTTCTCATATGCCAAAAATCGGTTGAAGCTTCTGTTCAAAAATGATGCTCCGAAATCAACTTCTGTCAACTTAGTGATACATTTTGGGATAGTACCTAAAGTTTAAAGCAGAAATTGGGGCACTTTTGAGATTTTCATTTTTGACCAAAATCGACAGGTCCGGGGCATAGGGAATTTCTCATATGCCACAAAACGGTTGAAGCTCCTGTTCAAAAATGATGCTCCGAAATCAACTTCTGTCACCTTAGAGATACATATTGGGATAGTACCTAAAGTTTAAAGCAGAAATTGGGGCACTTTCAAAATTTTCATTTTTGACCAAAATCGACAGGTCCGGGCCTTAGGGATTTTCTCATATGCCACAAAACAATTGAAGCTCCTGTTCAAAAATGATGCTCCAAAATCAACTTCTGTCACCTTAGTGATACATTTTGGGATAGCACCTACAGTTTAAAGCAGAAAATGGGGCACTTTTGAAATTTTCATTTTTGACCAATATCGACAGGTCCGGGGCTTAGGGAATTTCTCATATGCCACAAAACGGTTGAAGCTCCTGTTCAAAAATGATGCTCCGAAATCAACTTCTGTCACCTTAGAGATACATTTTGGGATAGTACCTAAAGTTTAAAGCAGAAATTGGGGCACTTTCAAAATTTTCATTTTTGACCAAAATCGACAGTTCCGGGCCTTAGAGATTTTCTCATATGCCACAAAACGGTTGAAGCTCCTGTTCAAAAATGATGCTCCTAAATCAACTTCTGTCACCTTAGTGATACATTTTGGGATAGTACCTTAAGTTTAAAGCAGAAATTGGGGCACTTTTGAAATTTTCATTTTTGACCAAAATCGACAGGTCCGGGGCTTAGGGAATTTCTTATATGCCACAAAACGGTTGAAGCTTCTGTTCAAAAATGATGCTCCGAAATCAACTTCTGTCACCTTAGTGATACATTTTGGGATAGCACCTAAAGTTTAAAGCAGAAATTGGGGCACTTTTGAGATTTTCATTTTTGACCAAAATTGACAGGTCCGGGGCTTAGGGAATTTCTCATATGCCACAAAACGGTTGAAGCTCCTGTTCAAAAATGATGCTCCGAAATCAACTTCTGTCAACTTAGTGATACATTTTGGGATAGTACCTAAAGTTTAAAGCAAAAATTGGGGCACTTTTGAAATTTTCATTTTTGACCAAAATCGACAGGTCCAGGGCTTAGGGAATTTCTCATATGCCACAAAATGGTTGAAGCTTCTGTTCAAAAATGATGCTCCAAAATCAACTTCTGTCACCTTAGTGATACATTTTGGGATAGTACCTAAAGTTTAAAGCAGAAATTGGGGCACTTTTGAGATTTTCATTTTTGACCAAAATCGACAGGTCCGGGGCTTAGGGAATTTCTCATATGCCACAAAACGGTTGAAGCTCCTGTTCAAAAATGATGCTCCGAAATCAACTTCTGTCACCTTAGAGATACATTTTGGGATAGTACCTAAAGTTTAAAGCAGAAATTGGGGCACTTTCAAAATTTTCATTTTTGACCAAAATCGACAGGTCCGGGCCTTAGGGATTTTCTCATATGCCACAAAACGATTGAAGCTTCTGTTCAAAAATGATGCTCCTAAATCAACTTCTGTCACCTTAGTGATACATTTTGGGATAGTACCTTAAGTTTAAAGCAGAAATTGGGGCACTTTTGAAATTTTCATTTTTGACCAAAATCGACATGTCCGGGGCTTAGGGAATTTCTTATATGCCACAAAACGGTTGAAGCTTCTGTTCAAAAATGATGCTCCGAAATCAACTTCTGTCACCTTAGTGATACATTTTGGGATAGCACCTAAAGTTTAAAGCAGAAATTGGGGCACTTTCAAAATTTTCATTTTTGACCAAAATCGACAGGTCCGGGCCTTAGAGATTTTCTCATATGCCACAAAACGGTTGAAGCTCCTGTTCAAAAATGATGCTCCTAAATCAACTTCTGTCACCTTAGTGATACATTTTGGGATAGTACCTTAAGTTTAAAGCAGAAATTGGGGCACTTTCAAAATTTTCATTTTTGACCAAAATCGACAGGTCCGGGGCTTAGGGAATTTCTTATATGCCACAAAACGGTTGAAGCTTCTGTTCAAAAATGATGCTCCGAAATCAACTTCTGTCACCTTAGTGATACATTTTGGGATAGCACCTAAAGTTTAAAGCAGAAATTGGGGCACTTTCAAAATTTTCATTTTTGACCAAAATCGACAGGTCCGGGCGTTAGAGATTTTCTCATATGCCACAAAACGGTTGAAGCTCCTGTTCAAAAATGATGCTCCTAAATCAACTTCTGTCACCTTAGTGATACATTTTGGGATAGTACCTAAATTTTAAAGCAGAAATTGGGGCACTTTTGAAATTTTCATTTTTGACCAAAATCGACAGGTCCGGGGCTTAGGGAATTTCTCATATGCCAAAAAAACGGTTGAAGCTTCTGTTCAAAAATGATGCTCCGAAATCAACTTCTGTCAACTTAGTGATACATTTTGGGATAGTACCTAAAGTTTAAAGCAGAAATTGGGGCACTTTTGAAATTTTCATTTTTGACCAAAATCGACAGGTCCGGGGCTTAGGGAATTTCTCATATGCCACAAAACGGTTGAAGCTCCTGTTCAAAAATGATGCTCCGAAATCAACTTCTGTCACCTTAGAGATACATTTTGGGATAGAACCTAAAGTTTAAAGCAGAAATTGGGGCACTTTTGACATTTTCATTTTTGACCAAAATTGACAGGTCCGGGGCTTAGGGAATTTCTCATATGCCACAAAACGGTTGAAGCTCCTGTTCAAAAATGATGCTCCAAAATCAACTTCTGTCACCTTAGTGATACATTTTGGGATAGCACCTACAGTTTAAAGCAGAAAATGGGGCACTTTTGAAATTTTTATTTTTGACCAATATCGACAGGTCCGGGGCTTAGGGAATTTCTCATATGCCAAAAAAAACGGTTGAAGCTTCTGTTCAAAAATGATGCTCCGAAATCAACTTCTGTCAACTTAGTGATACATTTTGGGATAGTACCTAAAGTTTAAAGCAAAAATTGGGGCACTTTTGAAATTTTCATTTTTGACCAAAATCGACAGGTCCAGGGCTTAGGGAATTTCTCATATGCCACAAAATGGTTGAAGCTCCTGTTCAACAATGATGCTCCGAAATCAACTTCTGTCACCTTAGTTATACATTTTGGGACAGCACCTAAAGTTTAAAGCAGAAATTGGGGCACTTTTGAAATTTTCATTTTTGACCAAAATCGACAGGTCCGGGGCTTAGGGAATTTCTCATATGCCACAAAACGGTTGAAGCTTCTGTTCAAAAATGATGCTCCAAAATCAACTTCTGTCACCTTAGAGATACATTTTGGGATAGTACCTAAAGTTTAAAGCAGAAATTGGGGCACTTTCAAAATTTTCATTTTTGACCAAAATCGACAGGTCCGGGCCTTAGGGATTTTCTCATATGCCACAAAACGATTGAAGCTCCTGTTCAAAAATGATGCTCCTAAATCAACTTCTGTCACCTTAGTGATACATTTTGGGATAGTACCTTAAGTTTAAAGCAGAAATTGGGGCACTTTTGAAATTTTCATTTTTGACCAAAATAGACAGGTCCGGGGCTTAGGGAATTTCTCATATGCCACAAAACGGTTGAAGCTTCTGTTCAAAAATGATGCTCCAAAATCAACTTCTGTCACCTTAGTGATACATTTTGGGATAGCACCTACAGTTTAAAGCAGAAAATGGGGCACTTTTGAAATTTTCATTTTTGACCAATATCGACAGGTCCATGGCTTAGGGAATTTCTCATATGCCAAAAAACGGTTGAAGCTTCTGTTCAAAAATGATGCTCCGAAATCAACTTCTGTCAACTTAGTGATACATTTTGGGATAGTACCTAAAGTTTAAAGCAGAATTGGGGCGCTTTTGAGATTTTAATTTTTGACCAAAATCGACAGGTCCGGGGCTTAGGGAATTTCTCATATGCCACAAAACGGTTGAAGCTTCAGTTCAAAAATGATGCTCCAAAATCAACTTCTGTCACCTTAGTGATACATTTTGGGATAGCACCTACAGTTTAAAGCAGAAAATGGGGCACTTTTGAAATTTTCATTTTTGACCAATATCGACAGGTCCGGGGCTTAGGGAATTTCTCATATGCCACAAAACGGTTGAAGCTTCTGTTCAAAAATGATGCTCCGAAATCAACTTCTGTCACCTTAGTGATACATTTTGGGATAGCACCTACAGTTTAAAGCAGAAAATGGGGCACTTTTGAAATTTTCATTTTTGACCAATATCGACAGGTCCGGGGCTTAGGGAATTTCTCATATGCCACAAAACGGTTGAAGCTTCTGTTCAAAAATGATGCTCCAAAATCAACTTCTGTCACCTTAGTGATACATTTTGGGATAGCACCTACAGTTTAAAGCAGAAAATGGGGCACTTTTGAAATTTTCATTTTTGACCAATATCGACAGGTCCGGGGCTTAGGGATTTTCTCATATGCCACAAAACGGTTGAAGCTCCTGTTCAAAAATGATGCTCCGAAATCAACTTCTGTCACCTTAGAGATACATTTTGGGATAGTACCTAAAGTTTAAAGCAGAAATTGGGGCACTTTCAAAATTTTCATTTTTGACCAAAATCGACAGGTCCGGGCCTTAGAGATTTTCTCATATGCCACAAAACGGTTGAAGCTCCTGTTCAAAAATGATGCTCCTAAATCAACTTCTGTCACCTTAGTGATACATTTTGGGATAGTACCTTAAGTTTAAAGCAGAAATTGGGGCACTTTTGAAATTTTCATTTTTGACCAAAATCGACAGGTCCGGGGCTTAGGGAATTTCTTATATGCCACAAAACGGTTGAAGCTTCTGTTCAAAAATGATGCTCCGAAATCAACTTCTGTCACCTTAGTGATACATTTTGAGATAGCACCTAAAGTTTAAAGCAGAAATTGGGGCACTTTTGAGATTTTCATTTTTGACCAAAATTGACAGGTCCGAGGCTTAGGGAATTTCTCATATGCCACAAAACGGTTGAAGCTTCTGTTCAAAAATGATGCTCCAAAATCAACTTCTGTCACCTTAGTGATACATTTTGGGATAGCACCTACAGTTTAAAGCAGAAAATGGGGCACTTTTGAAATTTTCATTTTTGACCAATATCGACAGGTCCATGGCTTAGGGAATTTCTCATATGCCAAAAAACGGTTGAAGCTTCTGTTCAAAAATGATGCTCCGAAATCAACTTCTGTCAACTTAGTGATACATTTTGGGATAGCACCTACAGTTTAAAGCAGAAAATGGGGCACTTTTGAAATTTTCATTTTTGACCAATATCGACAGGTCCGGGGCTTAGGGATTTTCTCATATGCCACAAAACGGTTGAAGCTCCTGTTCAAAAATGATGCTCCGAAATCAACTTCTGTCACCTTAGAGATACATTTTGGGATAGTACCTAAAGTTTAAAGCAGAAATTGGGGCACTTTCAAAATTTTCATTTTTGACCAAAATCGACAGGTCCGGGCCTTAGAGATTTTCTCATATGCCACAAAACGGTTGAAGCTCCTGTTCAAAAATGATGCTCCTAAATCAACTTCTGTCACCTTAGTGATACATTTTGGGATAGTACCTTAAGTTTAAAGCAGAAATTGGGGCACTTTTGAAATTTTCATTTTTGACCAAAATCGACAGGTCCGGGGCTTAGGGAATTTCTTATATGCCACAAAACGGTTGAAGCTTCTGTTCAAAAATGATGCTCCGAAATCAACTTCTGTCACCTTAGTGATACATTTTGAGATAGCACCTAAAGTTTAAAGCAGAAATTGGGGCACTTTTGAGATTTTCATTTTTGACCAAAATTGACAGGTCCGAGGCTTAGGGAATTTCTCATATGCCACAAAACGGTTGAAGCTTCTGTTCAAAAATGATGCTCCAAAATCAACTTCTGTCACCTTAGTGATACATTTTGGGATAGCACCTACAGTTTAAAGCAGAAAATGGGGCACTTTTGAAATTTTCATTTTTGACCAATATCGACAGGTCCATGGCTTAGGGAATTTCTCATATGCCAAAAAACGGTTGAAGCTTCTGTTCAAAAATGATGCTCCGAAATCAACTTCTGTCAACTTAGTGATACATTTTGGGATAGTACCTAAAGTTTAAAGCAGAATTGGGGCGCTTTTGAGATTTTAATTTTTGACCAAAATCGACAGGTCCGGGCCTTAGAGATTTTCTCATATGCCACAAAACGGTTGAAGCTCCTGTTCAAAAATGATGCTCCTAAATCAACTTCTGTCACCTTAGTGATACATTTTGGGATAGTACCTTAAGTTTAAAGCAGAAATTGGGGCACTTTCAAAATTTTCATTTTTGACCAAAATCGACAGGTCCGGGGCTTAGGGAATTTCTCATATGCCACAAAACGGTTGAAGCTTCTGTTCAAAAATGATGCTCCGAAATCAACTTCTGTCACCTTAGTGATACATTTTGGGATAGCACCTACAGTTTAAAGCAGAAAATGGGGCACTTTTGAAATTTTCATTTTTGACCAATATCGACAGGTCCGGGGCCTAGGGAATTTCTCATATGCCAAAAAACGGTTGAAGCTTCTGTTCAAAAATGATGCTCCGAAATCAACTTCTGTCAACTTAGTGATACATTTTGGGATAGTACCTAAAGTTTAAAGCAGAAATTGGGGCACTTTTGAGATTTTAATTTTTGACCAAAATCGACAGGTCCGGGGCTTAGGGAATTTCTCATATGCCACAAAACGGTTGAAGCTTCTGTTCAAAAATGATGCTCCAAAATCAACTTCTGTCACCTTAGTGATACATTTTGGGATAGCACCTACAGTTTAAAGCAGAAAATGGGGCACTTTTGAAATTTTCATTTTTGACCAATATCGACAGGTCCATGGCTTAGGGAATTTCTCATATGCCAAAAAACGGTTGAAGCTTCTGTTCAAAAATGATGCTCCGAAATCAACTTCTGTCAACTTAGTGATACATTTTGGGATAGTACCTAAAGTTTAAAGCAGAATTGGGGCGCTTTTGAGATTTAATTTTTGACCAAAATCGACAGGTCCGGGGCTTAGGGAATTTCTCATATGCCACAAAACGGTTGAAGCTTCTGTTCAAAAATGATGCTCCAAAATCAACTTCTGTCACCTTAGTGATACATTTTGGGATAGCACCTACAGTTTAAAGCAGAAAATGGGGCACTTTTGAAATTTTCATTTTTGACCAATATCGACAGGTCCGGGGCTTAGGGAATTTCTCATATGCCACAAAACGGTTGAAGCTCCTGTTCAAAAATGATGCTCCGAAATCAACTTCTGTCACCTTAGAGATACATTTTGGGATAGTACCTAAAGTTTAAAGCAGAAATTGGGGCACTTTCAAAATTTTCATTTTTGACCAAAATCGACAGGTCCGGGCCTTAGAGATTTTCTCATATGCCACAAAACGGTTGAACCTCCTGTTCAAAAATGATGCTCCTAAATCAACTTCTGTCACCTTAGTGATACATTTTGGGATAGTACCTTAAGTTTAAAGCAGAAATTGGGGCACTTTTGAAATTTCGATTTTTGACCAAAATCGACAGGTCCGGGGCTTAGGGAATTTCTTATATGCCACAAAACGGTTGAAGCTTCTGTTCAAAAATGATGCTCCGAAATCAACTTCTGTCACCTTAGTGATACATTTTGGGATAGCACCTAAAGTTTAAAGCAGAAATTGGGGCACTTTTGAGATTTTCATTTTTGACCAAAATTGACAGGTCCGGGGCTTAGGGAATTTCTCATATGCCACAAAACGGTTGAAGCTCCTGTTCAAAAATGATGCTCCGAAATCAACTTCTGTCAACTTAGTGATACATTTTGGGATAGTACCTAAATTTTAAAGCAGAAATTGGGGCACTTTTGAAATTTTCATTTTTGACCAAAATCGACAGGTCCGGGGCTTAGGGAATTTCTCATATGCCACAAAACGGTTGAAGCTCCTGTTCAAAAAGGATGCTCCGAAATCAATTTCTGTCACCTTAGTGATACATTTTGGGATAGTACCTAAAGTTTAAAGCAGAAATTGGGGCACTTTTGAGATTTTCATTTTTGACCAATATCGACAGGTCCGGGGCTTAGGGAATTTCTCATATGCCACAAAACGGTTGAAGCTTCTGTTCAAAAATGATGCTCCAAAATCAACTTCTGTCACATTAGTGATACATTTTGGGATAGCACCTACAGTTTAAAGCAGAAAATGGGGCACTTTTGAAATTTTCATTTTTGACCAATATCGACAGGTCCGGGGCTTAGGGAATTTCTCATATGCCAAAAAACGGTTGAAGCTTCTGTTCAAAAATGATGCTCCGAAATCAACTTCTGTCAACTTAGTGATACATTTTGGGATAGTACCTAAAGTTTAAAGCAGAAATTGGGGCACTTTTGAGATTTTAATTTTTGACCAAAATCGACAGGTCCGGGGCTTAGGGAATTTCTCATATGCCACAAAACGGTTGAAGCTTCTGTTCAAAAATGATGCTCCAAAATCAACTTCTGTCACCTTAGTGATACATTTTGGGATAGCACCTACAGTTTAAAGCAGAAAATGGGGCACTTTTGAAATTTTCATTTTTGACCAATATCGACAGGTCCGTGGCTTAGGGAATTTCTCATATGCCAAAAAACGGTTGAAGCTTCTGTTCAAAAATGATGCTCCGAAATCAACTTCTGTCACCTTAGTGATACATTTTGGGATAGCACCTACAGTTTAAAACAGAAAATGGGGCACTTTTGAGATTTTAATTTTTGACCAAAATCGACAGATCCTGGGCTTAGGGAATTTCTCATATGCCACAAAACGGTTGAAGCTTCTGTTCAAAAATGATGCTCCAAAATCAACTTCTGTCACCTTAGTGATACATTTTGGGATAGCACCTACAGTTTAAAGCAGAAAATGGGGCACTTTTGAAATTTTCATTTTTGACCAACATCGACAGGTCCGGGGCTTAGGAAATGTCTCATATGCCACAAAACGGTTGAAGCTTCTGTTCAAAAATGATGCTCCGAAATCAACTTCTGTCACCTTAGAGATACATTTTGGGATAGTACCTAAAGTTTAAAGCAGAAATTGGGGCACTTTCAAAATTTTCATTTTTGACCAATATCGACAGGTCCGTGGCTTAGGGAATTTCTCATATGCCAAAAAACGGTTGAAGCTTCTGTTCAAAAATGATGCTCCGAAATCAACTTCTGTCACCTTAGTGATACATTTTGGGATAGCACCTACAGTTTAAAACAGAAAATGGGGCACTTTTGAGATTTTAATTTTTGACCAAAATCGACAGATCCTGGGCTTAGGGAATTTCTCATATGCCACAAAACGGTTGAAGCTTCAGTTCAAAAATGATGCTCCAAAATCAACTTCTGTCACCTTAGTGATACATTTTGGGATAGCACCTACAGTTTAAAGCAGAAAATGGGGCACTTTTGAGATTTTCATTTTTGACAAAAATCGACAGGTCCGGGCCTTAGAGATTTTCTCATATGCCACAAAACGGTTGAAGCTCCTGTTCAAAAATGATGCTCCTAAATCAACTTCTGTCACCTTAGTGATACATTTTGGGATAGTACCTTAAGTTTAAAGCAGAAATTGGGGCACTTTCAAAATTTTCATTTTTGACCAAAATCGACAGGTCCGGGGCTTAGGGAATTTCTCATATGCCACAAAACGGTTGAAGCTTCTGTTCAAAAATGATGCTCCAAAATCAACTTCTGTCACCTTAGTGATACATTTTGGGATAGCACCTACAGTTTAAAGCAGAAAATGGGGCACTTTTGAAATTTTCATTTTTGACCAATATCGACAGGTCCATGGCTTAGGGAATTTCTCATATGCCAAAAAACGGTTGAAGCTTCTGTTCAAAAATGATGCTCCGAAATCAACTTCTGTCAACTTAGTGATACATTTTGGGATAGTACCTAAAGTTTAAAGCAGAATTGGGGCGCTTTTGAGATTTAATTTTTGACCAAAATCGACAGGTCCGGGGCTTAGGGAATTTCTCATATGCCACAAAACGGTTGAAGCTTCTGTTCAAAAATGATGCTCCAAAATCAACTTCTGTCACCTTAGTGATACATTTTGGGATAGCACCTACAGTTTAAAGCAGAAAATGGGGCACTTTCAAAATTTTCATTTTTGACCAAAATCGACAGGTCCGGGCCTTAGAGATTTTCTCATATGCCACAAAACGGTTGAACCTCCTGTTCAAAAATGATGCTCCTAAATCAACTTCTGTCACCTTAGTGATACATTTTGGGATAGTACCTTAAGTTTAAAGCAGAAATTGGGGCACTTTTGAAATTTCGATTTTTGACCAAAATCGACAGGTCCGGGGCTTAGGGAATTTCTTATATGCCACAAAACGGTTGAAGCTTCTGTTCAAAAATGATGCTCCGAAATCAACTTCTGTCACCTTAGTGATACATTTTGGGATAGCACCTAAAGTTTAAAGCAGAAATTGGGGCACTTTTGAGATTTTCATTTTTGACCAAAATTGACAGGTCTGGGGCTTAGGGAATTTCTCATATGCCACAAAACGGTTGAAGCTCCTGTTCAAAAATGATGCTCCGAAATCAACTTCTGTCAACTTAGTGATACATTTTGGGATAGTACCTAAATTTTAAAGCAGAAATTGGGGCACTTTTGAAATTTTCATTTTTGACCAAAATCGACAGGTCCGGGGCTTAGGGAATTTCTCATATGCCACAAAACGGTTGAAGCTCCTGTTCAAAAAGGATGCTCCGAAATCAATTTCTGTCACCTTAGTGATACATTTTGGGATAGTACCTAAAGTTTAAAGCAGAAATTGGGGCACTTTTGAGATTTTCATTTTTGACCAATATCGACAGGTCCGGGGCTTAGGGAATTTCTCATATGCCAAAAAACGGTTGAAGCTTCTGTTCAAAAATGATGCTCCGAAATCAACTTCTGTCAACTTAGTGATACATTTTGGGATAGTACCTAAAGTTTAAAGCAGAAATTGGGGCACTTTTGAGATTTTAATTTTTGACCAAAATCGACAGGTCCGGGGCTTAGGGAATTTCTCATATGCCACAAAACGGTTGAAGCTTCTGTTCAAAAATGATGCTCCAAAATCAACTTCTGTCACCTTAGTGATACATTTTGGGATAGCACCTACAGTTTAAAGCAGAAAATGGGGCACTTTTGAAATTTTCATTTTTGACCAACATCGACAGGTCCGGGGCTTAGGAAATGTCTCATATGCCACAAAACGGTTGAAGCTTCTGTTCAAAAATGATGCTCCGAAATCAACTTCTGTCACCTTAGAGATACATTTTGGGATAGTACCTAAAGTTTAAAGCAGAAATTGGGGCACTTTCAAAATTTTCATTTTTGACCAATATCGACAGGTCCGTGGCTTAGGGAATTTCTCATATGCCAAAAAACGGTTGAAGCTTCTGTTCAAAAATGATGCTCCGAAATCAACTTCTGTCACCTTAGTGATACATTTTGGGATAGCACCTACAGTTTAAAACAGAAAATGGGGCACTTTTGAGATTTTAATTTTTGACCAAAATCGACAGATCCTGGGCTTAGGGAATTTCTCATATGCCACAAAACGGTTGAAGCTTCAGTTCAAAAATGATGCTCCAAAATCAACTTCTGTCACCTTAGTGATACATTTTGGGATAGCACCTACAGTTTAAAGCAGAAAATGGGGCACTTTTGAGATTTTCATTTTTGACAAAAATCGACAGGTCCGGGCCTTAGAGATTTTCTCATATGCCACAAAACGGTTGAAGCTCCTGTTCAAAAATGATGCTCCTAAATCAACTTCTGTCACCTTAGTGATACATTTTGGGATAGTACCTTAAGTTTAAAGCAGAAATTGGGGCACTTTCAAAATTTTCATTTTTGACCAAAATCGACAGGTCCGGGGCTTAGGGAATTTCTCATATGCCACAAAACGGTTGAAGCTTCTGTTCAAAAATGATGCTCCAAAATCAACTTCTGTCACCTTAGTGATACATTTTGGGATAGCACCTACAGTTTAAAGCAGAAAATGGGGCACTTTTGAAATTTTCATTTTTGACCAATATCGACAGGTCCATGGCTTAGGGAATTTCTCATATGCCAAAAAACGGTTGAAGCTTCTGTTCAAAAATGATGCTCCGAAATCAACTTCTGTCAACTTAGTGATACATTTTGGGATAGTACCTAAAGTTTAAAGCAGAATTGGGGCGCTTTTGAGATTTAATTTTTGACCAAAATCGACAGGTCCGGGGCTTAGGGAATTTCTCATATGCCACAAAACGGTTGAAGCTTCTGTTCAAAAATGATGCTCCAAAATCAACTTCTGTCACCTTAGTGATACATTTTGGGATAGCACCTACAGTTTAAAGCAGAAAATGGGGCACTTTCAAAATTTTCATTTTTGACCAAAATCGACAGGTCCGGGCCTTAGAGATTTTCTCATATGCCACAAAACGGTTGAACCTCCTGTTCAAAAATGATGCTCCTAAATCAACTTCTGTCACCTTAGTGATACATTTTGGGATAGTACCTTAAGTTTAAAGCAGAAATTGGGGCACTTTTGAAATTTCGATTTTTGACCAAAATCGACAGGTCCGGGGCTTAGGGAATTTCTTATATGCCACAAAACGGTTGAAGCTTCTGTTCAAAAATGATGCTCCGAAATCAACTTCTGTCACCTTAGTGATACATTTTGGGATAGCACCTAAAGTTTAAAGCAGAAATTGGGGCACTTTTGAGATTTTCATTTTTGACCAAAATTGACAGGTCTGGGGCTTAGGGAATTTCTCATATGCCACAAAACGGTTGAAGCTCCTGTTCAAAAATGATGCTCCGAAATCAACTTCTGTCAACTTAGTGATACATTTTGGGATAGTACCTAAATTTTAAAGCAGAAATTGGGGCACTTTTGAAATTTTCATTTTTGACCAAAATCGACAGGTCCGGGGCTTAGGGAATTTCTCATATGCCACAAAACGGTTGAAGCTCCTGTTCAAAAATGATGCTCCGAAATCAATTTCTGTCACCTTAGTGATACATTTTGGGATAGTACCTAAAGTTTAAAGCAGAAATTGGGGCACTTTTGAGATTTTCATTTTTGACCAATATCGACAGGTCCGGGGCTTAGGGAATTTCTCATATGCCAAAAAACGGTTGAAGCTTCTGTTCAAAAATGATGCTCCGAAATCAACTTCTGTCAACTTAGTGATACATTTTGGGATAGTACCTAAAGTTTAAAGCAGAAATTGGGGCACTTTTGAGATTTTAATTTTTGACCAAAATCGACAGGTCCGGGGCTTAGGGAATTTCTCATATGCCACAAAACGGTTGAAGCTTCTGTTCAAAAATGATGCTCCAAAATCAACTTCTGTCACCTTAGTGATACATTTTGGGATAGCACCTACAGTTTAAAGCAGAAAATGGGGCACTTTTGAAATTTTCATTTTTGACCAATATCGACAGGTCCGTGGCTTAGGGAATTTCTCATATGCCAAAAAACGGTTGAAGCTTCTGTTCAAAAATGATGCTCCGAAATCAACTTCTGTCACCTTAGTGATACATTTTGGGATAGCACCTACAGTTTAAAACAGAAAATGGGGCACTTTTGAGATTTTAATTTTTGACCAAAATCGACAGATCCTGGGCTTAGGGAATTTCTCATATGCCACAAAACGGTTGAAGCTTCTGTTCAAAAATGATGCTCCAAAATCAACTTCTGTCACCTTAGTGATACATTTTGGGATAGCACCTACAGTTTAAAGCAGAAAATGGGGCACTTTTGAAATTTTCATTTTTGACCAACATCGACAGGTCCGGGGCTTAGGAAATGTCTCATATGCCACAAAACGGTTGAAGCTTCTGTTCAAAAATGATGCTCCGAAATCAACTTCTGTCACCTTAGAGATACATTTTGGGATAGTACCTAAAGTTTAAAGCAGAAATTGGGGCACTTTCAAAATTTTCATTTTTGACCAATATCGACAGGTCCGTGGCTTAGGGAATTTCTCATATGCCAAAAAACGGTTGAAGCTTCTGTTCAAAAATGATGCTCCGAAATCAACTTCTGTCACCTTAGTGATACATTTTGGGATAGCACCTACAGTTTAAAACAGAAAATGGGGCACTTTTGAGATTTTAATTTTTAACCAAAATCGACATATCCTGGGCTTAGGGAATTTCTCATATGCCACAAAACGGTTGAAGCTTCAGTTCAAAAATGATGCTCCAAAATCAACTTCTGTCACCTTAGTGATACATTTTGGGATAGCACCTACAGTTTAAAGCAGAAAATGGGGCACTTTTGAAATTTTCATTTTTGACCAACATCGACAGGTCCGGGGCTTAGGAAATTTCTCATATGCCACAAAACGGTTGAAGCTCCTGCTCAAAAATGATGCTCCGAAATCAACTTCTGTCACCTTAGAGATACATTTTGGGATAGTACCTAAAGTTTAAAGCAGAAGTTGGGGCACTTTCAAAATTTTCATTTTTGACCAAAATCGACAGGTCCGGGCCTTAGAGATTTTCTCATATGCCACAAAACGGTTGAAGCTCCTGTTCAAAAATGATGCTCCTAAATCAACTTCTGTCACCTTAGTGATACATTTTGGGATAGTACCTTAAGTTTAAAGCAGAAATTGGGGCACTTTTGAAATTTTCATTTTTGACCAATATCGACAGGTCCGGGGCTTAGGGAATTTCTCATATGCCACAAAACAGTTGAAGCTTCTGTTCAAAAATGATGCTCCGAAATCAACTTCTGTCACCTTAGTGATACATTTTGGGATAGCACCTACAGTTTAAAACAGAAAATGGGGCACTTTTGAGATTTTAATTTTTAACCAAAATCGACATATCCTGGGCTTAGGGAATTTCTCATATGCCACAAAACGGTTGAAGCTTCAGTTCAAAAATGATGCTCCAAAATCAACTTCTGTCACCTTAGTGATACATTTTGGGATAGCACCTACAGTTTAAAGCAGAAAATGGGGCACTTTTGAAATTTTCATTTTTGACCAACATCGACAGGTCCGGGGCTTAGGAAATTTCTCATATGCCACAAAACGGTTGAAGCTCCTGCTCAAAAATGATGCTCCGAAATCAACTTCTGTCACCTTAGAGATACATTTTGGGATAGTACCTAAAGTTTAAAGCAGAAGTTGGGGCACTTTCAAAATTTTCATTTTTGACCAAAATCGACAGGTCCGGGCCTTAGAGATTTTCTCATATGCCACAAAACGGTTGAAGCTCCTGTTCAAAAATGATGCTCCTAAATCAACTTCTGTCACCTTAGTGATACATTTTGGGATAGTACCTTAAGTTTAAAGCAGAAATTGGGGCACTTTTGAAATTTTCATTTTTGACCAATATCGACAGGTCCGGGGCTTAGGGAATTTCTCATATGCCACAAAACAGTTGAAGCTTCTGTTCAAAAATGATGCTCCGAAATCAACTTCTGTCACCTTAGTGATACATTTTGGGATAGCACCTACAGTTTAAAGCAGAAAATGGGACACTTTTGAGATTTTCATTTTTGACCAAAATTGACAGGTCCGGGGCTTAGGGAATTTCTCATATGCCACAAAACGGTTGAAGCTCCTGTTCAAAAGTGATGCTCCGAAATCAACTTCTGTCAACTTAGTGATACATTTTGGGATAGTACCTAAAGTTTAAAGCAGAAATTGGGGCACTTTTGAGATTTTAATTTTTGACCAAAATCGACAGGTCCGGGGCTTAGGGAATTTCTCATATGCCACAAAACGGTTGAAGCTTCTGTTCAAAAATGATGCTCCAAAATCAACTTCTGTCACCTTAGTGATACATTTTGGGATAGCACCTACAGTTTAAAGCAGAAAATGGGGCACTTTTGAAATTTTCATTTTTGACCAATATCGACAGGTCCGGGGCTTAGGGATTTTCTCTTATGCCACAAAACGGTTGAAGCTCCTGTTCAAAAATGATGCTCCGAAATCAACTTCTGTCACCTTAGAGATACATTTTGGAATAGTACCTAAAGTTTAAAGCAGAAATTGGGGCACTTTCAAAATTTTCATTTTTGACCAAAATCGACAGGTCCGGGCCTTAGAGATTTTCTCATATGCCACAAAACGGTTGAAGCTCCTGTTCAAAAATGATGCTCCTAAATCAACTTCTGTCACCTTAGTGATACATTTTGGGATAGTACCTTAAGTTTAAAGCAGAAATTGGGGCACTTTTGAAATTTTCATTTTTGACCAATATCGACAGGTCCGGGGCTTAGGGAATTTCTCATATGCCACAAAACAGTTGAAGCTTCTGTTCAAAAATGATGCTCCGAAATCAACTTCTGTCACCTTAGTGATACATTTTGGGATAGCACCTACAGTTTAAAGCAGAAAATGGGACACTTTTGAGATTTTCATTTTTGACCAAAATTGACAGGTCCGGGGCTTAGGGAATTTCTCATATGCCACAAAACGGTTGAAGCTCCTGTTCAAAAGTGATGCTCCGAAATCAACTTCTGTCAACTTAGTGATACATTTTGGGATAGTACCTAAAGTTTAAAGCAGAAATTGGGGCACTTTTGAGATTTTAATTTTTGACCAAAATCGACAGGTCCGGGGCTTAGGGAATTTCTCATATGCCACAAAACGGTTGAAGCTTCTGTTCAAAAATGATGCTCCAAAATCAACTTCTGTCACCTTAGTGATACATTTTGGGATAGCACCTACAGTTTAAAGCAGAAAATGGGGCACTTTTGAAATTTTCATTTTTGACCAATATCGACAGGTCCGGGGCTTAGGGATTTTCTCTTATGCCACAAAACGGTTGAAGCTCCTGTTAAAAAATGATGCTCCGAAATCAACTTCTGTCACCTTAGAGATACATTTTGGAATAGTACCTAAAGTTTAAAGCAGAAATTGGGGCACTTTCAAAATTTTCATTTTTGACCAAAATCGACAGGTCCGGGCCTTAGAGATTTTCTCATATGCCACAAAACGGTTGAAGCTCCTGTTCAAAAATGATGCTCCTAAATCAACTTCTGTCACCTTAGTGATACATTTTGGGATAGTACCTTAAGTTTAAAGCAGAAATTGGGGCACTTTTGAAATTTTCATTTTTGACCAAAATCGACAGGTCCGGGGCTTAGGGAATTTCTTATATGCCACAAAACGGTTGAAGCTTCTGTTCAAAAATGATGCTCCGAAATCAACTTCTGTCACCTTAGTGATACATTTTGAGATAGCACCTAAAGTTTAAAGCAGAAATTGGGGCACTTTTGAGATTTTCATTTTTGACCAAAATTGACAGGTCTGAGGCTTAGGGAATTTCTCATATGCCACAAAACGGTTGAAGCTTCTGTTCAAAAATGATGCTCCAAAATCAACTTCTGTCACCTTAGTGATACATTTTGGGATAGCACCTACAGTTTAAAGCAGAAAATGGGGCACTTTTGAAATTTTCATTTTTGACCAATATCGACAGGTCCATGGCTTAGGGAATTTCTCATATGCCAAAAAACGGTTGAAGCTTCTGTTCAAAAATGATGCTCCGAAATCAACTTCTGTCAACTTAGTGATACATTTTGGGATAGTACCTAAAGTTTAAAGCAGAATTGGGGCGCTTTTGAGATTTTAATTTTTGACCAAAATCGACAGGTCCGGGGCTTAGGGAATTTCTCATATGCCACAAAACGGTTGAAGCTTCTGTTCAAAAATGATGCTCCGAAATCAACTTCTGTCACCTTAGTGATACATTTTGGGATAGCACCTACAGTTTAAAGCAGAAAATGGGGCACTTTTGAAATTTTCATTTTTGACCAATATCGACAGGTCCGGGGCCTAGGGAATTTCTCATATGCCAAAAAACGGTTGAAGCTTCTGTTCAAAAATGATGCTCCGAAATCAACTTCTGTCAACTTAGTGATACATTTTGGGATAGTACCTAAAGTTTAAAGCAGAAATTGGGGCACTTTTGAGATTTTAATTTTTGACCAAAATCGACAGGTCCGGGGCTTAGGGAATTTCTCATATGCCACAAAACGGTTGAAGCTTCTGTTCAAAAATGATGCTCCAAAATCAACTTCTGTCACCTTAGTGATACATTTTGGGATAGCACCTACAGTTTAAAGCAGAAAATGGGGCACTTTTGAAATTTTCATTTTTGACCAATATCGACAGGTCCATGGCTTAGGGAATTTCTCATATGCCAAAAAACGGTTGAAGCTTCTGTTCAAAAATGATGCTCCGAAATCAACTTCTGTCAACTTAGTGATACATTTTGGGATAGTACCTAAAGTTTAAAGCAGAATTGGGGCGCTTTTGAGATTTAATTTTTGACCAAAATCGACAGGTCCGGGGCTTAGGGAATTTCTCATATGCCACAAAACGGTTGAAGCTTCTGTTCAAAAATGATGCTCCAAAATCAACTTCTGTCACCTTAGTGATACATTTTGGGATAGCACCTACAGTTTAAAGCAGAAAATGGGGCACTTTTGAAATTTTCATTTTTGACCAATATCGACAGGTCCGGGGCTTAGGGAATTTCTCATATGCCACAAAACGGTTGAAGCTCCTGTTCAAAAATGATGCTCCGAAATCAACTTCTGTCACCTTAGAGATACATTTTGGGATAGTACCTAAAGTTTAAAGCAGAAATTGGGGCACTTTCAAAATTTTCATTTTTGACCAAAATCGACAGGTCCGGGCCTTAGAGATTTTCTCATATGCCACAAAACGGTTGAACCTCCTGTTCAAAAATGATGCTCCTAAATCAACTTCTGTCACCTTAGTGATACATTTTGGGATAGTACCTTAAGTTTAAAGCAGAAATTGGGGCACTTTTGAAATTTCGATTTTTGACCAAAATCGACAGGTCCGGGGCTTAGGGAATTTCTTATATGCCACAAAACGGTTGAAGCTTCTGTTCAAAAATGATGCTCCGAAATCAACTTCTGTCACCTTAGTGATACATTTTGGGATAGCACCTAAAGTTTAAAGCAGAAATTGGGGCACTTTTGAGATTTTCATTTTTGACCAAAATTGACAGGTCCGGGGCTTAGGGAATTTCTCATATGCCACAAAACGGTTGAAGCTCCTGTTCAAAAATGATGCTCCGAAATCAACTTCTGTCAACTTAGTGATACATTTTGGGATAGTACCTAAATTTTAAAGCAGAAATTGGGGCACTTTTGAAATTTTCATTTTTGACCAAAATCGACAGGTCCGGGGCTTAGGGAATTTCTCATATGCCACAAAACGGTTGAAGCTCCTGTTCAAAAAGGATGCTCCGAAATCAATTTCTGTCACCTTAGTGATACATTTTGGGATAGTACCTAAAGTTTAAAGCAGAAATTGGGGCACTTTTGAGATTTTCATTTTTGACCAATATCGACAGGTCCGGGGCTTAGGGAATTTCTCATATGCCACAAAACGGTTGAAGCTTCTGTTCAAAAATGATGCTCCAAAATCAACTTCTGTCACATTAGTGATACATTTTGGGATAGCACCTACAGTTTAAAGCAGAAAATGGGGCACTTTTGAAATTTTCATTTTTGACCAATATCGACAGGTCCGGGGCTTAGGGAATTTCTCATATGCCAAAAAACGGTTGAAGCTTCTGTTCAAAAATGATGCTCCGAAATCAACTTCTGTCAACTTAGTGATACATTTTGGGATAGTACCTAAAGTTTAAAGCAGAAAATGGGGCACTTTTGAAATTTTCATTTTTGACCAACATCGACAGGTCCGGGGCTTAGGAAATTTCTCATATGCCACAAAACGGTTGAAGCTTCTGTTCAAAAATGATGCTCCGAAATCAACTTCTGTCACCTTAGAGATACATTTTGGGATAGTACCTAAAGTTTAAAGCAGAAATTGGGGCACTTTTGAAATTTTCATTTTTGACCAAAATCGACAGATCCTGGGCTTAGGGAATTTCTCATATGCCACAAAACGGTTGAAGCTTCTGTTCAAAAATGATGCTCCAAAATCAACTTCTGTCACCTTAGTGATACATTTTGGGATAGCACCTACAGTTTAAAGCAGAAAATGGGGCACTTTTGAAATTTTCATTTTTGACCAACATCGACAGGTCCGGGGCTTAGGAAATTTCTCATATGCCACAAAACGGTTGAAGCTTCTGTTCAAAAATGATGCTCCGAAATCAACTTCTGTCACCTTAGAGATACATTTTGGGATAGTACCTAAAGTTTAAAGCAGAAATTGGGGCACTTTTGAGATTTTAATTTTTGACCAAAATCGACAGGTCCGGGGCTTAGGGAATTTCTCATATGCCACAAAACGGTTGAAGCTTCTGTTCAAAAATGATGCTCCAAAATCAACTTCTGTCACCTTAGTGATACATTTTGGGATAGCACCTACAGTTTAAAGCAGAAAATGGGGCACTTTTGAAATTTTCATTTTTGACCAATATCGACAGGTCCATGGCTTAGGGAATTTCTCATATGCCAAAAAACGGTTGAAGCTTCTGTTCAAAAATGATGCTCCGAAATCAACTTCTGTCAACTTAGTGATACATTTTGGGATAGTACCTAAAGTTTAAAGCAGAATTGGGGCGCTTTTGAGATTTAATTTTTGACCAAAATCGACAGGTCCGGGGCTTAGGGAATTTCTCATATGCCACAAAACGGTTGAAGCTTCTGTTCAAAAATGATGCTCCAAAATCAACTTCTGTCACCTTAGTGATACATTTTGGGATAGCACCTACAGTTTAAAGCAGAAAATGGGGCACTTTTGAAATTTTCATTTTTGACCAATATCGACAGGTCCGGGGCTTAGGGAATTTCTCATATGCCACAAAACGGTTGAAGCTCCTGTTCAAAAATGATGCTCCGAAATCAACTTCTGTCACCTTAGAGATACATTTTGGGATAGTACCTAAAGTTTAAAGCAGAAATTGGGGCACTTTCAAAATTTTTCATTTTTGACCAAAATCGACAGGTCCGGGCCTTAGAGATTTTCTCATATGCCACAAAACGGTTGAACCTCCTGTTCAAAAATGATGCTCCTAAATCAACTTCTGTCACCTTAGTGATACATTTTGGGATAGTACCTTAAGTTTAAAGCAGAAATTGGGGCACTTTTGAAATTTCGATTTTTGACCAAAATCGACAGGTCCGGGGCTTAGGGAATTTCTTATATGCCACAAAACGGTTGAAGCTTCTGTTCAAAAATGATGCTCCGAAATCAACTTCTGTCAACTTAGTGATACATTTTGGGATAGTACCTAAATTTTAAAGCAGAAATTGGGGCACTTTTGAAATTTTCATTTTTGACCAAAATCGACAGGTCCGGGGCTTAGGGAATTTCTCATATGCCACAAAACGGTTGAAGCTCCTGTTCAAAAAGGATGCTCCGAAATCAATTTCTGTCACCTTAGTGATACATTTTGGGATAGTACCTAAAGTTTAAAGCAGAAATTGGGGCACTTTTGAAATTTTCATTTTTGACCAATATCGACAGGTCCGGGGCTTAGGGAATTTCTCATATGCCAAAAAACGGTTGAAGCTTCTGTTCAAAAATGATGCTCCGAAATCAACTTCTGTCAACTTAGTGATACATTTTGGGATAGTACCTAAAGTTTAAAGCAGAAATTGGGGCACTTTTGAGATTTTAATTTTTGACCAAAATCGACAGGTCCGGGGCTTAGGGAATTTCTCATATGCCACAAAACGGTTGAAGCTTCTGTTCAAAAATGATGCTCCAAAATCAACTTCTGTCACATTAGTGATACATTTTGGGATAGCACCTACAGTTTAAAGCAGAAAATGGGGCACTTTTGAAATTTTCATTTTTGACCAATATCGACAGGTCCGGGGCTTAGGGAATTTCTCATATGCCAAAAAACGGTTGAAGCTTCTGTTCAAAAATGATGCTCCGAAATCAACTTCTGTCAACTTAGTGATACATTTTGGGATAGTACCTAAAGTTTAAAGCAGAAATTGGGGCACTTTTGAGATTTTAATTTTTGACCAAAATCGACAGGTCCGGGGCTTAGGGAATTTCTCATATGCCACAAAACGGTTGAAGCTTCTGTTCAAAAATGATGCTCCAAAATCAACTTCTGTCACCTTAGTGATACATTTTGGGATAGCACCTACAGTTTAAAGCAGAAAATGGGGCACTTTTGAAATTTTCATTTTTGACCAATATCGACAGGTCCGTGGCTTAGGGAATTTCTCATATGCCAAAAAACGGTTAAAGCTTCTGTTCAAAAATGATGCTCCGAAATCAACTTCTGTCGCCTTAGTGATACATTTTGGGATAGCACCTACAGTTTAAAACAGAAAATGGGGCACTTTTGAGATTTTAATTTTTGACCAAAATCGACAGATCCTGGGCTTAGGGAATTTCTCATATGCCACAAAACGGTTGAAGCTTCTGTTCAAAAATGATGCTCCAAAATCAACTTCTGTCACCTTAGTGATACATTTTGGGATAGCACCTACAGTTTAAAGCAGAAAATGGGGCACTTTTGAAATTTTCATTTTTGACCAACATCGACAGGTCCGGGGCTTAGGAAATTTCTCATATGCCACAAAACGGTTGAAGCTTCTGTTCAAAAATGATGCTCCGAAATCAACTTCTGTCACCTTAGAGATACATTTTGGGATAGTACCTAAAGTTTAAAGCAGAAATTGGGGCACTTTCAAAATTTTCATTTTTGACCAATATCGACAGGTCCGTGGCTTAGGGAATTTCTCATATGCCAAAAAACGGTTGAAGCTTCTGTTCAAAAATGATGCTCCGAAATCAACTTCTGTCACCTTAGTGATACATTTTGGGATAGCACCTACAGTTTAAAACAGAAAATGGGGCACTTTTGAGATTTTAATTTTTGACCAAAATCGACAGATCCTGGGCTTAGGGAATTTCTCATATGCCACAAAACGGTTGAAGCTTCAGTTCAAAAATGATGCTCCAAAATCAACTTCTGTCACCTTAGTGATACATTTTGGGATAGCACCTACAGTTTAAAGCAGAAAATGGGACACTTTTGAGATTTTCATTTTTGACCAAAATTGACAGGTCCGGGGCTTAGGGAATTTCTCATATGCCACAAAACGGTTGAAGCTCCTGTTCAAAAGTGATGCTCCGAAATCAACTTCTGTCAACTTAGTGATACATTTTGGGATAGTACCTAAAGTTTAAAGCAGAAATTGGGGCACTTTTGAGATTTTCATTTTTGACCAAAATCGACAGGTCCGGGGCTTAGGGAATTTCTCATATGCCACAAAACGGTTGAAGCTTCTGTTCAAAAATGATGCTCCAAAATCAACTTCTGTCACCTTAGTGATACATTTTGGGATAGCACCTACAGTTTAAAGCAGAAAATGGGGCACTTTTGAAATTTTCATTTTTGACCAATATCGACAGGTCCGGGGCTTAGGGAATTTCTCATATGCCAAAAAACGGTTGAAGCTCCTGTTCAAAAATGATGCTCCGAAATCAACTTCTGTCAACTTAGTGATACATTTTGGGATAGTACCTAAAGTTTAAAGCAGAAATTGGGGCACTTTTGAGATTTTCATTTTTGACCAAAATCGACAGGTCCGGGGCTTAGGGAATTTCTCATATGCCACAAAACGGTTGAAGCTTCTGTTCAAAAATGATGCTCCGAAATCAACTTCTGTCACCTTAGAGATACATTTTGGGATAGTACCTAAAGTTTAAAGCAGAAATTGGGGCACTTTCAAAATTTTCATTTTTGACCAAAATCGACAGGTCTGGGCCTTAGGGATTTTCTCATATGCCACAAAACGGTTGAAGCTCCTGTTAAAAAATGATGCTCCTAAATCAACTTCTGTCACCTTAGTGATACATTTTGGGATAGTACCTTAAGTTTAAAGCAGAAATTGGGGCACTTTTGAGATTTTCATTTTTGACCAAAATCGACAGGTCCGGGGCTTAGGGAATTTCTCATATGCCACAAAACGGTTGAAGCTTCTGTTCAAAAATGATGCTCCGAAATCAACTTCTGTCACCTTAGTGATACATTTTGTGATAGTACCTAAAGTTTAAAGCAGAAATTGGGGCACTTTTGAGATTTTCATTTTTGACCAAAATTGACAGGTCCGGGGCTTAGGGAATTTCTCATATGCCACAAAACGGTTGAAGCTTCTGTTCAAAAATGATGCTCCAAAATCAACTTCTGTCACCTTAGTGATACATTTTGGGATAGCACCTACAGTTTAAAGCAGAAAATGGGGCACTTTTGAAATTTTCATTTTTGACCAATATCGACAGGTCCGGGGCTTAGGGAATTTCTCATATGCCAAAAAACGGTTGAAGCTTCTGTTCAAAAATGATGCTCCGAAATCAACTTCTGTCAACTTAGTGATACATTTTGGGATAGTACCTAAAGTTTAAAGCAGAAATTGGGGCACTTTTGAGATTTTCATTTTTGACAAAAATCGACAGGTCCGGGGCTTAGGGAATTTCTCATATGCCACAAAACGGTTGAAGCTTCTGTTCAAAAATGATGCTCCGAAATCAACTTCTGTCACCTTAGAGATACATTTTGGGATAGTACCTAAAGTTTAAAGCAGAAATTGGGGCACTTTCAAAATTTTCATTTTTGACCAAAATCGACAGGTCCGGGCCTTAGGGATTTTCTCATATGCCACAAAACGGTTGAAGCTCCTGTTCAAAAATGATGCTCCTAAATCAACTTCTGTCACCTTAGTGATACATTTTGGGATAGTACCTTAAGTTTAAAGCAGAAATTGGGGCACTTTTGAAATTTTCATTTTTGACCAAAATCGACAGGTCCGGGGCTTAGGGAATTTCTCATATGCCACAAAATGGTTGAAGCGCCTGTTCAAAAATGATGCTCCTAAATCAACTTCTGTCACCTTAGTGATACATTTTGAGATAGTACCTTAAGTTTAAAGCAGAAATTGGGGCACTATTGAAATTTTCATTTTTGACCAAAATCGACAGGTCCGGGTCTTAGGGAATTTCTCATATGCCACAAAACGGTTGAAGCTTCTGTTCAAAAATGATGCTCCGAAATCAACTTCTGTCACCTTAGTGATACATTTTGGGATAGCACCTAAAGTCTAAAGCAGAAATTGGGGCACTTTTGAAATTTTCATTTTTGACCAAAATCGACAGGTCCGGGGCTTAGGGAATTTCTCATATGCCACAAAACGGTTGAAGCTTCTGTTCAAAAATGATGCTCCGAAATCAACTTCTGTCACCTTAGTGATACATTTTGGGATAGCACCTAAAGTTTAAAGCAGAAATTGGGGCACTTTTGAAATTTTCATTTTTGACCAAAATCGACAGGTTCGGGGCTTAGGGAATTTCTCATATGCCACAAAACGGTTGAAGCTCCTGTTCAAAAATGATGCTCCGAAATCAACTTCTGTCACCTTAGAGATACATTTTGGGATAGTACCTAAAGTTTAAAGCAGAAATTGGGGCACTTTCAAAATTTTCATTTTTGACCAAAATCGACAGGTCCGGGCCTTAGGGATTTTCTCATATGCCACAAAACGGTTGAAGCTCCTGTTCAAAAATGATGCTCCAAAATCAACTTCTGTCACCTTAGTGATACATTTTGGGATAGCACCTAAAGTTTAAAGCAGAAATTGGGGCACTTTTGAGATTTTCATTTTTGACCAAAATTGACAGGTCCGGGGCTTAGGGAATTTCTCATATGCCACAAAACGGTTGAAGCTCCTGTTCAAAAATGATGCTCCGAAATCAACTTCTGTCAACTTAGTGATACATTTTGGGATAGTACCTAAATTTTAAAGCAGAAATTGGGGCACTTTTGAAATTTTCATTTTTGACCAAAATCGACAGGTCCGGGGCTTAGGGAATTTCTCATATGCCACAAAACGGTTGAAGCTCCTGTTCAAAAATGATGCTCCGAAATCAATTTCTGTCACCTTAGTGATACATTTTGGGATAGTACCTAAAGTTTAAAGCAGAAATTGGGGCACTTTTGAGATTTTCATTTTTGACCAATATCGACAGGTCCGGGGCTTAGGGAATTTCTCATATGCCACAAAACGGTTGAAGCTTCTGTTCAAAAATGATGCTCCAAAATCAACTTCTGTCACATTAGTGATACATTTTGGGATAGCACCTACAGTTTAAAGCAGAAAATGGGGCACTTTTGAAATTTTCATTTTTGACCAATATCGACAGGTCCGGGGCTTAGGGAATTTCTCATATGCCAAAAAACGGTTGAAGCTTCTGTTCAAAAATGATGCTCCGAAATCAACTTCTGTCAACTTAGTGATACATTTTGGGATAGTACCTAAAGTTTAAAGCAGAAATTGGGGCACTTTTGAGATTTTAATTTTTGACCAAAATCGACAGGTCCGGGGCTTAGGGAATTTCTCATATGCCACAAAACGGTTGAAGCTTCTGTTCAAAAATGATGCTCCAAAATCAACTTCTGTCACCTTAGTGATACATTTTGGGATAGCACCTACAGTTTAAAGCAGAAAATGGGGCACTTTTGAAATTTTCATTTTTGACCAATATCGACAGGTCCGTGGCTTAGGGAATTTCTCATATGCCAAAAAACGGTTGAAGCTTCTGTTCAAAAATGATGCTCCGAAATCAACTTCTGTCACCTTAGTGATACATTTTGGGATAGCACCTACAGTTTAAAGCAGAAAATGGGGCACTTTTGAGATTTTAATTTTTGACCAAAATCGACAGATCCGGGGCTTAGGGAATTTCTCATATGCCACAAAACGGTTGAAGCTTCAATTCAAAAATGATGCTCCAAAATCAACTTCTGTCACCTTAGTGATACATTTTGGGATAGCACCTACAGTTTAAAGCAGAAAATGGGGCACTTTTGAAATTTTCATTTTTGACCAACATCGACAGGTCCGGGGCTTAGGAAATTTCTCATATGCCACAAAACGGTTGAAGCTCCTGCTCAAAAATGATGCTCCGAAATCAACTTCTGTCACCTTAGAGATACATTTTGGGATAGTACCTAAAGTTTAAAGCAGAAATTGGGGCACTTTCAAAATTTTCATTTTTGACCAAAATCGACAGGTCCGGGCCTTAGAGATTTTCTCATATGCCACAAAACGGTTGAAGCTCCTGTTCAAAAATGATGCTCCTAAATCAACTTCTGTCACCTTAGTGATACATTTTGGGATAGTACCTTAAGTTTAAAGCAGAAATTGGGGCACTTTTGAAATTTTCATTTTTGACCAATACCGACAGGTCCGGGGCTTAGGGAATTTCTCATATGCCACAAAACGGTTGAAGCTTCTGTTCAAAAATGATGCTCCGAAATCAACTTCTGTCACCTTAGTGATACATTTTGGGATAGCACCTACAGTTTAAAGCAGAAAATGGGACACTTTTGAGATTTTCATTTTTGACCAAAATTGACAGGTCCGGGGCTTAGGGAATTTCTCATATGCCACAAAACGGTTGAAGCTCCTGTTCAAAAGTGATGCTCCGAAATCAACTTCTGTCAACTTAGTGATACTTTTTTGGGATAGTACCTAAATTTTAAAGCAGAAATTGGGGCACTTTTGAAATTTTCATTTTTGACCAAAATCGACAGGTCCGGGGCTTAGGGAATTTCTCATATGCCACAAAACGGTTGAAGCTCCTGTTCAAAAATGATGCTCCGAAATCAACTTCTGTCACCTTAGTGATACATTTTGGGATAGTACCTAAAGTTTAAAGCAGAAATTGGGGCACTTTTGAGATTTTCATTTTTGACCAAAATCGACAGGTCCGGGGCTTAGGGAATTTCTCATATGCCACAAAACGGTTGAAGCTTCTGTTCAAAAATGATGCTCCGAAATCAACTTCTGTCACCTTAGTGATACATTTTGGGATAGTACCTAAAGTTTAAAGCAGAAATTGGGGCACTTTTGAGATTTTCATTTTTGACCAAAATTGACAGGTCCGGGGCTTAGGGAATTTCTCATATGCCACAAAACGGTTGAAGCTTCTGTTCAAAAATGATGCTCCAAAATCAACTTCTGTCACCTTAGTGATACATTTTGGGATAGCACCTACAGTTTAAAGCAGAAAATGGGGCACTTTTGAAATTTTCATTTTTGACCAATATCGACAGGTCCGGGGCTTAGGGAATTTCTCATATGCCAAAAAACGGTTGAAGCTTCTGTTCAAAAATGATGCTCCGAAATCAACTTCTGTCACCTTAGTGATACATTTTGGGATAGCACCTACAGTTTAAAGCAGAAAATGGGACACTTTTGAGATTTTCATTTTTGACCAAAATTGACAGGTCCGGGGCTTAGGGAATTTCTCATATGCCACAAAACGGTTGAAGCTCCTGTTCAAAAGTGATGCTCCGAAATCAACTTCTGTCAACTTAGTGATACTTTTTTGGGATAGTACCTAAATTTTAAAGCAGAAATTGGGGCACTTTTGAAATTTTCATTTTTGACCAAAATCGACAGGTCCGGGGCTTAGGGAATTTCTCATATGCCACAAAACGGTTGAAGCTCCTGTTCAAAAATGATGCTCCGAAATCAACTTCTGTCACCTTAGTGATACATTTTGGGATAGTACCTAAAGTTTAAAGCAGAAATTGGGGCACTTTTGAGATTTTCATTTTTGACCAAAATCGACAGGTCCGGGGCTTAGGGAATTTCTCATATGCCACAAAACGGTTGAAGCTTCTGTTCAAAAATGATGCTCCGAAATCAACTTCTGTCACCTTAGTGATACATTTTGGGATAGTACCTAAAGTTTAAAGCAGAAATTGGGGCACTTTTGAGATTTTCATTTTTGACCAAAATTGACAGGTCCGGGGCTTAGGGAATTTCTCATATGCCACAAAACGGTTGAAGCTTCTGTTCAAAAATGATGCTCCAAAATCAACTTCTGTCACCTTAGTGATACATTTTGGGATAGCACCTACAGTTTAAAGCAGAAAATGGGGCACTTTTGAAATTTTCATTTTTGACCAATATCGACAGGTCCGGGGCTTAGGGAATTTCTCATATGCCAAAAAACGGTTGAAGCTTCTGTTCAAAAATGATGCTCCGAAATCAACTTCTGTCAACTTAGTGATACATTTTGGGATAGTACCTAAATTTTAAAGCAGAAATTGGGGCACTTTTGAAATTTTCATTTTTGACCAAAATCGACAGGTCCGGGGCTTAGGGAATTTCTCATATGCCACAAAACGGTTGAAGCTCCTGTTCAAAAATGATACTCCGAAATCAACTTCTGTCACCTTAGTGATACATTTTGGGATAGTACCTAAAGTTTAAAGCAGAAATTGGGGCACTTTTGAGATTTTCATTTTTGACCAAAATCGACAGGTCCGGGGCTTAGGGAATTTCTCATATGCCACAAAACGGTTGAAGCTTCTGTTCAAAAATGATGCTCCAAAATCAACTTCTGTCACCTTAGTGATACATTTTGGGATAGCACCTACAGTTTAAAGCAGAAAATGGGGCACTTTTGAAATTTTCATTTTTGACCAATATCGACAGGTCCGGGGCTTAGGGAATTTCTCATATGCCAAAAAACGGTTGAAGCTTCTGTTCAAAAATGATGCTCCGAAATCAACTTCTGTCAACTTAGTGATACATTTTGGGATAGTACCTAAAGTTTAAAGCAGAAATTGGGGCACTTTTGAAATTTTCATTTTTGACCAAAATCGACAGGTCCGGGCCTTAGGGATTTTCTCATATGCCACAAAACGGTTGAAGCTCCTGTTCAAAAATGATGCTCCTAAATCAACTTCTGTCACCTTAGTGATACATTTTGGGATAGTACCTTAAGTTTAAAGCAGAAATTGGGGCACTTTTGAAATTTTCATTTTTGACCAAAATCGACAGGTCCGGGGCTTAGGGAATTTCTCATATGCCACAAAACGGTTAAAGCTCCTGTTCAAAAATGATGCTCCAAAATCAACTTCTGTCATCTTAGTGATACATTTTGGGACAGCACCTAAAGTTTAAAGCAGAAATTGGGGCACTTTTGAAATTTTCATTTTTGACCAAAATCGACAGGTCCGGGGCTTAGGGAATTTCTCATATGCCACAAAATGGTTGAAGCGCCTGTTCAAAAATGATGCTCCTAAATCAACTTCTGTCACCTTAGTGATACATTTTGAGATAGTACCTTAAGTTTAAAGCAGAAATTGGGGCACTATTGAAATATTCATTTTTGACCAAAATCGACAGGTCCGGGTCTTAGGGAATTTCTCATATGCCACAAAACGGTTGAAGCTTCTGTTCAAAAATGATGCTCCGAAATCAACTTCTGTCACCTTAGTGATACATTTTGGGATAGCACCTAAAGTCTAAAGCAGAAATTGGGGCACTTTTGAAATTTTCATTTTTGACCAAAATCGACAGGTCCGGGGCTTAGGGAATTTCTCATATGCCACAAAACGGTTGAAGCTTCTGTTCAAAAATGATGCTCCGAAATCAACTTCTGTCACCTTAGTGATACATTTTGGGATAGCACCTAAAGTTTAAAGCAGAAATTGGGGCACTTTTGAAATTTTCATTTTTGACCAAAATCGACAGGTTCGGGGCTTAGGGAATTTCTCATATGCCACAAAACGGTTGAAGCTCCTGTTCAAAAATGATGCTCCGAAATCAACTTCTGTCACCTTAGAGATACATTTTGGGATAGTACCTAAAGTTTAAAGCAGAAATTGGGGCACTTTCAAAATTTTCATTTTTGACCAAAATCGACAGGTCCGGGGCTTAGGGAATTTCTCATATGCCACAAAACGGTTGAAGCTCCTGTTCAAAAATGATGCTCCGAAATCAACTTCTGTCACCTTAGTGATACATTTTGGGATAGTACCTAAAGTTTAAAGCAGAAATTGGGGCACTTTTGAGATTTTCATTTTTGACCAAAATCGACAGTTCCGGAGCTTAGGGAATTTCTCATATGCCACAAAATGGTTGAAGCGCCTGTTCAAAAATGATGCTCCTAAATCAACTTCTGTCACCTTAGTGATACATTTTGGGATAGTACCTAAAGTTTAAAGAAGAAATTGGGGCACTTTCAAAATTTTCATTTTTGACCAAAATCGACAGGTCCGGGGCTTAGGGAATTTCTCATATGCCACAAAACGGTTGAAGCTCCTGTTCAAAAATGATGCTCCGAAATCAACTTCTGTCACCTTAGTGATACATTTTGGGATAGTACCTAAAGTTTAAAGCAGAAATTGGGGCACTTTTGAGATTTTCATTTTTGACCAAAATCGACAGGTCCGGGGCTTAGGGAATTTCTCATATGCCACAAAATGGTTGAAGCGCCTGTTCAAAAATGATGCTCCTAAATCAACTTCTGTCACCTTAGTGATACATTTTGAGATAGTACCTTAAGTTTAAAGCAGAAAATGGGGTACTTTTGAAATTTTCAATTTTGATCAAAATCGACAGGTCCGGGGCTTAGGGAATTTCTCATATGCCACAAAACGGTTGAAGCTCCTGTTCAAAAATGATGCTCCGAAATCAACTTCTGTCATCTTAGTGATACATTTTGGGACAGCACCTAAAGTTTAAAGCAGAAATTGGGGCACTTTTGAAATTTTCATTTTTGACCAAAATCAACAGGTCCGGGGCTTAGGGAATTTCTCATATGCCACAAAACCGTTGAAGCTTCTGTTCAAAAATGATGCTCCGAAATCAACTTCTGTCACCTTAGTGATACATTTTGGGATAGCACCTACAGTTTAAAGCAGAACATGGGGCACTTTTGAAACTTTCATTTTTGACCAATATCGACAGGTCCGGGGCTTAGGGAATTTCTCATATGCCAAAAAACGGTTGAAGCTTCTGTTCAAAAATGATGCTCCGAAATCAACTTCTGTCAACTTAGTGATACATTTTGGGATAGTACCTAAAGTTTAAAGCAGAAATTGGGGCACTTTTGAATTTTTCATTTTTGACCAGAATCGACAGGTCCGGGGCTTAGGGAATTTCTCATATGCCACAAAACGGTTGAAGCTCCTGTTCAAAAATGATTCTCCTAAATCAACTTCTGTCACCTTAGAGATACATTTTGGGATAGTACCTAAAGTTTAAAGCAGAAATTGGGGCACTTTCAAAATTTTAATTTTTGACCAAAATCGACAGGACCGGGCCTTAGGGATTTTCTCATATGCCACAAAACGGTTGAAGCTCCTGTTCAAAAATGATGCTCCTAAATCAACTTCTGTCACCTTAGTGATACATTTTGGGATAGTACCTAAATTTTAAAGCAGAAATTGGGGCACTTTTGAAATTTTCATGTTTGACCAAAATCGACAGGTCCGGGGCTTAGGGAATTTCTCATATGCCACAAAACGGTTGAAGCTCCTGTTCAAAAATGATACTCCGAAATCAACTTCTGTCACCTTAGTGATACATTTTGGGATAGTACCTAAAGTTTAAAGCAGAAATTGGGGCACTTTTGAGATTTTCATTTTTGACCAAAATCGACAGGTCCGGGGCTTAGGGAATTTCTCATATGCCACAAAACGGTTGAAGCTTCTGTTCAAAAATGATGCTCCAAAATCAACTTCTGTCACCTTAGTGATACATTTTGGGATAGCACCTACAGTTTAAAGCAGAAAATGGGGCACTTTTGAAATTTTCATTTTTGACCAATATCGACAGGTCCGGGGCTTAGGGAATTTCTCATATGCCACAAAACGGTTAAAGCTCCTGTTCAAAAATGATGCTCCAAAATCAACTTCTGTCATCTTAGTGATACATTTTGGGACAGCACCTAAAGTTTAAAGCAGAAATTGGGGCACTTTTGAAATTTTCATTTTTGACCAAAATCGACAGGTCCGGGGCTTAGGGAATTTCTCATATGCCACAAAATGGTTGAAGCGCCTGTTCAAAAATGATGCTCCTAAATCAACTTCTGTCACCTTAGTGATACATTTTGAGATAGTACCTTAAGTTTAAAGCAGAAATTGGGGCACTATTGAAATTTTCATTTTTGACCAAAATCGACAGGTCCGGGTCTTAGGGAATTTCTCATATGCCACAAAACGGTTGAAGCTTCTGTTCAAAAATGATGCTCCGAAATCAACTTCTGTCACCTTAGTGATACATTTTGGGATAGCACCTAAAGTCTAAAGCAGAAATTGGGGCACTTTTGAAATTTTCATTTTTGACCAAAATCGACAGGTCCGGGGCTTAGGGAATTTCTCATATGCCACAAAACGGTTGAAGCTTCTGTTCAAAAATGATGCTCCGAAATCAACTTCTGTCACCTTAGTGATACATTTTGGGATAGCACCTAAAGTTTAAAGCAGAAATTGGGGCACTTTTGAAATTTTCATTTTTGACCAAAATCGACAGGTTCGGGGCTTAGGGAATTTCTCATATGCCACAAAACGGTTGAAGCTCCTGTTCAAAAATGATGCTCCGAAATCAACTTCTGTCACCTTAGAGATACATTTTGGGATAGTACCTAAAGTTTAAAGCAGAAATTGGGGCACTTTCAAAATTTTCATTTTTGACCAAAATCGACAGGTCCGGGCCTTAGGGATTTTCTCATATGCCACAAAACGGTTGAAGCTCCTGTTCAAAAATGATGCTCCAAAATCAACTTCTGTCACCTTAGTGATACATTTTGGGATAGCACCTTAAGTTTAAAGCAGAAATTGGGGCACTTTTGAAATTTTCATTTTTGACCAAAATCGACAGTTCCGGAGCTTAGGGAATTTCTCATATGCCACAAAATGGTTGAAGCGCCTGTTCAAAAATGATGCTCCTAAATCAACTTCTGTCACCTTAGTGATACATTTTGGGATAGTACCTAAAGTTTAAAGAAGAAATTGGGGCACTTTCAAAATTTTCATTTTTGACCAAAATCGACAGGTCCGGGGCTTAGGGAATTTCTCATATGCCACAAAACGGTTGAAGCTCCTGTTCAAAAATGATGCTCCGAAATCAACTTCTGTCACCTTAGTGATACATTTTGGGATAGTACCTAAAGTTTAAAGCAGAAATTGGGGCACTTTTGAGATTTTCATTTTTGACCAAAATCGACAGGTCCGGGGCTTAGGGAATTTCTCATATGCCACAAAATGGTTGAAGCGCCTGTTCAAAAATGATGCTCCAAAATCAATTTCTTTCACCTTAGTGATACATTTTGGGATAGCACCTACAGTTTAAAGCAGAAAATGGGGTACCTTTGAAATTTTCATTTTTGATCAAAATCGACAGGTCCGGGGCTTAGGGAATTTCTCATATGCCACAAAACGGTTGAAGCTCCTGTTCAAAAATGATGCTCCGAAATCAACTTCTGTCATCTTAGTGATACATTTTGGGACAGCACCTAAAGTTTAAAGCAGAAATTGGGGCACTTTTGAAATTTTCATTTTTGACCAAAATCAACAGGTCCGGGGCTTAGGGAATTTCTCATATGCCACAAAACCGTTGAAGCTTCTGTTCAAAAATGATGCTCCGAAATCAACTTCTGTCACCTTAGTGATACATTTTGGGATAGCACCTACAGTTTAAAGCAGAACATGGGGCACTTTTGAAACTTTCATTTTTGACCAATATCGACAGGTCCGGGGCTTAGGGAATTTCTCATATGCCAAAAAACGGTTGAAGCTTCTGTTCAAAAATGATGCTCCGAAATCAACTTCTGTCAACTTAGTGATACATTTTGGGATAGTACCTAAAGTTTAAAGCAGAAATTGGGGCACTTTTGAATTTTTCATTTTTGACCAGAATCGACAGGTCCGGGGCTTAGGGAATTTCTCATATGCCACAAAACGGTTGAAGCTCCTGTTCAAAAATGATGCTCCTAAATCAACTTCTGTCACCTTAGAGATACATTTTGGGATAGTACCTAAAGTTTAAAGCAGAAATTGGGGCACTTTCAAAATTTTAATTTTTGACCAAAATCGACAGGACCGGGCCTTAGGGATTTTCTCATATGCCACAAAACGGTTGAAGCTCCTGTTCAAAAATGATGCTCCTAAATCAACTTCTGTCACCTTAGTGATACATTTTGGGATAGCACCTTAAGTTTAAAGCAGAAATTGGGGCACTTTTGAAATTTTCATTTTTGACCAAAATCGACAGTTCCGGGGCTTAGGGAATTTCTCATATGCCACAAAACGGTTGAAGCTCCTGTTCAAAAATGATGCTCCGAAATCAACTTCTGTCATCTTAGTGATACATTTTGGGACAGCACCTAAAGTTTAAAGCAGAAATTGGGGCACTTTTGAAATTTTCATTTTTGACCAAAATCGACAGGTCTGGGGCTTAGGGAATTTCTCATATGCCACAAAACGGTTGAAGCTTCTGTTCAAAAATGATGCTCCTAAATCAACTTCTGTCACCTTAGTGATACATTTTGGGATAGCACCTTAAGTTTAAAGCAGAAATTGGGGCACTTTTGAAATTTTCATTTTTGACCAAAATCGACAGTTCCGGGGCTTAGGGAATTTCTCATATGCCACAAAACGGTTGAAGCTCCTGTTCAAAAATGATGCTCCGAAATCAACTTCTGTCACCTTAGTGATACATTTTGGGATAGTACCTAAAGTTTAAAGCAGAAATTGGGGCACTTTTGAAATTTTCATTTTTGACCAAAATCGACAGGTCCGGGGCTTAGGGAATTTCTCATATGCCACAAAATGGTTGAAGCTCCTGTTCAAAAATGATGCTCCGAAATCAACTTCTATCACCTTAGTGATACATTTTGAGATAGTACCTTAAGTTTAAAGCAGAAATTGGGGCACTTTTGAAATTTTCATTTTTGACCAAAATCGACAGGTCCGGGTCTTAGGGAATTTCTCATATGCCACAAAACGGTTGAAGCTTCTGTTCAAAAATGATGCTCCAAAATCAATTTCTTTCACCTTAGTGATACATTTTGGGATAGCACCTACAGTTTAAAGCAGAAAATGGGGCACTTTTGAAATTTTCATTTTTGACCAATATCGACAGGTCCGGGCCTTAGGGATTTTCTCATATGCCACAAAACGGTTGAAGCTCCTGTTAAAAAATGATGCTCCGAAATCAACTTCTGTCACCTTAGTGATACATTTTGGGATAGTACCTAAAGTTTAAAGCAGAAATTGGGGCACTTTTGAGATTTTCGTTTTTGACCAAAATCGACAGGTCCGGGGCTTAGGGAATTTCTCATATGCCACAAAATGGTTGAAGCGCCTGTTCAAAAATGATGCTCCTAAATCAACTTCTGTCACCTTAGTGATACATTTTGGGATAGCACCTACAGTTTAAAGCAGAAAATGGGGCACTTTTGAGATTTTCATTTTTGACCAATATCGACAGGTCCGGGCCTTAGGGATTTTCTCATATGCCACAAAACGGTTGAAGCTCCTGTTCAAAAATGATGCTCCGAAATCAACTTCTGTCATCTTAGTGATACATTTTGGGACAGCACCTAAAGTTTAAAGCAGATATTGCGGCACTTTTGAAATTTTCATTTTTGACCAAAATCGACAGGTCCGGGGCTTAGGGAATTTCTCATTTGCCACAAAATGGTTGAAGCTTCTGTTCAAAAATGATGCTCCGAAATTAACTTCTGTCACCTTAGTGATACATTTTGGGATAGCACCTAAAGTTTAAAGCAGAAATTGGGGCACTTTTGAAATTTTCATTTTTGACCAAAATCGACAGGTCCGGGGCTTAGGGAATTTCTCATATGCCACAAAACCGTTGAAGCTTCTGTTCAAAAATGATGCTCCGAAATCAACTTCTGTCACCTTAGTAATACATTTTGGGATAGCACCTACAGTTTAAAGCAGATATTGCGGCACTTTTGAAATTTTCATTTTTGACCAAAATCGACAGGTCCGGGGTTTAGGGAATTTCTCATTTGCCACAAAACGGTTGAAGCTTCTGTTCAAAAATGATGCTCCGAAATTAACTTCTGTCACCTTAGTGATACATTTTGGGATAGTACCTTAAGTTTAAAGCAGAAATTGGGGCACTTTTGAAATTTTCATTTTTGACCAAAATTGACAGGTCCGGGGCTTAGGGAATTTCTCATATGCCACAAAACGGTTGAAGCTCCTGTTCAAAAATGATGCTCCGAAATCAACTTCTGTCATCTTAGTGATACATTTTGGGACAGCACCTAAAGTTTAAAGCAGATATTGCGGCACTTTTGAAATTTTCATTTTTGACCAAAATCGACAGGTCCGGGGCTTAGGGAATTTCTCATTTGCCAAAAAACGGTTGAAGCTTCTGTTCAAAAATGATGCTCCGAAATCAACTTCTGTCAACTTAGTGATACATTTTGGGATAGTACCTAAAGTTTAAAGCAGAAATTGGGGCACTTTTGAGATTTTAATTTTTGACCATAATCGACAGGTCCGGAGCTTAGGGAATTTCTCATATGCCACAAAACGGTTGAAGCTTCTGTTCAAAAATGATGCTCCAAAATCAACTTCTGTCACCTTAGTGATACATTTTGGGATAGCACCTACAGTTTAAAGCAGAAAATGGGGCACTTTTGAAATTTTCATTTTTGACCAATATCGACAGGTCCGGGGCTTAGGGAATTTCTCATATGCCAAAAAACGGTTGAAGCTTCTGTTCAAAAATGATGCTCCGAAATCAACTTCTGTCAACTTAGTGATACATTTTGGGATAGTACCTAAAGTTTAAAGCAGAAATTGGGGCACTTTTGAGATTTTCATTTTTGACCAAAATCGACAGGTCCGGGGCTTAGGGAATTTCTCATATGCCACAAAACGGTTGAAGCTTCTGTTCAAAAATGATGCTCCAAAATCAACTTCTGTCACCTTAGTGATACATTTTGGAATAGCACCTACAGTTTAAAGCAGAAAATGGGGCACTTATGAAATTTTCATTTTTGACCAATATCGACAGGTCCGGGGCTTAGGGAATTTCTCATATGCCAAAAAACGGTTGAAGCTTCTGTTCAAAAATGATGCTCCAAAATCAACTTCTGTCACCTTAGTGATACATTTTGGGATAGCACCTACAGTTTAAAGCAGAAAATGGGGCACTTTTGAAATTTTCATTTTTGACCAATATCGACAGGTCCGGGCCTTAGGGATTTTCCCATATGCCACAAAACGGTTGAAGCTCCTGTTCAAAAATGATGCTCCTAAATCAACTTCTGTCACCTTAGTGATACATTTTGGGATAGTACCTAAAGTTTAAAGCAGAAATTGGGGCACTTTTGAAATTTTCATTTTTGACCAAAATCGACAGGTCCGGGGCTTAGGGAATTTCTCATATGCCACAAAACGGTTGAAGCTCCTGTTCAAAAATGATGCTCCGAAATCAACTTCTGTCATCTTAGTGATACATTTTGGGACAGCACCTAAAGTTTAAAGCAGATATTGCGGCACTTTTGAAATTTTCATTTTTGACCAAAATCGACAGGTCCGGGGCTTAGGGAATTTCTCATTTGCCACAAAACGGTTGAAGCTTCTGTTCAAAAATGATGCTCCGAAATTAACTTCTGTCACCTTAGTGATACATTTTGGGATAGCACCTAAAGTTTAAAGCAGAAATTGGGGCACTTTTGAAATTTTCATTTTTGACCAAAATCGACAGGTCCGGGGCTTAGGGAATTTCTCATATGCCACAAAATGGTTGAAGCTCCTGTTCAAAAATGATGCTCCGAAATCAACTTCTGTCACCTTAGTGATACATTTTGAGATAGTACCTTAAGTTTAAAGCAGAAATTGGGGCACTTTTGAAATTTTCATTTTTGACCAAAATCGACAGGTCCGGGTCTTAGGGAATTTCTCATATGCCACAAAACGGTTGAAGCTTCTATTCAAAAATGATGCTCCAAAATCAATTTCTTTCACCTTAGTGATACATTTTGGGATAGCACCTACAGTTTAAAGCAGAAAATGGGGCACTTTTGAAATTTTCATTTTTGACCAATATCGACAGGTCCGGGCCTTAGGGATTTTCTCATATGCCACAAAACGGTTGAAGCTCCTGTTCAAAAATGATGCTCCGAAATCAACTTCTGTCACCTTAGTGATACATTTTGGGATAGTACCTAAAGTTTAAAGCAGAAATTGGGGCACTTTTGAGATTTTCATTTTTGACCAAAATCGACAGGTCCGGGGCTTAGGGAATTTCTCATATGCCACAAAATGGTTGAAGCGCCTGTTCAAAAATGATGCTCCTAAATCAACTTCTGTCACCTTAGTGATACATTTTGGGATAGCACCAACAGTTTAAAGCAGAAAATGGGGCACTTTTGAGATTTTCATTTTTGACCAATATCGACAGGTCCGGGCCTTAGGGATTTTCTCATATGCCACAAAACGGTTGAAGCTCCTGTTCAAAAATGATGCTCCTAAATCAACTTCTGTCACCTTAGTGATACATTTTGGGATAGTACCTTAAGTTTAAAGCAGAAATTGGGGCACTTTTGAAATTTTCATTTTTGACCAAAATTGACAGGTCCGGGGCTTAGGGAATTTCTCATATGCCACAAAACGGTTGAAGCTCCTGTTCAAAAATGATGCTCCGAAATCAACTTCTGTCATCTTAGTGATACATTTTGGGACAGCACCTAAAGTTTAAAGCAGATATTGCGGCACTTTTGAAATTTTCATTTTTGACCAAAATCGACAGGTCCGGGGCTTAGGGAATTTCTCATTTGCCACAAAATGGTTGAAGCTTCTGTTCAAAAATGATGCTCCGAAATTAACTTCTGTCACCTTAGTGATACATTTTGGGATAGCACCTAAAGTTTAAAGCAGAAATTGGGGCACTTTTGAAATTTTCATTTTTGACCAAAATCGACAGGTCCGGGGCTTAGGGAATTTCTCATATGCCACAAAACCGTTGAAGCTTCTGTTCAAAAATGATGCTCCGAAATCAACTTCTGTCACCTTAGTGATACATTTTGGGATAGCACCTACAGTTTAAAGCAGATATTGCGGCACTTTTGAAATATTCATTTTTGACCAAAATCGACAGGTCCGGGGTTTAGGGAATTTCTCATTTGCCACAAAACGGTTGAAGCTTCTGTTCAAAAATGATGCTCCGAAATTAACTTCTGTCACCTTAGTGATACATTTTGGGATAGTACCTTAAGTTTAAAGCAGAAATTGGGGCACTTTTGAAATTTTCATTTTTGACCAAAATTGACAGGTCCGGGGCTTAGGGAATTTCTCATATGCCACAAAACGGTTGAAGCTCCTGTTCAAAAATGATGCTCCGAAATCAACTTCTGTCATCTTAGTGATACATTTTGGGACAGCACCTAAAGTTTAAAGCAGATATTGCGGCACTTTTGAAATTTTCATTTTTGACCAATATCGACAGGTCCGGGGCTTAGGGAATTTCTCATATGCCACAAAACGGTTGAAGCTTCTGTTCAAAAATGATGCTCCGAAATCAACTTCTGTCAACTTAGTGATACATTTTGGGATAGCACCTACAGTTTAAAGCAGAAAATGGGGCACTTTTGAAATTTTAATTTTTGACCAATATCGACAGGTCCGGGGCTTAGGGAATTTCTCATATGCCAAAAAACGGTTGAAGCTTCTGTTCAAAAATGATGCTCCAAAATCAACTTCTGTCACCTTAGTGATACATTTTGGGATAGCACCTACAGTTTAAAGCAGAAAATGGGGCACTTTTGAAATTTTCATTTTTGACCAATATCGACAGGTCCGGGGCTTAGGGAATTTCTCATATGCCAAAAAACGGTTGAAGCTTCTGTTCAAAAATGATGCTCCGAAATCAACTTCTGTCAACTTAGTGATACATTTTGGGATAGCACCTACAGTTTAAAGCAGAAAATGGGGCACTTTTGAAATTTTCATTTTTGACCAATATCGACAGGTCCGGGGCTTAGGGAATTTCTCATATGCCAAAAAACGGTTGAAGCTCCTGTTCAAAAATGATGCTCCGAAATCAACTTCTGTCATCTTAGTGATACATTTTGGGACAGCACCTAAAGTTTAAAGCAGATATTGCGGCACTTTTGAAATTTTCATTTTTGACCAAAATCGACAGGTCCGGGGCTTAGGGAATTTCTCATTTGCCACAAAACGGTTAAAGCTTCTGTTCAAAAATGATGCTCCGAAATTAACTTCTGTCACCTTAGTGATACATTTTGGGATAGCACCTAAAGTTTAAAGCAGAAATTGGGGCACTTTTGAAATTTTCATTTTTGACCAAAATCGACAGGTCCGGGGCTTAGGGAATTTCTCATATGCCACAAAATGGTTGAAGCTCCTGTTCAAAAATGATGCTCCGAAATCAACTTCTGTCACCTTAGTGATACATTTTGAGATAGTACCTTAAGTTTAAAGCAGAAATTGGGGCACTTTTGAAATTTTCATTTTTGACCAAAATCGACAGGTCCGGGTCTTAGGGAATTTCTCATATGCCACAAAACGGTTGAAGCTTCTGTTCAAAAATGATGCTCCAAAATCAATTTCTTTCACCTTAGTGATACATTTTGGGATAGCACCTACAGTTTAAAGCAGAAAATGGGGCACTTTTGAAATTTTCATTTTTGACCAATATCGACAGGTCCGGGCCTTAGGGATTTTCTCATATGCCACAAAGCGGTTGAAGCTCCTGTTCAAAAATGATGCTCCGAAATCAACTTCTGTCACCTTAGTGATACATTTTGGGATAGTACCTAAAGTTTAAAGCAGAAATTGGGGCACTTTTGAGATTTTCATTTTTGACCAAAATCGACAGGTCCGGGGCTTAGGGAATTTCTCATATGCCACAAAATGGTTGAAGCGCCTGTTCAAAAATGATGCTCCTAAATCAACTTCTGTCACCTTAGTGATACATTTTGGGATAGCACCTACAGTTTAAAGCAGAAAATGGGGCACTTTTGAGATTTTCATTTTTGACCAATATCGACAGGTCCGGGCCTTAGGGATTTTCTCATATGCCACAAAACGGTTGAAGCTCCTGTTAAAAAATGATGCTCCTAAATCAACTTCTGTCACCTTAGTGATACATTTTGGGATAGTACCTTAAGTTTAAAGCAGAAATTGGGGCACTTTTGAAATTTTCATTTTTGACCAAAATTGACAGGTCCGGGGCTTAGGGAATTTCTCATATGCCACAAAACGGTTGAAGCTCCTGTTCAAAAATGATGCTCCGAAATCAACTTCTGTCATCTTAGTGATACATTTTGGGACAGCACCTAAAGTTTAAAGCAGATATTGCGGCACTTTTGAAATTTTCATTTTTGACCAAAATCGACAGGTCCGGGGCTTAGGGAATTTCTCATTTGCCACAAAATGGTTGAAGCTTCTGTTCAAAAATGATGCTCCGAAATTAACTTCTGTCACCTTAGTGATACATTTTGGGATAGCACCTAAAGTTTAAAGCAGAAATTGGGGCACTTTTGAAATTTTCATTTTTGACCAAAATCGACAGGTCCGGGGCTTAGGGAATTTCTCATATGCCACAAAACCGTTGACGCTTCTGTTCAAAAATGATGCTCCGAAATCAACTTCTGTCACCTTAGTGATACATTTTGGGATAGCACCTACAGTTTAAAGCAGATATTGCGGCACTTTTGAAATTTTCATTTTTGACCAAAATCGACAGGTCCGGGCTTAGGGAATTTCTCATTTGCCACAAAACGGTTGAAGCTTCTGTTCAAAAATGATGCTCCGAAATTAACTTCTGTCACCTTAGTGATACATTTTGGGATAGTACCTTAAGTTTAAAGCAGAAATTGGGGCACTTTTGAAATTTTCATTTTTGACCAAAATTGACAGGTCCGGGGCTTAGGGAATTTCTCATATGCCACAAAACGGTTGAAGCTCCTGTTCAAAAATGATGCTCCGAAATCAACTTCTGTCATCTTAGTGATACATTTTGGGACAGCACCTAAAGTTTAAAGCAGATATTGCGGCACTTTTGAAATTTTCATTTTTGACCAAAATCGACAGGTCCGGGGCATAGGGAATTTCTCATTTGCCAAAAAACGGTTGAAGCTTCTGTTCAAAAATGATGCTCCGAAATCAACTTCTGTCAACTTAGTGATACATTTTGGGATAGTACCTAAAGTTTAAAGCAGAAATTGGGGCACTTTTGAGATTTTCATTTTTGACCAAAATCGACAGGTCCGGGGCTTAGGGAATTTCTCATATGCCACAAAACGGTTGAAGCTTCTGTTCAAAAATGATGCTCCAAAATCAACTTCTGTCACCTTATTGATACATTTTGGGATAGCACCTACAGTTTAAAGCAGAAAATGGGGCACTTATGAAATTTTCATTTTTGACCAATATCGACAGGTCCGGGGCTTAGGGAATTTCTCATATGCCAAAAAACGGTTGAAGCTTCTGTTCAAAAATGATGCTCCAAAATCAACTTCTGTCATCTTAGTGATACATTTTGGGACAGCACCTAAAGTTTAAAGCAGATATTGCGGCACTTTTGAAATTTTCATTTTTGACCAAAATCGACAGGTCCGGGTCTTAGGGAATTTCTCATATGCCACAAAACGGTTGAAGCTTCTGTTCAAAAATGATGCTCCAAAATCAATTTCTTTCACCTTAGTGATACATTTTGGGATAGCACCTACAGTTTAAAGCAGAAAATGGGGCACTTTTGAAATTTTCATTTTTGACCAATATCGACAGGTCCGGGCCTTAGGGATTTTCTCATATGCCACAAAGCGGTTGAAGCTCCTGTTCAAAAATGATGCTCCGAAATCAACTTCTGTCACCTTAGTGATACATTTTGGGATAGTACCTAAAGTTTAAAGCAGAAATTGGGGCACTTTTGAGATTTTCATTTTTGACCAAAATCGACAGGTCCGGGGCTTAGGGAATTTCTCATATGCCACAAAATGGTTGAAGCGCCTGTTCAAAAATGATGCTCCGAAATCAACTTCTGTCATCTTAGTGATACATTTTGGGACAGCACCTAAAGTTTAAAGCAGATATTGCGGCACTTTTGAAATTTTCATTTTTGACCAAAATCGACAGGTCCGGGGCTTAGGGAATTTCTCATTTGCCACAAAATGGTTGAAGCTTCTGTTCAAAAATGATGCTCCGAAATTAACTTCTGTCACCTTAGTGATACATTTTGGGATAGCACCTAAAGTTTAAAGCAGAAATTGGGGCACTTTTGAAATTTTCATTTTTGACCAAAATCGACAGGTCCGGGGCTTAGGGAATTTCTCATATGCCACAAAACCGTTGACGCTTCTGTTCAAAAATGATGCTCCGAAATCAACTTCTGTCACCTTAGTGATACATTTTGGGATAGCACCTACAGTTTAAAGCAGATATTGCGGCACTTTTGAAATTTTCATTTTTGACCAAAATCGACAGGTCCGGGCTTAGGGAATTTCTCATTTGCCACAAAACGGTTGAAGCTTCTGTTCAAAAATGATGCTCCGAAATTAACTTCTGTCACCTTAGTGATACATTTTGGGATAGTACCTTAAGTTTAAAGCAGAAATTGGGGCACTTTTGAAATTTTCATTTTTGACCAAAATTGACAGGTCCGGGGCTTAGGGAATTTCTCATATGCCACAAAACGGTTGAAGCTCCTGTTCAAAAATGATGCTCCGAAATCAACTTCTGTCATCTTAGTGATACATTTTGGGACAGCACCTAAAGTTTAAAGCAGATATTGCGGCACTTTTGAAATTTTCATTTTTGACCAAAATCGACAGGTCCGGGGCATAGGGAATTTCTCATTTGCCAAAAAACGGTTGAAGCTTCTGTTCAAAAATGATGCTCCGAAATCAACTTCTGTCAACTTAGTGATACATTTTGGGATAGTACCTAAAGTTTAAAGCAGAAATTGGGGCACTTTTGAGATTTTCATTTTTGACCAAAATCGACAGGTCCGGGGCTTAGGGAATTTCTCATATGCCACAAAACGGTTGAAGCTTCTGTTCAAAAATGATGCTCCAAAATCAACTTCTGTCACCTTATTGATACATTTTGGGATAGCACCTACAGTTTAAAGCAGAAAATGGGGCACTTATGAAATTTTCATTTTTGACCAATATCGACAGGTCCGGGGCTTAGGGAATTTCTCATATGCCAAAAAACGGTTGAAGCTTCTGTTCAAAAATGATGCTCCAAAATCAACTTCTGTCACCTTAGTGATACATTTTGGGATAGCACCTACAGTTTAAAGCAGAAAATGGGGCACTTTTGAAATTTTCATTTTTGACCAATATCGACAGGTCCGGGGCTTAGGGAATTTCTCATATGCCAAAAAACGGTTGAAGCTTCTGTTCAAAAATGATGCTCCGAAATCAACTTCTGTCAACTTAGTGATACATTTTGGGATAGCACCTACAGTTTAAAGCAGAAAATGGGGCACTTTTGAAATTTTAATTTTTGACCAATATCGACAGGTCCGGGGCTTAGGGAATTTCTCATATGCCAAAAAACGGTTGAAGCTTCTGTTCAAAAATGATGCTCCAAAATCAACTTCTGTCACCTTAGTGATACATTTTGGGATAGCACCTACAGTTTAAAGCAGAAAATGGGGCACTTTTGAAATTTTCATTTTTGACCAATATCGACAGGTCCGGGGCTTAGGGAATTTCTCATATGCCAAAAAACGGTTGAAGCTTCTGTTCAAAAATGATGCTCCTAAATCAACTTCTGTCACCTTAGTGATACATTTTGGGATAGTACCTTAAGTTTAAAGCAGAAATTGGGGCACTTTTGAAATTTTCATTTTTGACCAAAATCGACAGGTCCGGGGCTTAGGGAATTTCTCATTTGCCACAAAACGGTTGAAGCTTCTGTTCAAAAATGATGCTCCGAAATTAACTTCTGTCACCTTAGTGATACATTTTGGGATAGCACCTAAAGTTTAAAGCAGAAATTGGGGCACTTTTGAAATTTTCATTTTTGACCAAAATCGACAGGTCCGGGGCTTAGGGAATTTCTCATATGCCACAAAACCGTTGAAGCTTCTGTTCAAAAATGATGCTCCGAAATCAACTTCTGTCACCTTAGTGATACATTTTGTGATAGCACCTACAGTTTAAAGCAGAAAATGGGGCACTTTTGAAATTTTCATTTTTGACCAATATCGACAGGTCCGGGGCTTAGGGAATTTCTCATATGCCAAAAAACGGTTGAAGCTTCTGTTCAAAAATGATGCTCCGAAATCAACTTCTGTCAACTTAGTGATACATTTTGGGATAGCACCTAAAGTTTAAAGCAGAAATTGGGGCACTTTTGAGATTTTCATTTTTGACCAAAATCGACAGGTCCGGGGCTTAGGGAATTTCTCATATGCCACAAAACCGTTGAAGCTTCTGTTCAAAAATGATGCTCCGAAATCAACTTCTGTCACCTTAGTGATACATTTTGTGATAGCACCTACAGTTTAAAGCAGAAAATGGGGCACTTTTGAAATTTTCATTTTTGACCAATATCGACAGGTCCGGGGCTTAGGGAATTTCTCATATGCCAAAAAACGGTTGAAGCTTCTGTTCAAAAATGATGCTCCGAAATCAACTTCTGTCAACTTAGTGATACATTTTGGGATAGCACCTAAAGTTTAAAGCAGAAATTGGGGCACTTTTGAGATTTTCATTTTTGACCAAAATCGACAGGTCCGGGGCTTAGGGAATTTCTCATATGCCACAAAATGGTTGAAGCGCCTGTTCAAAAATGATGCTCCTAAATCAACTTCTGTCACCTTAGTGATACATTTTGAGATAGTACCTTAAGTTTAAAGCAGAAATTGGGGCACTTTTGAAATTTTCATTTTTGACCAAAATCGACAGGTCCGGGTCTTAGGGAATTTCTCATATGCCACAAAACGGTTGAAGCTTCTGTTCAAAAATGATGCTCCAAAATCAATTTCTTTCACCTTAGTGATACATTTTGGGATAGCACCTACAGTTTAAAGCAGAAAATGGGGCACTTTTGAAATTTTCATTTTTGACCAATATCGACAGGTCCGGGCCTTAGGGATTTTCTCATATGCCACAAAACGGTTGAAGCTTCTGTTCAAAAATGATGCTCCAAAATCAATTTCTTTCACCTTAGTGATACATTTTGGGATAGCACCTACAGTTTAAAGCAGAAAATGGGGCACTTTTGAAATTTTCATTTTTGATCAAAATCGACAGGTCCGGGGCTTAGGGAATTTCTCATATGCCACAAAACGGTTGAAGCTCCTGTTCAAAAATGATGCTCCGAAATCAACTTCTGTCATCTTAGTGATACATTTTGGGACAGCACCTAAAGTTTAAAGCAGAAATTGGGGCACTTTTGAAATTTTCATTTTTGACCAAAATCAACAGGTCCGGGGCTTAGGGAATTTCTCATATGCCACAAAACCGTTGAAGCTTCTGTTCAAAAATGATGCTCCGAAATCAACTTCTGTCACCTTAGTGATACATTTTGGGATAGCACCTACAGTTTAAAGCAGAAAATGGGGCACTTTTGAAACTTTCATTTTTGACCAATATCGACAGGTCCGGGGCTTAGGGAATTTCTCATATGCCAAAAAACGGTTGAAGCTTCTGTTCAAAAATGATGCTCCGAAATCAACTTCTGTCAACTTAGTGATACATTTTGGGATAGTACCTAAAGTTTAAAGCAGAAATTGGGGCACTTTTGAATTTTTCATTTTTGACCAGAATCGACAGGTCCGGGGCTTAGGGAATTTCTCATATGCCACAAAACGGTTGAAGCTCCTGTTCAAAAATGATGCTCCGAAATCAACTTCTGTCACCTTAGAGATACATTTTGGGATAGTACCTAAAGTTGAAAGCAGAAATTGGGGCACTTTCAAAATTTTAATTTTTGACCAAAATCGACAGGACCGGGCCTTAGGCATTTTCTCATATGCCACAAAACGGTTGAAGCTCCTGTTCAAAAATGATGCTCCTAAATCAACTTCTGTCACCTTAGTGATACATTTTGGGATAGCACCTTAAGTTTAAAGCAGAAATTGGGGCACTTTTGAAATTTTCATTTTTGACCAAAATCGACAGTTCCGGGGTTTAGGGAATTTCTCATATGCCACAAAACGGTTGAAGCTCCTGTTCAATAATGATGCTCCGAAATCAACTTCTGTCATCTTAGTGATACATTTTGGGACAGCACCTAAAGTTTAAAGCAGAAATTGGGGCACTTTTGAAATTTTCATTTTTGACCAAAATCGACAGGTCCGGGGCTTAGGGAATTTCTCATATGCCACAAAACGGTTGAAGCTTCTGTTCAAAAATGATGCTCCGAAATCAACTTCTGTCACCTTAGTGATACATTTTGGGATAGCACCTAAAGTTTAAAGCAGAAATTGGGGCACTTTTGAAATTTTCATTTTTGACCAAAATCGACAGGTCCGGGCCTTAGGGATTTTCTCATATGCCACAAAACGGTTGAAGCTCCTGTTCAAAAAAATGATGCTCCTAAATCAACTTCTGTCACCTTAGTGATACATTTTGGGATAGCACCTTAAGTTTAAAGCAGAAATTGGGGCACTTTTGAAATTTAAATTTTTGACCAAAATCGACAGTTCCGGGGCTTAAGGAATTTCTCATATGCCACAAAACGGTTGAAGCTCCTGTTCAAAAATGATGCTCCGAAATCAACTTCTGTCACCTTAGTGATACATTTTGGGATAGTACCTAAAGTTTAAAGCAGAAATTGGGGCACTTTTGAGATTTTCATTTTTGACCAAAATCGACAGGTCCGGGGCTTAGGGAATTTCTCATATGCCACAAAATGGTTGAAGCGCCTGTTCAAAAATGATGCTCCTAAATCAACTTCTGTCACCTAAGTGATACATTTTGGGATAGCACCTACAGTTTAAAGCAGAAAATGGGGCACTTTTGAGATTTTCATTTTTGACCAAAATCGACAGGTCCGGGTCTTAGGGATTTTCTCATATGCCACAAAACGGTTGAAGCTCCTGTTCAAAAATGATGCTCCGAAATCAACTTCTGTCATCTTAGTGATACATTTTGGGACAGCACCTAAAGTTTAAAGCAGATATTGCGGCACTTTTGAAATTTTCATTTTTGACCAAAATCGACAGGTCCGGGGCTTAGGGAATTTCTCATTTGCCACAAAACGGTTGAAGCTTCTGTTCAAAAATGATGCTCCGAAATCAACTTCTGTCACCTTAGTAATACATTTTGGGATAGCACCTAAAGTTTAAAGCAGAAATTGGGGCACTTTTGAAATTTTCATTTTTGACCAAAATCGACAGGTCCGGGGCTTAGGGAATTTCTCATATGCCACAAAACGGTTGAAGCTCCTGTTCAAAAATGATGCTCCGAAATCAACTTCTGTCACCTTAGTGATACATTTTGGGATAGTACCTAAAGTTTAAAGCAGAAATTGGGGCACTTTTGAGATTTTCATTTTTGACCAAAATCGACAGGTCCGGGGCTTAGGGAATTTCTCATATGCCACAAAATGGTTGAAGCGCCTGTTCAAAAATGATGCTCCTAAATCAACTTCTGTCACCTTAGTGATACATTTTGAGATAGTACCTTAAGTTTAAAGCAGAAATTGGGGCACTTTTGAAATTTTCATTTTTGACCAAAATCGACAGGTCCGGGTCTTAGGGAATTTCTCATATGCCACAAAACGGTTGAAGCTTCTGTTCAAAAATGATGCTCCAAAATCAATTTCTTTCACCTTAGTGATACATTTTGGGATAGCACCTACAGTTTAAAGCAAAAAATGGGGCACTTTTGAAATTTTCATTTTTGACCAATATCGACAGGTCCGGGCCTTAGGGATTTTCTCATATGCCACAAAACGGTTGAAGCTCCTGTTCAAAAATGATGCTCCGAAATCAACTTCTGTCACCTTAGTGATACATTTTGGGATAGTACCTAAAGTTTAAAGCAGAAATTGGGGCACTTTTGAGATTTTCATTTTTGACCAAAATCGACAGGTCCGGGCCTTAGGGATTTTCTCATATGCCACAAAACGGTTGAAGCTTCTGTTCAAAAATGATGCTCCAAAATCAACTTCTGTCAACTTAGTGATACATTTTGGGATAGTACCTAAAGTTTAAAGCAGAAATTGGGGCACTTTTGAGATTTTAATTTTTGACCAAAATCGACAGGTCCGGAGCTTAGGGAATTTCTCATATGCCACAAAACGGTTGAAGCTTCTGTTCAAAAATGATGCTCCAAAATCAACTTCTGTCACCTTAGTGATACATTTTGGGATAGCACCTACAGTTTAAAGCAGAAAATGGGGCACTTTTGAAATTTTCATTTTTGATCAAAATCGACAGGTCCGGGGCTTAGGGAATTTCTCATATGCCACAAAACGGTTGAAGCTCCTGTTCAAAAATGATGCTCCGAAATCAACTTCTGTCATCTTAGTGATACATTTTGGGACAGCACCTAAAGTTTAAAGCAGAAATTGGGGCACTTTTGAAATTTTCATTTTTGACCAAAATCAACAGGTCCGGGGCTTAGGGAATTTCTCATATGCCACAAAACCGTTGAAGCTTCTGTTCAAAAATGATGCTCCGAAATCAACTTCTGTCACCTTAGTGATACATTTTGGGATAGCACCTACAGTTTAAAGCAGAAAATGGGGCACTTTTGAAACTTTCATTTTTGACCAATATCGACAGGTCCGGGGCTTAGGGAATTTCTCATATGCCAAAAAACGGTTGAAGCTTCTGTTCAAAAATGATGCTCCGAAATCAACTTCTGTCAACTTAGTGATACATTTTGGGATAGTACCTAAAGTTTAAAGCAGAAATTGGGGCACTTTTGAATTTTTCATTTTTGACCAGAATCGACAGGTCCGGGGCTTAGGGAATTTCTCATATGCCACAAAACGGTTGAAGCTCCTGTTCAAAAATGATGCTCCGAAATCAACTTCTGTCACCTTAGAGATACATTTTGGGATAGTACCTAAAGTTTAAAGCAGAAATTGGGGCACTTTCAAAATTTTAATTTTTGACCAAAATCGACAGGACCGGGCCTTAGGCATTTTCTCATATGCCACAAAACGGTTGAAGCTCCTGTTCAAAAATGATGCTCCTAAATCAACTTCTGTCACCTTAGTGATACATTTTGGGATAGCACCTTAAGTTTAAAGCAGAAATTGGGGCACTTTTGAAATTTTCATTTTTGACCAAAATCGACAGTTCCGGGGTTTAGGGAATTTCTCATATGCCACAAAACGGTTGAAGCTCCTGTTCAAAAATGATGCTCCGAAATCAACTTCTGTCATCTTAGTGATACATTTTGGGACAGCACCTAAAGTTTAAAGCAGAAATTGGGGCACTTTTGAAATTTTCATTTTTGACCAAAATCGACAGGTCCGGGGCTTAGGGAATTTCTCATATGCCACAAAACGGTTGAAGCTTCTGTTCAAAAATGATGCTCCGAAATCAACTTCTGTCACCTTAGTGATACATTTTGGGATAGCACCTAAAGTTTAAAGCAGAAATTGGGGCACTTTTGAAATTTTCATTTTTGACAAAAATCGACAGGTCCGGGCCTTAGGGATTTTCTCATATGCCACAAAACGGTTGAAGCTCCTGTTCAAAAAAATGATGCTCCTAAATCAACTTCTGTCACCTTAGTGATACATTTTGGGATAGCACCTTAAGTTTAAAGCAGAAATTGGGGCACTTTTGAAATTTTAATTTTTGACCAAAATCGACAGTTCCGGGGCTTAAGGAATTTCTCATATGCCACAAAACGGTTGAAGCTCCTGTTCAAAAATGATGCTCCGAAATCAACTTCTGTCACCTTAGTGATACATTTTGGGATAGTACCTAAAGTTTAAAGCAGAAATTGGGGCACTTTTGAGATTTTCATTTTTGACCAAAATCGACAGGTCCGGGGCTTAGGGAATTTCTCATATGCCACAAAATGGTTGAAGCGCCTGTTCAAAAATGATGCTCCTAAATCAACTTCTGTCACCTTAGTGATACATTTTGGGATAGCACCTACAGTTTAAAGCAGAAAATGGGGCACTTTTGAGATTTTCATTTTTGACCAAAATCGACAGGTCCGGGTCTTAGGGAATTTCTCATATGCCACAAAACGGTTGAAGCTTCTGTTCAAAAATGATGCTCCAAAATCAATTTCTTTCACCTTAGTGATACATTTTGGGATAGCACCTACAGTTTAAAGCAGAAAATGGGGCACTTTTGAAATTTTCATTTTTGATCAATATCGACAGGTCCGGGCCTTAGGGATTTTCTCATATGCCACAAAACGGTTGAAGCTCCTGTTCAAAAATGATGCTCCGAAATCAACTTCTGTCATCTTAGTGATACATTTTGGGACAGCACCTAAAGTTTAAAGCAGATATTGCGGCACTTTTGAAATTTTCATTTTTGACCAAAATCGACAGGTCCGGGGCTTAGGGAATTTCTCATTTGCCACAAAACGGTTGAAGCTTCTGTTCAAAAATGATGCTCCGAAATCAACTTCTGTCACCTTAGTAATACATTTTGGGATAGCACCTAAAGTTTAAAGCAGAAATTGGGGCACTTTTGAAATTTTCATTTTTGACCAAAATCGACAGGTCCGGGGCTTAGGGAATTTCTCATATGCCACAAAACGGTTGAAGCTCCTGTTCAAAAATGATGCTCCGAAATCAACTTCTGTCACCTTAGTGATACATTTTGGGATAGTACCTAAAGTTTAAAGCAGAAATTGGGGCACTTTTGAGATTTTCATTTTTGACCAAAATCGACAGGTCCGGGGCTTAGGGAATTTCTCATATGCCACAAAATGGTTGAAGCGCCTGTTCAAAAATGATGCTCCTAAATCAACTTCTGTCACCTTAGTGATACATTTTGAGATAGTACCTTAAGTTTAAAGCAGAAATTGGGGCACTTTTGAAATTTTCATTTTTGACCAAAATCGACAGGTCCGGGTCTTAGGGAATTTCTCATATGCCACAAAACGGTTGAAGCTTCTGTTCAAAAATGATGCTCCAAAATCAATTTCTTTCACCTTAGTGATACATTTTGGGATAGCACCTACAGTTTAAAGCAGAAAATGGGGCACTTTTGAAATTTTCATTTTTGACCAATATCGACAGGTCCGGGCCTTAGGGATTTTCTCATATGCCACAAAACGGTTGAAGCTCCTGTTCAAAAATGATGCTCCGAAATCAACTTCTGTCACCTTAGTGATACATTTTGGGATAGTACCTAAAGTTTAAAGCAGAAATTGGGGCACTTTTGAGATTTTCATTTTTGACCAAAATCGACAGGTCCGGGGCTTAGGGAATTTCTCATATGCCACAAAATGGTTGAAGCGCCTGTTCAAAAATGATGCTCCTAAATCAACTTCTGTCACCTTAGTGATACATTTTGGGATAGCACCTACAGTTTAAAGCAGAAAATGGGGCACTTTTGAGATTTTCATTTTTGACCAATATCGACAGGTCCGGGCCTTAGGGATTTTCTCATATGCCACAAAACGGTTGAAGCTCCTGTTCAAAAATGATGCTCCTAAATCAACTTCTGTCACCTTAGTGATACATTTTGGGATAGTACCTTAAGTTTAAAGCAGAAATTGGGGCACTTTTGACATTTTCATTTTTGACCAAAATTGACAGGTCCGGGGCTTAGGGAATTTCTCATATGCCACAAAACGGTTGAAGCTCCTGTTCAAAAATGATGCTCCGAAATCAACTTCTGTCATCTTAGTGATACATTTTGGGACAGCACCTAAAGTTTAAAGCAGATATTGCGGCACTTTTGAAATTTTCATTTTTGACCAAAATCGACAGGTCCGGGGCTTAGGGAATTTCTCATTTGCCACAAAACGGTTGAAGCTTCTGTTCAAAAATGATGCTCCGAATTTAACTTCTGTCACCTTAGTGATACATTTTGGGATAGCACCTAAAGTTTAAAGCAGAAATTGGGGCACTTTTGAAATTTTCATTTTTGACCAAAATCGACAGGTCCGGGGCTTAGGGAATTTCTCATATGCCAAAAAACGGTTGAAGCTTCTGTTCAAAAATGATGCTCCGAAATCAACTTCTGTCACCTTAGTGATACATTTTGGGATAGCACCTACAGTTTAAAGCAGAAAATGGGGCACTTTTGAAATTTTCATTTTTGACCAATATCGACAGGTCCGGGGCTTAGGGAATTTCTCATATTCCAAAAAACGGTTGAAGCTTCTGTTCAAAAATGATGCTCCGAAATCAACTTCTGTCAACTTAGTGATACATTTTGGGATAGTACCTAAAGTTTAAAGCAGAAATTGGGGCACTTTTGAGATTTTAATTTTTGACCAAAATCGACAGGTCCGGAGCTTAGGGAATTTCTCATATGCCACAAAACGGTTGAAGCTTCTGTTCAAAAATGATGCTCCAAAATCAACTTCTGTCACCTTAGTGATACATTTTGGGATAGCACCTACAGTTTAAAGCAGAAAATGGGGCACTTTTGAAATTTTAATTTTTGACCAATATCGACAGGTCCGTGGCTTAGGGAATTTCTCATATGCCAAAAAATGGTTGAAGCTTCTGTTCAAAAATGATGCTCCGAAATCAACTTCTGTCAACTTAGTGATACATTTTGGGATAGTACCTAAAGTTTAAAGCAGAATTGGGGCGCTTTTGAGATTTTAATTTTTGACCAAAATCGACAGGTCCGGGGCTTAGGGAATTTCTCATATGCCACAAAACGGTTGAAGCTTCTGTTCAAAAATGATGCTCCAAAATCAACTTCTGTCACCTTAGTGATACATTTTGGGATAGCACCTACAGTTTAAAGCAGAAAATGGGGCACTTTTGAAATTTTCATTTTTGACCAATATCGACAGGTCCGGGGCTTAGGGAATTTCTCATATGCCAAAAAACGGTTGAAGCTTCTGTTCAAAAATGATGCTCCGAAATCAACTTCTGTCAACTTAGTGATACATTTTGGGATAGTACCTAAAGTTTAAAGCAGAAATTGGGGCACTTTTGAGATTTTAATTTTTGACCAAAATCGACAGGTCCGGGGCTTAGGGAATTTCTCATATGCCACAAAACGGTTGAAGCTTCTGTTCAAAAATGATGCTCCAAAATCAAATTCTGTCACCTTAGTGATACATTTTGGGATAGCACCTACAGTTTAAAGCAGAAAATGGGGCACTTTTGAAATTTTCATTTTTGACCAATATCGACAGGTCCGGGGCTTAGGGAATTTCTCATATGCCAAAAAACGGTTGAAGCTTCTGTTCAAAAATGATGCTCCAAAATCAACTTCTGTCACCTTAGTGATACATTTTGGGATAGCACCTACAGTTTAAAGCAGAAAATGGGGCACTTTTGAAATTTTCATTTTTGACCAATATCGACAGGTCCGGGGCTTAGGGAATTTCTCATATGCCAAAAAACGGTTGAAGCTTCTGTTCAAAAATGATGCTCCGAAATCAACTTCTGTCACCTTAGTGATACATTTTGGGATAGTACCTAAAGTTTAAAGCAGAAATTGGGGCACTTTTGAGATTTTCATTTTTGACCAAAATCGACAGGTCCGGGGCTTAGGGAATTTCTCATATGCCACAAAACGGTTGAAGCTTCTGTTCAAACATGATGCTCCAAAATCAACTTCTGTCACCTTAGTGATACATTTTGGGATAGCACCTACAGTTTAAAGCAGAAAATTGTGCACTTTTGTAATTTTCATTTTTGACCAATATCGACAGGTCCGGGGCTTAGGGAATTTCTCATATGCCAAAAAACGGTTGAAGCTTCTGTTCAAAAATGATGCTCCGAAATCAACTTCTGTCACCTTAGTGATACATTTTGGGATAGCACCTACAGTTTAAAGCAGAAAATGGGGCACTTTTGAAATTTTCATTTTTGACCAATATCGACAGGTCCGGGGCTTGGGGAATTTCTCATATGCCAAAAAACGGTTGAAGCTTCTGTTCAAAAATGATGCTCCGAAATCAACTTCTGTCAACTTAGTGATACATTTTGGGATAGTACCTAAAGTTTAAAGCAGAAATTGGGGCACTTTTGAGATTTTAATTTTTGACCAAAATCGACAGGTCCGGAGCTTAGGGAATTTCTCATATGCCACAAAACGGTTGAAGCTTCTGTTCAAAAATGATGCTCCAAAATCAACTTCTGTCACCTTAGTGATACATTTTGGGATAGCACCTACAGTTTAAAGCAGAAAATGGGGCACTTTTGAAATTTTCATTTTTGACCAATATCGACAGGTCCGGGGCTTAGGGAATTTCTCATATGCCAAAAAACGGTTGAAGCTTCTGTTCAAAAATGATGCTCCGAAATCAACTTCTGTCAACTTAGTGATACATTTTGGGATAGTACCTAAAGTTTAAAGCAGAAATTGGGGCACTTTTGAGATTTTAATTTTTGACCAAAATCGACAGGTCCGGGGCTTAGGGAATTTCTCATATGCCACAAAACGGTTGAAGCTTCTGTTCAAAAATGATGCTCCGAAATCAACTTCTGTCACCTTAGTGATACATTTTGGGATAGTACCTAAAGTTTAAAGCAGAAATTGGGGCACTTTTGAGATTTTCATTTTTGACCAAAATCGACAGGTCCGGGGCTTAGGGAATTTCTCATATGCCACAAAACGGTTGAAGCTTCTGTTCAAACATGATGCTCCAAAATCAACTTCTGTCACCTTAGTGATACATTTTGGGATAGCACCTACAGTTTAAAGCAGAAAATGGGGCACTTTTGAAATTTTCATTTTTGACCAATATCGACAGGTCCGGGTCTTAGGGAATTTCTCATATGCCAAAAAACGGTTGAAGCTTCTGTTCAAAAATGATGCTCCGAAATCAACTTCTGTCAACTTAGTGATACATTTTGGGATAGTACCTAAAGTTTAAAGCAGAAATTGGGGCACTTTTGAGATTTTAATTTTTGACCAAAATCGACAGGTCCGGGGCTTAGGGAATTTCTCATAAGCCACAAAACGGTTGAAGCTTCTGTTCAAAAATGATGCTCCAAAATCAACTTCTGTCACCTTAGTGATACATTTTGGGATAGCACCTACAGTTTAAAGCAGAAAATGGGGCACTTTTGAAATTTTAATTTTAGACCAATATCGACAGGTCCGTGGCTTAGGGAATTTCTCATATGCCAAAAAACGGTTGAAGCTTCTGTTCAAAAATGATGCTCCGAAATCAACTTCTGTCAACTTAGTGATACATTTTGGGATAGTACCTAAAGTTTAAAGCAGAATTGGGGCGCTTTTGAGATTTTAATTTTTGACCAAAATCGACAGGTCCGGGGCTTAGGGAATTTCTCATATGCCACAAAACGGTTGAAGCTTCTGTTCAAAAATGATGCTCCAAAATCAACTTCTGTCACCTTAGTGATACATTTTGGGATAGCACCTACAGTTTAAAGCAGAAAATGGGGCACTTTTGAAATTTTCATTTTTGACCAATATCGACAGGTCCGGGGCTTAGGGAATTTCTCATATGCCAAAAAACGGTTGAAGCTTCTGTTCAAAAATGATGCTCCGAAATCAACTTCTGTCAACTTAGTGATACATTTTGGGATAGTACCTAAAGTTTAAAGCAGAAATTGGGGCACTTTTGAGATTTTCATTTTTGACCAAAATCGACAGGTCCGGGGCTTAGGGAATTTCTCATATGCCACAAAACGGTTGAAGCTTCTGTTCAAAAATGATGCTCCAAAATCAACTTCTGTCACCTTAGTGATACATTTTGGGATAGCACCTACAGTTTAAAGCAGAAAATGGGGCACTTTTGAAATTTTAATTTTTGACCAATATCGACAGGTCCGTGGCTTAGGGAATTTCTCATATGCCAAAAAACGGTTGAAGCTTCTGTTCAAAAATGATGCTCCGAAATCAACTTCTGTCAACTTAGTGATACATTTTGGGATAGTACCTAAAGTTTAAAGCAGAATTGGGGCGCTTTTGAGATTTTAATTTTTGACCAAAATCGACAGGTCCGGGGCTTAGGGAATTTCTCATATGCCACAAAACGGTTGAAGCTTCTGTTCAAAAATGATGCTCCAAAATCAACTTCTGTCACCTTAGTGATACATTTTGGGATAGCACCTACAGTTTAAAGCAGAAAATGGGGCACTTTTGAAATTTTCATTTTTGACCAATATCGACAGGTCCGGGGCTTAGGGAATTTCTCATATGCCAAAAAACGGTTGAAGCTTCTGTTCAAAAATGATGCTCCGAAATCAACTTCTGTCAACTTAGTGATACATTTTGGGATAGTACCTAAAGTTTAAAGCAGAAATTGGGGCACTTTTGAGATTTTCATTTTTGACCAAAATCGACAGGTCCGGGGCTTAGGGAATTTCTCATATGCCACAAAACGGTTGAAGCTTCTGTTCAAACATGATGCTCCAAAATCAACTTCTGTCACCTTAGTGATACATTTTGGGATAGCACCTACAGTTTAAAGCAGAAAATTGTGCACTTTTGTAATTTTCATTTTTGACCAATATCGACAGGTCCGGGGCTTAGGGAATTTCTCATATGCCAAAAAACGGTTGAAGCTTCTGTTCAAAAATGATGCTCCGAAATCAACTTCTGTCAACTTAGTGATACATTTTGGGATAGTACCTAAAGTTTAAAGCAGAAATTGGGGCACTTTTGAGATTTTAATTTTTGACCAAAATCGACAGGTCCGGGGCTTAGGGAATTTCTCATATGCCACAAAACGGTTGAAGCTTCTGTTCAAAAATGATGCTCCAAAATCAACTTCTGTCACCTTAGTGATACATTTTGGGATAGCACCTACAGTTTAAAGCAGAAAATTGTGCACTTTTGTAATTTTCATTTTTGACCAATATCGACAGGTCCGGGGCTTAGGGAATTTCTCATATGCCAAAAAACGGTTGAAGCTTCTGTTCAAAAATGATGCTCCGAAATCAACTTCTGTCAACTTAGTGATACATTTTGGGATAGTACCTAAAGTTTAAAGCAGAAATTGGGGCACTTTTGAGATTTTAATTTTTGACCAAAATCGACAGGTCCGGGGCTTAGGGAATTTCTCATATGCCACAAAACGGTTGAAGCTTCTGTTCAAAAATGATGCTCCAAAATCAACGTCTGTCACCTTAGTGATACATTTTGGGATAGCACCTACAGTTTAAAGCAGAAAATGGGGCACTTTTGAAATTTTCATTTTTGACCAATATCGACAGGTCAGGGGCTTAGGGAATTTCTCATATGCCACAAAACGGTTGAAGCTCCTGTTCAAAAATGATGCTCCGAAATCAACTTCTGTCACCTTAGAGATACATTTTGGGATAGTACCTAAAGTTTAAAGCAGAAATTGGGGCACTTTCAAAATTTTCATTTTTGACCAAAATCGACAGGTCCGGGGCTTAGAGATTTTCTCATATGCCACAAAACGGTTGAAGCTCCTGTTCAAAAATGATGCTCCTAAATCAACTTCTGTCACCTTAGTGATACATTTTGGGATAGTACCTTAAGTTTAAAGCAGAAATTGGGGCACTTTTGAAATTTTCATTTTTGACCAAAATCGACAGGTCCGGGGCTTAGGGAATTTCTTATATGCCACAAAACGGTTGAAGCTTCTGTTCAAAAATGATGCTCCGAAATCAACTTCTGTCACCTTAGTGATACATTTTGGGATATCACCTACAGTTTAAAGCAGAAATTGGGGCACTTTTGAGATTTTCATTTTTGACCAAAATTGACAGGTCCGGGGCTTAGGGAATTTCTCATTTGCCACAAAACGGTTGAAGCTCCTGTTCAAAAATGATGCTCCGAAATCAACTTCTGTCAACTTAGTGATACATTTTGGGATAGTACCTAAATTTTAAAGCAGAAAATGGGGCACTTTTGAAATTTTCATTTTTGACCAAAACCGACAGGTCCGGGGCTTAGGGAATTTCTCATATGCCACAAAACGGTTGAAGCTCCTGTTCAAAAATGATGCTCCGAAATCAACTTCTGTCACCTTAGTGATACATTTTGGGATAGTACCTAAAGTTTAAAGCAGAAATTGGGGCACTTTTGAGATTTTCATTTTTGACCAAAATCGACAGGTCCGGGGCTTAGGGAATTTCTCATATGCCAAAAAACGGTTGAAGCTTCTGTTCAAAAATGATGCTCCGAAATCAACTTCAGTCAACTTAGTGATATATTTTGGGATAGTACCTAAAGTTTAAAGCAGAAATTGGGGCACTTTTGAGATTTTAATTTTTGACCAAAATCGACAGGTCCGGAGCTTAGGGAATTTTTCATATGCCACAAAACGGTTGAAGCTTCTGTTCAAAAATGATGCTCCAAAATCAACTTCTGTCACCTTAGTGATACATTTTGGGATAGCACCTAAAGTTTAAAGCAGAAAATGGGGCACTTTTGAAATTTTCATTTTTGACCAATATCGACAGGTCCGGGGCTTAGGGAATTTCTCATATGCCAAAAAACGGTTGAAGCTTCTTTTCAAAAATGATGCTCTGAAATCAACTTCTGTCAACTTAGTGATACATTTTGGGATAGTACCTAAAGTTTAAAGCAGAAATTGGGGCACTTTTGAGATTTTAATTTTTGACCAAAATCGACAGGTCCGGGGCTTAGGGAATTTCTCATATGCCACAAAACGGTTGAAGCTTCTGTTCAAAAATGATGCTCCAAAATCAACTTCTGTCACATTAGTGATACATTTTGGGATAGCACCTACAGTTTAAAGCAGAAAATGGGGCACTTTTGAAATTTTCATTTTTGACCAATATCGACAGGTCCGGGGCTTAGGGAATTTCTCATATGCCAAAAAACGGTTGAAGCTTCTGTTCAAAAATGATGCTCCAAAATCAACTTCTGTCACCTTAGTGATACATTTTGGGATAGCACCTACAGTTTAAAGCAGAAAATGGGGCACTTTTTTTTCATTTTTGACCAATATCGACAGGTCCGGGGCTTAGGGAATTTCTCATATGCCAAAAAACGGTTGAAGCTTCTGTTCAAAAATGATGCTCCGAAATCAACTTCTGTCAACTTAGTGATACATTTTGGGATAGTACCTAAAGTTTAAAGTAGAAATTGGGGCACTTTTGAGATTTTCATTTTTGACCAAAATCGACAGGTCCGGGGCTTAGGGAATTTCTCATATGCCACAAAACGGTTGAAGCTTCTGTTCAAAAATGATGCTCCGAAATCAACTTCTGTCACCTTAGTGATACATTTTGGGATAGTACCTAAAGTTTAAAGCAGAAATTGGGGCACTTTTGAGATTTTCATTTTTGACCAAAATCGACAGGTCCGGGGCTTAGGGAATTTCTCATATGCCACAAAATGGTTGAAGCTTCTGTTCAAAAATGATGCTCCAAAATCAACTTCTGTCACCTTAGTGATACATTTTGGGATAGCACCTACAGTTTAAAGCAGAAAATGGGGCACTTTTGAAATTTTCATTTTTGACCAATATCGACAGGTCCGGGGCTTAGGGAATTTCTCATATGCCAAAAAACGGTTGAAGCTTCTGTTAAAAAATGATGCTCCGAAATCAACTTCTGTCAACTTAGTGATACATTTTGGGATAGTACCTAAAGTTTAAAGCAGAAATTGGGGCACTTTCAAAATTTTCATTTTTGACCAAAATCGACAGGTCCGGGCCTTAGAGATTTTCTCATATGCCACAAAACGGTTGAAGCTCCTGTTCAAAAATGATGCTCCTAAATCAACTTCTGTCACCTTAGTGATACATTTTGGGATAGTACCTTAAGTTTAAAGCAGAAATTGGGGCACTTTTGAAATTTTCATTTTTGACCAAAATCGACAGGTCCGGGGCTTAGGGAATTTCTTATATGCCACAATTCGGTTGAAGCTTCTGTTCAAAAATGATGCTCCGAAATCAACTTCTGTCACCTTAGTGATACATTTTGGGATAGCACCTACAGTTTAAAGCAGAAATTGGGGCACTTTTGAGATTTTAATTTTTGACCAAAATTGACAGGTCCGGGGCTTAGGGAATTTCTCATATGCCACAAAACGGTTGAAGCTCCTGTTCAAAAATGATGCTCCGAAATCAACTTCTGTCAACTTAGTGATACATTTTGGGATAGTACCTAAATTTTAAAGCAGAAATTGGGGCACTTTTGAAATTTTCATTTTTGACCAAAACCGACAGGTCCGGGGCTTAGGGAATTTCTCATATGCCAAAAAACGGTTGAAGCTTCTGTTCAAAAATGATGCTCCGAAATCAACTTCTGTCAACTTAGTGATATATTTTGGGATAGTACCTAAAGTTTAAAGCAGAAATTGGGGCACTTTTGAGATTTTAATTTTTGACCAAAATCGACAGGTCCGGAGCTTAGGGAATTTCTCATATGCCACAAAACGGTTGAAGCTTCTGTTCAAAAATGATGCTCCAAAATCAACTTCTGTCACCTTAGTGATACATTTTGGGATAGCACCTAAAGTTTAAAGCAGAAAATGGGGCACTTTTGAAATTTTCATTTTTGACCAATATCGACAGGTCCGGGGCTTAGGGAATTTCTCATATGCCAAAAAACGGTTGAAGCTTCTTTTCAAAAATGATGCTCCGAAATCAACTTCTGTCAACTTAGTGATACATTTTGGGATAGTACCTAAAGTTTAAAGCAGAAATTGGGGCACTTTTGAGATTTTAATTTTTGACCAAAATCGACAGGTCCGGGGCTTAGGGAATTTCTCATATGCCACAAAACGGTTGAAGCTTCTGTTCAAAAATGATGCTCCAAAATCAACTTCTGTCACATTAGTGATACATTTTGGGATAGCACCTACAGTTTAAAGCAGAAAATGGGGCACTTTTGAAATTTTCATTTTTGACCAATATCGACAGGTCCGGGGCTTAGGGAATTTCTCATATGCCAAAAAACGGTTGAAGCTTCTGTTCAAAAATGATGCTCCGAAATCAACTTCTGTCACCTTAGTGATACATTTTGGGATAGTACCTTAAGTTTAAAGCAGAAATTGGGGCACTTTTGAGATTTTCATTTTTGACCAAAATCGACAGGTCCGGGGCTTAGGGAATTTCTCATATGCCACAAAATGGTTGAAGCTTCTGTTCAAAAATGATGCTCCAAAATCAACTTCTGTCACCTTAGTGATACATTTTGGGATAGCACCTACAGTTTAAAGCAGAAAATGGGGCACTTTTGAAATTTTCATTTTTGACCAATATCGACAGGTCCGTGGCTTAGGGAATTTCTCATATGCCAAAAAACGGTTGAAGCTTCTGTTCAAAAATGATGCTCCGAAATCAACTTCTGTCACCTTAGTGATACATTTTGGGATAGTACCTAAAGTTTAAAGCAGAAATTGGGGCACTTTTGAGATTTTCATTTTTGACCAAAATCGACAGGTCCGGGCCTTAGAGATTTTCTCATATGCCACAAAACGGTTGAAGCTCCTGTTCAAAAATGATGCTCCTAAATCAACTTCTGTCACCTTAGTGATACATTTTGGGATAGTACCTTAAGTTTAAAGCAGAAATTGGGGCACTTTTGAAATTTTCATTTTTGACCAAAATCGACAGGTCCGGGGCTTAGGGAATTTCTTATATGCCACAAAACGGTTGAAGCTTCTGTTCAAAAATGATGCTCCGAAATCAACTTCTGTCACCTTAGTGATACATTTTGGGATAGCACCTAAAGTTTAAAGCAGAAATTGGGGCACTTTTGAGATTTTCATTTTTGACCAAAATTGACAGGTCCGGGGCTTAGGGAATTTCTCATATGCCACAAAACGGTTGAAGCTCCTGTTCAAAAATGATGCTCCGAAATCAACTTCTGTCAACTTAGTGATACATTTTGGGATAGTACCTAAATTTTAAAGCAGAAATTGGGGCACTTTTGAAATTTTCATTTTTGACCAAAACCGACAGGTCCGGGGCTTAGGGAATTTCTCATATGCCACAAAACGGTTGAAGCTCCTGTTCAAAAATGATGCTCCGAAATCAACTTCTGTCACCTTAGTGATACATTTTGGGATAGTACCTAAAGTTTAAAGCAGAAATTGGGGCACTTTTGAGATTTTCATTTTTGACCAAAATCGACAGGTCCGGGGCTTAGGGAATTTCTCATATGCCAAAAAACGGTTGAAGCTTCTGTTCAAAAATGATGCTCCGAAATCAACTTCTGTCAACTTAGTGATATATTTTGGGATAGTACCTAAAGTTTAAAGCAGAAATTGGGGCACTTTTGAGATTTTAATTTTTGACCAAAATCGACAGGTCCGGAGCTTAGGGAATTTCTCATATGCCACAAAACGGTTGAAGCTTCTGTTCAAAAATGATGCTCCAAAATCAACTTCTGTCACCTTAGTGATACATTTTGGGATAGCACCTACAGTTTAAAGCAGAAAATGGGGCACTTTTGAAATTTTCATTTTTGACCAATATCGACAGGTCCGGGGCTTAGGGAATTTCTCATATGCCAAAAAACGGTTGAAGCTTCTGTTCAAAAATGATGCTCCGAAATCAACTTCTGTCAACTTAGTGATACATTTTGGGATAGTACCTAAAGTTTAAAGCAGAAATTGGGGCACTTTTGAGATTTTAATTTTTGACCAAAATCGACAGGTCCGGGGCTTAGGGAATTTCTCATATGCCACAAAACGGTTGAAGCTTCTGTTCAAAAATGATGCTCCAAAATCAACTTCTGTCACATTAGTGATACATTTTGGGATAGCACCTACAGTTTAAAGCAGAAAATGGGGCACTTTTGAAATTTTCATTTTTGACCAATATCGACAGGTCCGGGGCTTAGGGAATTTCTCATATGCCAAAAAACGGTTGAAGCTTCTGTTCAAAAATGATGCTCCAAAATCAACTTCTGTCACCTTAGTGATACATTTTGGGATAGCACCTACAGTTTAAAGCAGAAAATGGGGCACTTTTGAAATTTTCATTTTTGACCAATATCGACAGGTCCGGGGCTTAGGGAATTTCTCATATGCCAAAAAACGGTTGAAGCTTCTGTTCAAAAATGATGCTCCGAAATCAACTTCTGTCAACTTAGTGATACATTTTGGGATAGTACCTAAAGTTTAAAGTAGAAATTGGGGCACTTTTGAGATTTTCATTTTTGACCAAAATCGACAGGTCCGGGGCTTAGGGAATTTCTCATATGCCACAAAACGGTTGAAGCTTCTGTTCAAAAATGATGCTCCGAAATCAACTTCTGTCACCTTAGTGATACATTTTGGGATAGTACCTAAAGTTTAAAGCAGAAATTGGGGCACTTTTGAGATTTTCATTTTTGACCAAAATCGACAGGTCCGGGGCTTAGGGAATTTCTCATATGCCACAAAATGGTTGAAGCTTCTGTTCAAAAATGATGCTCCTAAATCAACTTCTGTCACCTTAGTGATACATTTTGGGATAGCACCTACAGTTTAAAGCAGAAAATGGGGCACTTTTGAAATTTTCATTTTTGACCAATATCGACAGGTCCGTGGCTTAGGGAATTTCTCATATGCCAAAAAACGGTTGAAGCTTCTGTTCAAAAATGATGCTCCGAAATCAACTTCTGTCAACTTAGTGATACATTTTGGGATAGTACCTAAAGTTTAAAGCAGAATTGGGGCGCTTTTGAGATTTTAATTTTTGACCAAAATCGACAGGTCCGGGGCTTAGGGAATTTCTCATATGCCACAAAACGGTTGAAGCTTCTGTTCAAAAATGATGCTCCAAAATCAACTTCTGTCACCTTAGTGATACATTTTGGGATAGCACCTACAGTTTAAAGCAGAAAATGGGGCACTTTTGAAATTTTCATTTTTGACCAATATCGACAGGTCCGTGGCTTAGGGAATTTCTCATATGCCAAAAAACGGTTGAAGCTTCTGTTCAAAAATGATGCTCCGAAATCAACTTCTGTCACCTTAGTGATACATTTTGGGATAGTACCTTAAGTTTAAAGCAGAAATTGGGGCACTTTTGAAATTTTCATTTTTGACCAAAATCGACAGGTCCGGGGCTTAGGGAATTTCTTATATGCCACAAAACGGTTGAAGCTTCTGTTAAAAAATGATGCTCCGAAATCAACTTCTGTCACCTTAGTGATACATTTTGGGATAGCACCTAAAGTTTAAAGCAGAAATTGGGGCACTTTTGAGATTTTCATTTTTGACCAAAATTGACAGGTCCGGGGCTTAGGGAATTTCTCATATGCCACAAAACGGTTGAAGCTTCTGTTCAAAAATGATGCTCCAAAATCAACTTCTGTCACCTTAGTGATACATTTTGGGATAGCACCTACAGTTTAAAGCAGAAAATGGGGCACTTTTGAAATTTTCATTTTTGACCAATATCGACAGGTCCGGGGCTTAGGGAATTTCTCATATGCCAAAAAACGGTTGAAGCTTCTGTTCAAAAATGATGCTCCGAAATCAACTTCTGTCACCTTAGTGATACATTTTGGGATAGTACCTTAAGTTTAAAGCAGAAATTGGGGCACTTTTGAGATTTTCATTTTTGACCAAAATCGACAGGTCCGGGGCTTAGGGAATTTCTCATATGCCACAAAATGGTTGAAGCTTCTGTTCAAAAATGATGCTCCAAAATCAACTTCTGTCACCTTAGTGATACATTTTGGGATAGCACCTACAGTTTAAAGCAGAAAATGGGGCACTTTTGAAATTTTCATTTTTGACCAATATCGACAGGTCCGTGGCTTAGGGAATTTCTCATATGCCAAAAAACGGTTGAAGCTTCTGTTCAAAAATGATGCTCCGAAATCAACTTCTGTCACCTTAGTGATACATTTTGGGATAGTACCTAAAGTTTAAAGCAGAAATTGGGGCACTTTTGAGATTTTCATTTTTGACCAAAATCGACAGGTCCGGGGCTTAGGGAATTTCTTATATGCCACAAAACGGTTGAAGCTTCTGTTCAAAAATGATGCTCCGAAATCAACTTCTGTCACCTTAGTGATACATTTTGGGATAGCACCTAAAGTTTAAAGCAGAAATTGGGGCACTTTTGAGATTTTCATTTTTGACCAAAATTGACAGGTCCGGGGCTTAGGGAATTTCTCATATGCCACAAAACGGTTGAAGCTCCTGTTCAAAAATGATGCTCCGAAATCAACTTCTGTCAACTTAGTGATACATTTTGGGATAGTACCTAAATTTTAAAGCAGAAATTGGGGCACTTTTGAAATTTTCATTTTTGACCAAAACCGACAGGTCCGGGGCTTAGGGAATTTCTCATATGCCACAAAACGGTTGAAGCTCCTGTTCAAAAATGATGCTCCGAAATCAACTTCTGTCACCTTAGTGATACATTTTGGGATAGTACCTAAAGTTTAAAGCAGAAATTGGGGCACTTTTGAGATTTTCATTTTTGACCAAAATCGACAGGTCCGGGGCTTAGGGAATTTCTCATATGCCAAAAAACGGTTGAAGCTTCTGTTCAAAAATGATGCTCCGAAATCAACTTCTGTCAACTTAGTGATATATTTTGGGATAGTACCTAAAGTTTAAAGCAGAAATTGGGGCACTTTTGAGATTTTAATTTTTGACCAAAATCGACAGGTCCGGAGCTTAGGGAATTTCTCATATGCCACAAAACGGTTGAAGCTTCTGTTCAAAAATGATGCTCCAAAATCAACTTCTGTCACCTTAGTGATACATTTTGGGATAGCACCTACAGTTTAAAGCAGAAAATGGGGCACTTTTGAAATTTTCATTTTTGACCAATATCGACAGGTCCGGGGCTTAGGGAATTTCTCATATGCCAAAAAACGGTTGAAGCTTCTGTTCAAAAATGATGCTCCGAAATCAACTTCTGTCAACTTAGTGATACATTTTGGGATAGTACCTAAAGTTTAAAGCAGAAATTGGGGCACTTTTGAGATTTTAATTTTTGACCAAAATCGACAGGTCCGGGGCTTAGGGAATTTCTCATATGCCACAAAACGGTTGAAGCTTCTGTTCAAAAATGATGCTCCAAAATCAACTTCTGTCACATTAGTGATACATTTTGGGATAGCACCTACAGTTTAAAGCAGAAAATGGGGCACTTTTGAAATTTTCATTTTTGACCAATATCGACAGGTCCGGGGCTTAGGGAATTTCTCATATGCCAAAAAACGGTTGAAGCTTCTGTTCAAAAATGATGCTCCAAAATCAACTTCTGTCACCTTAGTGATACATTTTGGGATAGCACCTACAGTTTAAAGCAGAAAATGGGGCACTTTTGAAATTTTCATTTTTGACCAATATCGACAGGTCCGGGGCTTAGGGAATTTCTCATATGCCAAAAAACGGTTGAAGCTTCTGTTCAAAAATGATGCTCCGAAATCAACTTCTGTCAACTTAGTGATACATTTTGGGATAGTACCTAAAGTTTAAAGTAGAAATTGGGGCACTTTTGAGATTTTCATTTTTGACCAAAATCGACAGGTCCGGGGCTTAGGGAATTTCTCATATGCCACAAAACGGTTGAAGCTTCTGTTCAAAAATGATGCTCCGAAATCAACTTCTGTCACCTTAGTGATACATTTTGGGATAGTACCTAAAGTTTAAAGCAGAAATTGGGGCACTTTTGAGATTTTCATTTTTGACCAAAATCGACAGGTCCGGGGCTTAGGGAATTTCTCATATGCCACAAAATGGTTGAAGCTTCTGTTCAAAAATGATGCTCCTAAATCAACTTCTGTCACCTTAGTGATACATTTTGGGATAGCACCTACAGTTTAAAGCAGAAAATGGGGCACTTTTGAAATTTTCATTTTTGACCAATATCGACAGGTCCGTGGCTTAGGGAATTTCTCATATGCCAAAAAACGGTTGAAGCTTCTGTTCAAAAATGATGCTCCGAAATCAACTTCTGTCAACTTAGTGATACATTTTGGGATAGTACCTAAAGTTTAAAGCAGAATTGGGGCGCTTTTGAGATTTTAATTTTTGACCAAAATCGACAGGTCCGGGGCTTAGGGAATTTCTCATATGCCACAAAACGGTTGAAGCTTCTGTTCAAAAATGATGCTCCAAAATCAACTTCTGTCACCTTAGTGATACATTTTGGGATAGCACCTACAGTTTAAAGCAGAAAATGGGGCACTTTTGAAATTTTCATTTTTGACCAATATCGACAGGTCCGTGGCTTAGGGAATTTCTCATATGCCAAAAAACGGTTGAAGCTTCTGTTCAAAAATGATGCTCCGAAATCAACTTCTGTCACCTTAGTGATACATTTTGGGATAGTACCTTAAGTTTAAAGCAGAAATTGGGGCACTTTTGAAATTTTCATTTTTGACCAAAATCGACAGGTCCGGGGCTTAGGGAATTTCTTATATGCCACAAAACGGTTGAAGCTTCTGTTAAAAAATGATGCTCCGAAATCAACTTCTGTCACCTTAGTGATACATTTTGGGATAGCACCTAAAGTTTAAAGCAGAAATTGGGGCACTTTTGAGATTTTCATTTTTGACCAAAATTGACAGGTCCGGGGCTTAGGGAATTTCTCATATGCCACAAAACGGTTGAAGCTCCTGTTCAAAAATGATGCTCCGAAATCAACTTCTGTCAACTTAGTGATACATTTTGGGATAGTACCTAAATTTTAAAGCAGAAATTGGGGCACTTTTGAAATTTTCATTTTTGACCAAAACCGACAGGTCCGGGGCTTAGGGAATTTCTCATATGCCACAAAACGGTTGAAGCTCCTGTTCAAAAATGATGCTCCGAAATCAACTTCTGTCACCTTAGTGATACATTTTGGGATAGTACCTAAAGTTTAAAGCAGAAATTGGGGCACTTTTGAGATTTTCATTTTTGACCAAAATCGACAGGTCCGGGGCTTAGGGAATTTCTCATATGCCAAAAAACGGTTGAAGCTTCTGTTCAAAAATGATGCTCCGAAATCAACTTCTGTCAACTTAGTGATATATTTTGGGATAGTACCTAAAGTTTAAAGCAGAAATTGGGGCACTTTTGAGATTTTAATTTTTGACCAAAATCGACAGGTCCGGGGCTTAGGGAATTTCTCATATGCCACAAAACGGTTGAAGCTTCTGTTCAAAAATGATGCTCCAAAATCAACTTCTGTCACATTAGTGATACATTTTGGGATAGCACCTACAGTTTAAAGCAGAAAATGGGGCACTTTTGAAATTTTCATTTTTGACCAATATCGACAGGTCCGGGGCTTAGGGAATTTCTCATATGCCAAAAAACGGTTGAAGCTTCTGTTCAAAAATGATGCTCCAAAATCAACTTCTGTCACCTTAGTGATACATTTTGGGATAGCACCTACAGTTTAAAGCAGAAAATGGGGCACTTTTTTTTCATTTTTGACCAATATCGACAGGTCCGGGGCTTAGGGAATTTCTCATATGCCAAAAAACGGTTGAAGCTTCTGTTCAAAAATGATGCTCCGAAATCAACTTCTGTCAACTTAGTGATACATTTTGGGATAGTACCTAAAGTTTAAAGTAGAAATTGGGGCACTTTTGAAATTTTCATTTTTGACCAAAATCGACAGGTCCGGGGCTTAGGGAATTTCTCATATGCCACAAAACGGTTGAAGCTTCTGTTCAAAAATGATGCTCCGAAATCAACTTCTGTCACCTTAGTGATACATTTTGGGATAGTACCTTAAGTTTAAAGCAGAAATTGGGGCACTTTTGAGATTTTCATTTTTGACCAAAATCGACAGGTCCGGGGCTTAGGGAATTTCTCATATGCCACAAAATGGTTGAAGCTTCTGTTCAAAAATGATGCTCCAAAATCAACTTCTGTCACCTTAGTGATACATTTTGGGATAGCACCTACAGTTTAAAGCAGAAAATGGGGCACTTTTGAAATTTTCATTTTTGACCAATATCGACAGGTCCGTGGCTTAGGGAATTTCTCATATGCCAAAAAACGGTTGAAGCTTCTGTTCAAAAATGATGCTCCGAAATCAACTTCTGTCACCTTAGTGATACATTTTGGGATAGTACCTAAAGTTTAAAGCAGAAATTGGGGCACTTTTGAGATTTTCATTTTTGACCAAAATCGACAGGTCCGGGCCTTAGAGATTTTCTCATATGCCACAAAACGGTTGAAGCTCCTGTTCAAAAATGATGCTCCTAAATCAACTTCTGTCACCTTAGTGATACATTTTGGGATAGTACCTAAAGTTTAAAGCAGAAATTGGGGCACTTTTGAGATTTTCATTTTTGACCAAAATCGACAGGTCCGGGGCTTAGGGAATTTCTCATATGCCAAAAAACGGTTGAAGCTTCTGTTCAAAAATGATGCTCCGAAATCAACTTCTGTCAACTTAGTGATATATTTTGGGATAGTACCTAAAGTTTAAAGCAGAAATTGGGGCACTTTTGAGATTTTAATTTTTGACCAAAATCGACAGGTCCGGAGCTTAGGGAATTTCTCATATGCCACAAAACGGTTGAAGCTTCTGTTCAAAAATGATGCTCCAAAATCAACTTCTGTCACCTTAGTGATACATTTTGGGATAGCACCTACAGTTTAAAGCAGAAAATGGGGCACTTTTGAAATTTTCATTTTTGACCAATATCGACAGGGGTGGGGCTTAGGGAATTTCTCATATGCCAAAAAACGGTTGAAGCTTCTGTTCAAAAATGATGCTCCAAAATCAACTTCTGTCACCTTAGTGATACATTTTGGGATAGCACCTACAGTTTAAAGCAGAAAATGGGGCACTTTTGAAATTTTCATTTTTGACCAATATCGACAGGTCCGGGGCTTAGGGAATTTCTCATATGCCAAAAAACGGTTGAAGCTTCTGTTCAAAAATGATGCTCCGAAATCAACTTCTGTCAACTTAGTGATACATTTTGGGATAGTACCTAAATTTTAAAGTAGAAATTGGGGCACTTTTGAGATTTTCATTTTTGACCAAAATCGACAGGTCCGGGGCTTAGGGAATTTCTCATATGCCACAAAACGGTTGAAGCTTCTGTTCAAAAATGATGCTCCGAAATCAACTTTTGTCACCTTAGTGATACATTTTGGGATAGCACCTACAGTTTAAAGCAGAAAATGGGGCACTTTTGAAATTTTCATTTTTGACCAATATCGACAGGTCCGGGGCTTAGGGAATTTCTCATATGCCAAAAAACGGTTGAAGCTTCTGTTAAAAAATGATGCTCCGAAATCAACTTCTGTCAACTTAGTGATACATTTTGGGATAGTACCTAAAGTTTAAAGCAGAAATTGGGGCACTTTTGAGATTTTAATTTTTGACCAAAATCGACAGGTCCGGGGCTTAGGGAATTTCTCATATGCCACAAAACGGTTGAAGCTTCTGTTCAAAAATGATGCTCCAAAATCAACTTCTGTCACCTTAGTGATACATTTTGGGATAGCACCTACAGTTTAAAGCAGAAAATGGGGCACTTCTGAAATTTTCATTTTTGACCAATATCGACAGGTCCGTGGCTTAGGGAATTTCTCATATGCCAAAAAACGGTTGAAGCTTCTGTTCAAAAATGATGCTCCGAAATCAACTTCTGTCAACTTAGTGATATATTTTGGGATAGTACCTAAAGTTTAAAGCAGAATTGGGGCGCTTTTGAGATTTTAATTTTTGACCAAAATCGACAGGTCCGGGGCTTAGGGAATTTCTCATATGCCACAAAACGGTTGAAGCTTCTGTTCAAAAATGATGCTCCAAAATCAACTTCTGTCACCTTAGTGATACATTTTGGGATAGCACCTACAGTTTAAAGCAGAAAATGGGGCACTTTTGAAATTTTCATTTTTGACCAATATCGACAGGTCCGTGGCTTAGGGAATTTCTCAAATGCCAAAAAACGGTTGAAGCTTCTGTTCAAAAATGATGCTCCAAAATCAACTTCTGTCACCTTAGTGATACATTTTGGGATAGTACCTTAAGTTTAAAGCAGAAATTGGGGCACTTTTGAAATTTTCATTTTTGACCAAAATCGACAGGTCCGGGGCTTAGGGAATTTCTTATATGCCACAAAACGATTGAAGCTTCTGTTCAAAAATGATGCTCCGAAATCAACTTCTGTCACCTTAGTGATACATTTTGGGATAGCACCTAAAGTTTAAAGCAGAAATTGGGGCACTTTTGAGATTTTCATTTTTGACCAAAATTGACAGGTCCGGGGCTTAGGGAATTTCTCATATGCCACAAAACGGTTGAAGCTCCTGTTCAAAAATGATGCTCCGAAATCAACTTCTGTCAACTTAGTGATACATTTTGGGATAGTACCTAAATTTTAAAGCAGAAATTGGGGCACTTTTGAAATTTTCATTTTTGACCAAAACCGACAGGTCCGGGGCTTAGGGAATTTCTCATATGCCACAAAACGGTTGAAGCTCCTGTTCAAAAATGATGCTCCGAAATCAACTTCTGTCACCTTAGTGATACATTTTGGGATAGTACCTAAAGTTTAAAGCAGAAATTGGGGCACTTTTGAGATTTTCATTTTTGACCAAAATCGACAGGTCCGGGGCTTAGGGAATTTCTCATATGCCAAAAAACGGTTGAAGCTTCTGTTCAAAAATGATGCTCCGAAATCAACTTCTGTCAACTTAGTGATATATTTTGGGATAGTACCTAAAGTTTAAAGCAGAAATTGGGGCACTTTTGAGATTTTAATTTTTGACCAAAATCGACAGGTCCGGAGCTTAGGGAATTTCTCATATGCCACAAAACGGTTGAAGCTTCTGTTCAAAAATGATGCTCCAAAATCAACTTCTGTCACCTTAGTGATACATTTTGGGATAGCACCTACAGTTTAAAGCAGAAAATGGGGCACTTTTGAAATTTTCATTTTTGACCAATATCGACAGGTCCGGGGCTTAGGGAATTTCTCATATGCCAAAAAACGGTTGAAGCTTCTGTTCAAAAATGATGCTCCGAAATCAACTTCTGTCAACTTAGTGATACATTTTGGGATAGTACCTAAAGTTTAAAGCAGAAATTGGGGCACTTTTGAGATTTAAATTTTTGACCAAAATCGACAGGTCCGGGGCTTAGGGAATTTCTCATATGCCAAAAAACGGTTGAAGCTTCTGTTCAAAAATGATGCTCCAAAATCAACTTCTGTCACCTTAGTGATACATTTTGGGATAGCACCTACAGTTTAAAGCAGAAAATGGGGCACTTTTGAAATTTTCATTTTTGACCAATATCGACAGGTCCGGGGCTTAGGGAATTTCTCATATGCCAAAAAACGGTTGAAGCTTCTGTTCAAAAATGATGCTCCGAAATCAACTTCTGTCAACTTAGTGATACATTTTGGGATAGTACCTAAATTTTAAAGTAGAAATTGGGGCACTTTTGAGATTTTCATTTTTGACCAAAATCGACAGGTCCGGGGCTTAGGGAATTTCTCATATGCCACAAAACGGTTGAAGCTTCTGTTCAAAAATGATGCTCCGAAATAAACTTCTGTCACCTTAGTGATACATTTTGGGATAGTACCTAAAGTTTAAAGCAGAAATTGGGGCACTTTTAAGATTTTCATTTTTGACCAAAATCGACAGGTCCGGGGCTTAGGGAATTTCTCATATGCCACAAAATGGTTGAAGCTTCTGTTCAAAAATGATGCTCCTAAATCAACTTCTGTCACCTTAGTGATACATTTTGGGATAGCACCTACAGTTTAAAGCAGAAAATGGGGCACTTTTGAAATTTTCATTTTTGACCAATATCGACAGGTCCGGGGCTTAGGGAATTTCTCATATGCCAAAAAACGGTTGAAGCTTCTGTTAAAAAATGATGCTCCGAAATCAACTTCTGTCAACTTAGTGATACATTTTGGGATAGTACCTAAAGTTTAAAGCAGAAATTGGGGCACTTTTGAGATTTTAATTTTTGACCAAAATCGACAGGTCCGGGGCTTAGGGAATTTCTCATATGCCACAAAACGGTTGAAGCTTCTGT